>NW_003852506.1:4723006-4763760 GCF_000181295.1 Otolemur garnettii
ACTTCTCAGCAATTATTTGTTATTATTACAGTTTAACATTATAAAATTAACAAAAATAATATAAAACTCATATTCTGGTGAAATAGCCACATGGCAGCCAAAAACTGTATATTCCCTTCTTGTTCTCCCGCCCATTGGAGCATTCGTTCCGCTGGATGCAGGACAAATTGTTGAAAAGCGGGACTGTCCCGCCAAAAGCTGGATGTCTGGTCACCCTAGTGTAGGACTGAGGTCATATCTTATTAAATAGTATGAATTTTTCCCACAGCATCCAGGACAGGATTAGTAGTAGAGGAGAAGACAGTTTGGAATGGTGGAGCCTGAAGTTAGTCTAATGGGAAAGAGAAAAAAATTATAGAAGTTAGTAGGCAGTTGAGTAATGCAAATAATATTTTCCCTGAATTTTGTAACTTCTGTGACTTGTGTTAGTGTTTTAATTTTTTTGTGATTACTATTAGAATCTTAACAATCTTAACAAATGTTTACTTTTTATACTTAATTTTACACTTGTTATGTTGTGTTCTTTTCCACAAGAAGGATTCTTAGGATTATATATACTTGGGGCTCTATGAAAACAAGAAACCTTCTTTGATAAGCTTATTATTAGAATAAAACTTTCATAGACTCATGTGGAATTAAGATTGCTAGTAATTTTGTTTATATGTGATGTTTTGATGTGTAATATGTTTCCTTAAAGTTTTCTTTTGGTAGGATTTTCCATAGAATTTCTAGAGAAAATTCAGGCTGTTTCCTGTAAATTGGGCTTAAGTTTTTTAAAAAAGACAACATATTTTAATTTTTATTCCCCATTACTACTCCGATATAGAGCTAGGTACTGTGCCATAGAAGGTGCAGCTAGCATTTTGTCAGATTAGGTTGGCAAGTGGAGGGAAAAACTCAGTAAACAGGACATCACAACTGAACTTTGTCATTATTAATTCAGTGTTTTTCTATTCCATTATACAGTGTTATTTTTTATTTAAGTTTTTCTTTGCCCCAACATTGCCAGCTTTTCCATCATGGAACAACACGGCAATCGAATGATTGTAGAAATAAAATGTAAATCATTCCATAATTTTTAGGGGAGGACCTCTTATTGAATATTTTTTATATTTTGAGAATGAATCTAATTTTGATTCCCTGAATTTATTTAGCTATAAGTTATATGTAGGATTTAAATTTTAAATACTGAATCATCATAGGCAGCCATACAGCTATGCTCATAAAGCAGAGTGCTAAGCGGCGCTGTAGGTGTTTTCAAAAAAGCTTCTGCTGTAATAAAACTATTAGTGCTTAGAACACTGGCATAGTTTTATAGTAGTCTAAGTATTTCACCCTATTCTTGGGGTTCAATCTGTGACTCTTACCTACTGAAAGCAGGTTGCAGAGTTACCTCCAGGATCTAAAGCGAAGTTTGGGGGACCAGTGTGTAATACTGTTTTGTGGTCTTCTAGAATGATTCCTTTTATCTCTCTGCCTTCCTGTTTTTGTGCCATATGTTCTCTTCCGCTGTATGTTCTGTAAGGTTTCTGCAAAGTGTCATTGTGGGGAACCTCAACACAGGTTTCTGGATGACCCAAGATAGTTTTGATCCATATCCTCTCTCCTTTAACTTGTATTTTAGAATTAAATTTCCATTTAGAGAGGAATAACTTTTCCCTATCCCATGGTGCTTAAGTGGAATATAATAGCATGGATTTAATACTGTCACCTGACACTTCATAAGATCACCACACTTGTCAAATAATTGGTTTTATTAGCTCTAATGAAAAAAAAATTATGCATTGAAACATGAAATCTCCTATTTATTTTTTTATTAATAATATTCATTTATTTATTTTACATAGAGATGGATCTCTCTATGTTGCCCAGGCTGGTCTTGAACTCCTGGGCTCAAGCAGTCATCCTACCTCAGCCTTTGAGTAGCTGAGACTTGCCTTAGTCTTATTTTCAACATTTAGTTTAAACAAGTGTATCAGCCCAACAAATCGTTCAGCATTGGGTGGGATTTAGACAGACATTCCATTTAAAGAATTACAATATTAATAATTGAGGCAGGTGCAGAAATGCACTGATAGATGTATTTTTAGGTAGGAGCTGTATTGATACTAGGTTTTTAACAAGTTTCCTAAACAATGTAGCTGTAGGTATAAGCTATGACATCTATCCTGTATTCTCAAAATAAATAAATTCTTTAAGCAAGTGAATACTAAGAAATACCTTAATTTTGAGATGAACTATCTACTTATTTTTTATTCACCAATGTATTCAACATGTATTTATTGAATTCCAACTACGTATTGCTGTGGAAACTCAGAGAGCGAGAGGGCTGCCTAACAGCGAACAACATCAGAGTGTTTCTTGGTACAGTAAAGCCCGTTTACAGACAGTTCTACTGACACACAGGGTCTGTAAGGCCAAGCGCTTTGAAGTCCCTGCAATAATACTTTTAGGAAGGGACGTGATCTGTTTGAAGGTATCTCCTCTCCGTGTTATATCCCGCGAGAGCTTTCTTAAGCAACTGTAATGACATCTTAAGCAAGAGCAAAGCAAGTTAATGAGCTTTTCTGGTAACGTAAATTGGTGTCAGGAATGAAAATGAGGTGCTGACGTTTTTCACCACGCCCCAGAGCCAGGGTATATAAAGAGGGTTCTGAGGCCAGGAATCCATCGCACTGCGGACACACATTCCCCTGCCACCCAAGCCCTCCACTCCGCCACCATGCACTGCAACACCTTCTCCGACGCCGTCTTCCCCGGCTGCTACTGGGGCAGCTACGGCTACCCCCTGGGGTACAGCGTGGGCTGCGGCTTCGGCAGCACCTACTCCCCGGTGGGCTACGGCCTGGGCTACGGCTACAATGGCTGCGGGGTGTACAACTTCAGAAGATACTGGCCATATGCTCTGTACTGAACCTGCTGAGATCCCCGAGGTGTGCCATCTTCTCTCCCTCGAAGGCTGAAACGCCCGTCTCTGGGTCCCTCCCGTGTCTACCCCCTTAATCTTCACCTGCTCATCAAGCTCAGAGTCCCTGCGTTTCTCACCAGCACTGACGTCCCCAAGGGAAGAGAATGAAGAACCAGACGCTGCCTCCAGCTGCCTCTCCTGGATGATGTGTGTTGGGACGTTTCCAGAAAATTGACACTCCCCTGGACATCTATTACTTTTGAATTTTTCATGACATTCCTGACCCTTGTCATGGTGTTGTGGATCTGTCTGCCAAAAGCTCAATAAACTTGTCTCAACTAGCATAATAGTCTTATCTGGGAGTGGAGTTTTTCTTTCTTAGTGTGGGTGTATATTTTCTGGTACTCGGAGTGGGAAGCAAGTGGATTTATTTTTCTTATACGGCATTAGAGGCAGTGAGAAAGCAGATGATTTTTGATTTTGCATAATAAGCATACAAGAATGAGGGTTGTTGGCAATGACAAAAAACGTTGCTTGTCTGAACCTTCCCCGAACTTGATGACACCACCTCTAATCTAGGAGGTCATTCATTGTTTAGGTTCCCGACTCATTTCCTGATTTCTGCCCTTCCTGGAGAAAACTCAACATAAGAGAGACTGAAGTTATTCTGTTAGTGCAGATGAAACCCACTGTGCTCCTTCTCCCAGGGTTTGTAGACTAAAATACCAAGTCCCCTACTTAAGGATTCTGTAGCATTAAGAAATAGAGATGCAATAGACATACCTTGGGAATCTGAGAGCCTTTTAGGTGAAGGGATAAATCCCCTAAATCAAACACCTAAAGTATGAGACATATAAAGTGTCTACTTCATAGCTTAGAAGCACCCAGGTTAGACACAATGATGGAAACCTTGATCTTTGTGGAATTAATACATGATAGCGAGTTTCAGTCTTAAAAGACAGGAACCGTAACAAATAGTTATTTCTGAAGATTTATCAACCTTCCTCTATGTTCCTTTTGGGAAGAGAGCGATATTCATTTTAGAAGTCAAAACAACAATGTCTCAATCCTGCTGAAAACATTTCATGTATAATATAAATATTTTTGGTGACAGTAGGATTCAGCTTAACTTTGCTTTTTTATTGGACATCTACAAGTGGTTGTATTGCCTGTAATCCACTTTGCAGAGATCATTTTGGAGGAGAGTATTTTCTCCACCGCATTTCATCCAATATATATTTTTTTAAGTTCAGAAAATATGGCCAAACACAGTGGCTCACACTGTAATCCTAGCACTCTGGGAGGCCAAGGCAGGTGGATTGCTTGAGCTCAGGAGTTTAAGACCATCCTGAGCAAGAGCAAGACACTGTCTCTAATAAAAATAGAAAAACTGAGACAAGAGGATCACTTCAGCCCAAGAGACTGGAGGTTGTTGTGAGCTATGATGACATCAGGGCATTCTTCCCAGGTTGACAGAATGAGACTCTGATTAAAAAAAAAAAAGTTTAGAAAATAATTTGTTGAAAAATATTTAATTAACTGATTGTTTTTCTTTTTCTGGTTTAACAATAATAGACATTCTTACAACCAATAAGATCTCCAGTTCAAAGCTTTTTAGCAGCCACATATTAACTTATGCTGAGAATGGTGAATTAAAGAACAACTTTCAAGCATTAGAGTATTACGTTGAAATTAAAAGGTATCAGTCTGTTTGGAAATGACTTTGTGCTTGTAAAGACCTTAGAGAGCATCGCATTCAGTGTCTCTTTCTTTCTCCTTCTCTCCCTCCCTCCCTTCTTCCTTCCTTCTTTCCTTCCTCTCACTCTCTTTCTCCCTTTGTTTTTCTCTCTCTCTCCCTTTCTTTTGCTCTCTCTCTTTTCCCTTCCCTTCCCTTCCCTTCCCTTCCCTTCCCTTCCCTTCCCTTCTCTTCTCTTCCTTTCTTTCTTTGAGTCTCACTCTGTTAACCCTGGGTAACATGAGTCCCATGGCATCAGCCTAGCCCCCAACCTCACACTCCTGGGCTCAAGTGATCCTCCCGCTTCAGCTTCTTAAGTGGCTGGGACTCCAGGTACCTGCTACTGTACCTGGTTTAATTCAGTGTCTCTGAAACTGAGGTATGCAGGAGAATGTCTTGGGCAGCTGTCAATATATCTTACCCCCAGGGATTCTAACTTGGCACATCTGGGGTGACCTCCAGAAATCTACATTTTTTTAGAAGCACTCTAGAGCTTCCAGAGCAGATAGTATGAAACTCATACTTTAAGCAGTACTTTCAGGCTATCTCTCTCTTTCTCTTTCTCTCTTTCTCTCTCTCACACACATACTTATTTACTTAGCAAATGAATCTTGATAAAGGAAAATCATTTACTCAAAGGTGTCTTGCATATCGCAACAAGACAAGGACAGAGAAAGGACCATTTTTCATATCCTCCAAGACGCAGAGGGTATAGACTGAAGGATAACATCTGTGTTTAGAGCTTTTCAACCTGAGTTAACAGGTGGCTGCCACAAAGTTTCAACTGAAGACTTCATTGTCTATTACAACACCTACGCTTGTTAAGAAAGCCTGGGTAGCCAGCAGTCTGGTGCTGAAGATTCAGCCTGCTGAGCCATGACCTGCTGAAGGAACAAAGCGCATTGGAGGGTTTTGTACATTCACAGCTCCTATTCCATAGGAACCATGTTCTACATCACTGAATGTCAGCTGATTTTTTTTTTTAACTGAAATTTAGCTCTGTCACCTGTGGGTCTTTCTCAGACGCTTAGGTACCACCCTTGGAAATTCTAATGGGAAGATCTCCTATGGGGGCCTAGAAATTTGTATTTAAAATGAATCTCTTTAAGTAATTTGTTTTTATGGCATCAATTTATAACCATTATAGGGTCCTTTTATCATTGCTCTTTTTTTTTTTTTTTGAGATAGAATCTTACTTTGCCACCCTGGTGTTGAGTGCCACGGTATCATCACAGCTCACAGCAACCTCAAACTCTTGGAATCAAGTGATCCTCCTGCCTTAGCCTCCTGAGTAGCTGGGACTACAGGTGCCCATCACAACACCTGGCTAACTTTTCTATTTTTGGTAGAGATGGGGTCTCGCCTTGCTCAGGCTGGTCTCAAACTCCTAAACTCAGGTGATTCACCAACCTTGGCTTCCAGAGTCCCAGAATTGCAGGTGTGAGCCACTGTGCCTGGCAAATTTATCATGGTTTTTGTTTTCTCTTTCAGCTTTATCCATTTGGTTTGAATTTAGAAACTAAAGTAACTCACCCATATTTATATAGAATTCATATAATGAAAATAATAAATACCACATTATAGGTAAATTTAAGGGAAGCGTAGAAAGAACATTTGGTGTTGCATTTTGGCTCAGCGGTGGTCTGAGTATAGTTAGTACTTGTTTCTGGTTGTAGAGCAGCTTTGGTATTAAGCTGAGCCCTGTACATAGCAGAATCTCAATATATGTGACTTCATTATGAGACCCATTTCCTCAGTTCACTTGAAAAGGATGTTAAACATCTATCTGCTAACATCTTGCGTTAGCATGCTTTAGTTCATAGCCATTTGTGGATTGAAAGCATAATGCTGTCTGTGCATTTTATGACTTGGGTTCCTCTCACAAAGTCACACATAAAGTATTACTTTGCTTTTCTACTTTACCATTAATTGCTCATTTCTCCTAATTACTTGTAAAAACAAACCATGTCTATTGGAGATTTCTCTGGTGAAGGCAGCCAGTAGAACTGAGAAAATGACTCGGATGTTAAAGACAGCTGATCTACAGAAGAACATTCTAGAGAGATGCCTAGGAAGTCCAGCAGACTACCAAACCCTAATCGTTGGGCTTCCCAATTCCTAACTCCTCAGGAGTGATCATTCACTAGCTGTAACTGAATATATAAATGGCAACTTATATTTACCCATTTGATTCACAAAAGAAGTTTGAAATCTCATGGAATTTTTTATGGCTAACTTTGATAGAAAATATTTTATGTGATATCCTATTAAACATTTCCCCAGTGTTCTCTAAAGGCCATTTGGAAAGCATCTAACATCTGCTCTCTGTCACGAGGTTGGTAGGGAAACATTCTCCACATGGCACTCTTTACGTGACCATTGTATTTGATGACGCTACAACAAAGGTGTGAGCCATAACATTCTGACAATCAAGAATTGGAAACCAAAATATACACGACTACGTGCCCACATGGAGGAAAGCACAAGCATAGTGAGGGGCCTGGAGAAGGGAGAGCGCGGAGGGAGGGGATCTCACCTAACGTGCACAGGTGCTCAGCACCCACCCCCCGGGGCAAGGGGCTTAACTGCAACTTGAACTTTACCTCAGGAATGAAAACAATATTACCTAAACATTTGCACCCTCATGTCATTCTGAAATTAAGAAAAAAGACTTAAAGATCGCAGAGCTGTCGTGAGCCTGAGAAATGTACTATATTGACATTGTTCTTACATACAAGAAACGACAAAATGATTTTCTCTCCTTCCCATTTTTTCTTGTTCTGCATTTTCTTCCCTTCAGCTTCTATAACTTTGACCTCAAGTTTCTTATTTAGAGGACCATGGGACTCTGTATTCTATTCCCATAGATATTGTAAAGCAGAGTCAGTTTCTAAGTGGATTTATGTGAGTTTCTCAGCAAGGAGACAGACCAAAAGAGGAGCCTTCTCAGCATGGAGGAATCTCACAGTCACAAGAAGTCACTCTTCCCAAGGATTCATAATGGCTTAGAGTTACAGACACCCTCACCCCACAAAAGCTTTCAGCCACAACGGTACCCAAGGAAGATTATCAAACGCCTTACACATCTGAGTTCTCCTTCACTTAACAAAGGTAAGAAAGAAACATAAACATCAAAGACTGAAGAATAAATAGATGACCCTAATATTTGATAAATTTTATCCAAAGTGTTAACTCTTTTATCATCCCCAAAGCATTTTTTCTTGCTCTTTTTCCAACAATTTCAAACAAAAGAAGCAAAGCAGAATCTAGCATCGCTTCATACTTACATGGGTATGAATTTTGGTTTCCCATAATTCTCCTTCAGCCAAAGGGCTGCCTTTCTCAATGGACCTGTTCAACCCATGGCTTTCTGATGGCACGTGTGCAAAAGAAAAAAGAACGAAGAAAGAAAAGGAAAAGCATATCATACTTGAAAACCAGCTAACTAACCAACCAACCAGATAACCAGCCAGTCTACCAATAAACCCTGTGTGTATCTTCAGAACTGCATAATTACTTTTGAGTTTCATATTTGGCAAGCATATGTTTTATTCCACTGATGTCCGTGAAAATCTTCTAAAGTGAGCTTCAATATTTTAGGTGAGGCCATCACTTTGAGTATAGTCCAGCATAATTTTTTAGTTATTTAAAAGCAAAAATAATTAGAGAAGAGGTAAAAAGAATAAATATCTATTTCTGGGCCTGTGGAAGGTCATTATTCCTCATCACAGTCCCCTGAGGTCAGTTTTTTTCCAGAATTTATTATCCTCACTTGAAGAAGCTGTAACTCAGGGAGTCCAAACGACATGTTCCCGGTGTCACACCTAGAGAACTGCGGAGCAGGTTTCTCACCTGGCTGTGTGACGCTGTGGCCCTGCTGCCTGCGTCTCTGCTGGTCAGAGTCTGTCCAGTTGCTCCTGTCCACCTGAAAACTGTGTCTCGCTCACCACTGTGTCCAAAAAGCAAAGCACAGGATTGAGTTCATATTGGACCACTGGACCTTCAATAAAAATCACATGAATGAAAAGAGAAGATGTGATTTCTTTTTTCAAATTTAAATGCCTACTCATGGGGTTGAGTTCCTCTGAAGCTCATCTGTTCAGACCCGAAAGCTGCACTATTTGACTTGGGTGTTTTTTGTGACACCCAGGAGAGAGTCCCTGAATGTATGGACTGTGAGCCCAGAAATATCCTCCGGAGACGGGAGATGCAGGGGTGGGTGGCAGGTGTCACTGGGTCAGGATCTGCTGAGAGGATGCAGCAGGAACATCCTGCAGGATTGTCTCTCCCCCCAGCTCTCTCAGGGACATTCATTCAGCTGCATCTTTGAGCATTCTAGACATGTCAAAGAGAGAGTGCTTTTCAGAAAAGTTCTTCATAACTGTCAAAAATGACTTTGTGCCCCTCCTCGGAATGATGGGATAAGCAAGTTATAAAGCTGCCCCGTCCAGAGACAGGAGCTAGTGAAAAAGGAAAGAAGGCGAAGGGCACGGGGTCGGTGATGGGGCTCAGCCCCACTCTCGCACTTTCTTGTCAGCTTTCAAATTTTGCTTTTGCAGTTTATAACACAAGGAGAGACTTCCCTTTCCCACTTGAGTACCCTGCCCTACTCCCACGTGCCCTAACATCAGAACTTGGAAGGGGACTCGGTCCCTGTGTTTTACGTACCCCCAGACTCCTACTATAGTCCCCTGCGTCCACTCAGCATCTCCCAGAGGCGGCATTTAGCTGCGTCTGTGTATGTCAGGTGTGGGCTTGTCTGCTTGGCCTTCACTTCTCATTTGAAGGGTTTGTGAGGTTTACAGACTCTTTCATATCGGAACCTCAAATCCCTGTATAGAGCTTTATGAAGCACATGGATGTTCAGTAAACTCCTGTGGACTAAAAGCATGGTTTGGCTTCACAATTGGCATTTTTTTTTTTTTTTCTGTTCTTGAGAAGTCTGATAATTGGAGAATTCAACTTAGAGTCTGTTTTAACTGAGGACTTTGAAGACATGGTAGTAACTTCTCATTACAGAAAAAAAAAAACCCATAAAGAAGAACCCTCTTTTGGCTTTGGCAATTAATCAAGCTTGAACTTCTTTCATGAATAATGAGGATCTGTGCTTTTTTCTATGAGATCTGGGAAATTAATGGGAATAGGAATTCCCTTGATCTGAAGAATGAAGGAGGAGCATTTCTTCATCATAGCCTCTGCTGAGGTGTCATGAGTCACACCTGAAGAAGTTGCCATAGCCATTGACCTTGTTGTTGGACCAAATCCCTGTCCCTGGAAGAACTGTATTCTAACTTCTTCCCTGAGAACGTCTACCCATGTGGGCCACTGGGGAAGTTACATTCTTTGTATGTATACAAAGTTAAATCTTTGTATGGATGTGGCAGCACCTTCTCACCTGAAGGCTTTAGACTGGGTAATGGCCACAAGAAGGTACTGACTTCATGGGTATAAAGGATACTGGGCATCAGGAGTATACTGATTAATCTGTAAATCTGAGACCTTGTCACTTCGGGGACGTATTGTTCTTTAGTTTTCAGTCTGATTCTTCCCTGCTTTGAGTCCCAAGATGGTGCCTCTCACATCAAGACGTAGCACCTTTAGCCTATAATTCTCTGAACTTTTCCAGAAGTTCATCATTTCTTCTTTGAAATATTTTTACTCTAACATATTTTTCAGTATTTTTCATCTCGAGGACATATCTATTTTTTTTTCTTAAAAACTTAACCTGAGTTAACACAGGATATGTGGTGGGAATATTTGTTTTTCATTTAAATATGTTTACAATGGCCATATTTTTAGTTGCATTGTACAATATAAACAATGTTTTAAATCCATTAAAATGAAGACTGATGTGTAAATCAAGGTGTTAACCCCGATACTTGGGTTAACAGAAAGGGAAATTTGGTGATTTTCAGATTAATTTAATTTACATATTACCATCCAAAGCCCAACAGTAAAATTAAATCAATCTACTTTAATACAGAGTGACTGTCATATATTGAAGTATGCATTGCATATTCACTCAATATGAAGTTAAAAAGTTAATATATTAACTTATGTGCGTGTGCACTTATGAATACATTAACTTATGTGCGTGTGCACATACATTTCTCTGTCTATTGCTCCTTTTATTATTATTATTATTATTTTTTTTTTTTGCAGTTTTTGGCTGGGGCTGGGTTTGAATCCACCACCTCTGGCATATGGGGTTGGTGCCCTATTCCTTTGAGCCACAGGCACCGCCCCAGCCTTTAATTTTATCTCATCTTTAGAACCATGTTTTCACTGTGTGTTTCCTGGGCCAGCATCATCATTGTTGACTGAGAACATTTTAGACAGGCACAGTCTCAAGCCACCTCCTCTCCCCCTCTCCCAACAAGACCTGTGGAGTCAGTGATAGGTGCTTTAAGAAGCTGTCCCTGAGCTTCTGTGTGCTATGTCTGGAAAGTACTGCTTATAACATTAAGTGGATTGGTTCAGCAAACTAATATAGAATAGTTTTAGTTAACCACTTTTAAGAGTTAGATTTGGAATGACAAAAGAAAACTGTTTTTGACATGTACTTATATGGTACTTTGTGATTTCCCTGAATTAGATAGGGTAGCACCTCTCCTTTACAACTTTGCAATTATGGCATGGGATGTGGTGTTACTAGGAAAGGTTAGACAAACCATATGTAGATCTCAGACCAGAATTCAAATCTTCTGATTTTACCACTCTGGTCTTTTCGTTATGTATGTATTACATATGTGTTACCTATCAACCAAACACACTCTAATAAGTGATTAAACCAGAAAATAAGCAAGCCCATGCAAGATTTCGATATATTATCGAACATTTTACACACTTCATTGAAGAAAATAAAGTAACACGTTAGCAAATTCCTAACATTTGGGGCCAATACTTTGTTCTTTCTCCTAATGTTTGATACCATATATAGTCGCAATGAGATTCTTCTTATGATTCGAATTCCTATACATCAGTGGATTGCAACATGATCAATGAATTATTACAACAGTAAGGAGAGTTCTTAAAGAACTAAAAGTAGATTTACCATTGCATCTAATAATCTCACTACTGGATATTTACCCAAGGGAAAAGAAGCCATTATATTAAAAAGATACTGCAATCTTATGTTTATCACAGCACAATTCACAATTGTAAAGATTTGGAATCAGCCTAAACGCCCATCAACTGGTGAGTGGATAAATAAAATATAGTGTATATATACATCATAGTACACTACTCAGCCATAATAAAGAACAAAATTATTTTTCTTGTAGCAACGCGGGTGGAATTGGAGGCCATTACCCTAAGTGAAATAACTCAAGAGTAGAAAACAGAATACCACATGTTCTCACTTGTAAGTGGGAGCTGAGCTTTGGGTACAAATAGCCAAACAGAGTGACATCAGAAGGGAGAATGAGGGGGGATGTGAGAGATGAAAATTTACCTACCGAGTATGATGTATGATATTCAGGGAAAGGTATGCTATAAGCACAGACTTCACCACTACTCAATATATCCATGTAACAAAACCTGTTTGTTCCTCTGAAATCTATTGAAACACACAAAAAAGAAATGTGAATGTTCTACTTTCACTAGTCCTTCTAAAATACACATGTATACCAAGTTGTATGCTGCCTTCTGCTGGACTTTTCTAAACGATAGGGTATTTTAAGGAATTAAATAAAAATTTGAAGAATTATTTCTGAACAATGGGATATATCTTAAGGAATTAAGTGAAAATTTGAAGAATTATTTGTTACTTTTAAAAAATAGGGATTTCATGGTATAATTGATTATCTGCATTGACTCATTGGGCCTTTTTCTGGTAGAGAAGAGTTAGATTAGTGAAAATCTGTTGGCTGAATGGTTTAAACATATGTAAGATGTACAGCATATTCACAGATTCTTTTAGTTTTTGGTAAAAAGCTAATGTCACATTCTGATTTTCTTTTTCTTTCTGAACATAGGGGTATAGTTAGGGACAGGACAGAAACTGGAAGAATGAGAGATTTCTCTACCAAGTTATGTTTCTTGGGGGATGATTACTGAGGAAAACCACATGTAAATGTTCCTCACATGATAGATACTAGGAAACAGTCCATTCTTCTTATTACTTATTTCTCCACCCATGGCAGATCTTATAAACACAGTTCATAATTCCATGGCAAAAAAGAAACATTAAAGAAATTAGAAATTAATTAAAAAGTGGAAATAGTGGATATTTCCAATGTTGATTGAATACTCATAAATATATTTTCTTACAATTGATAAATATCAAATGATCATTGAACACAGAGTAATTGCAGTTAAATTGTGAAATAGATTCTTAGTGAGAAATAAATGCTTCTAGATCTCATGGGATATGATTAAAACAAGATCTGTATTGATTTTGAAAGCATCTATAATAATAATGTATCAAATAATATATCAAAAATTTCTAGGGAGAAGCATCTCATATATTTAGACTCAGTTCACATAGTACTAAAATGTCTTCTGTGTTCCCAGAAAATTTCTGTAATTTTACAAACAGTGTTAGGGAATATAGTAAAAGTATTTATGGTTGTTTAGAAGCCTGATGTTTGTTGGTTAAATCAGGGATCTGTTTTACCAAAGACTTTGATGATATTTCAGTAGCTTCTCATTGCAGGAATCAAACTCATTTAAAGGACACTAGGTAGTCAGTTAACCTCAAACAACTGTAAAGAGCAGTGAGGATGCCAAGGACCAAGAAGGTTATATTTGTCACTACACCCTCTAGTGGGGGTGTATAAAACACTTTGGATAAATCCAACGGGTCATTTTCAGTAGTCTGTGCTGCAAAACCGTCAACCGATAAAATGCCCTTTAATTCTTCAATGAAGTCATCTACCTTGGACCCTGCTAGGGAAGCTGTGGGCATCCTTTGGGGTACAGTGTGAGTAATGTATATGGCAGCATCTACTCACCAGTGGGCTATGGCTTTGGACATGGATATGCTGGCTTCTGGTGACTTGACTACAGGAAATACCGGGCCTTTGACCACTATTGATTTCTGACCATGTGAACTATATCAAAATCTGTATGTGGACTCCAGATTCTTTCTGTATTGAACTATGCAAAGTTTAGTGATCACAAACTTTGTGGGCTGAACTTTAATGGAAGTCTTAGTTTTTCTTGATAGAATACTTTGCCTTATTTTATTTATTTATGAATTTTATTTTTTTGGCATATCACTGTGCTTTTATTTTCCATCTCCATTATATGAGTGAGATGGATCACCTTTTCACGTTAATGAGCCATGACTATTTCCTTCTATGTGGACTGTGGGTATGTTCTTTGACAATTTTTTTTATACATTAATGCATTTTTTGGGTACAATGTACTGATTTCATATACAATTTGGAATGCTTACATCGTACTGGTTAATATATCCCTTACCTCATTTACTTAATTATTGTGATAAGACATTTTTACTCTATACTTAATGGATCCAACACGTACCCTTGCAATATGCACCATACATTTGATCCCACCATTCACCATCCCTCCATCTGATCTCTCCCCTCCCCTCCCATTACCCCCTCCCTCCTTCATCCTGGGCCATAGTTGTGATCTATTCTTCATATGAAACTAAAAAGCTTCTGTACAGCCAAGAACACAGTACTTAAAGCAAGCAGACAGCCCTTAGAATGGGAGAAGATATTTGCAGGTTATGTTTCTGACCAAGGTTGGATAACCAGAATCCACAGAGAACTCAAACTTATTAATAAGAAAAGAACAAGTAATCTCATTTCATTGTGGGCAAGAGACTTGAACAGAAGCTTCTCTGAGGAAGACAGGCACATGGCCTACGGACACAAGAAAAAGTGCTCATCATCTTTAATCATCAGAGAAATGCAAATCAAAACCACTTTGGGATATCATCTAACTTTACTTTACTTTAAATTCTCCCAATGTACTTGATTTTCCCTTAAATGCTAAGGGATTTTTTTATGACTTCCATATTCTAATAAATAAGCTTAAATTAGCCCTATAAATGTGATCTTCACTTTTGTTTTCTTTTCTCTTGATTTATTCTTTATGGGTGTGTTTTCTACTGCGTTTTGCATTAAGTTAATGTTTTGCTGTGCTAAGTGCTCCATCTACTAACGGGGTGTTGATTTAAGGAAGAAGTGAATAGGTCATGGTGGGTTTGCACGAGGTTCTTCTTTCATTTCTCGTATTCATACCCTTGAATAGGAAGTCTAGGTATTAAATTAGCCCTAACCTCTTCAATCTCCAGTGTGTTATGGGCCTCAACAAAGAGTTTTAGCTTTTAAAGAATATTTTTCAGTTTCCTGTTTTCTTTTTTCTGGCTTAATGTTTATAATGCCAAGTAGAAGAATCAATGTCCAAAAGCCACTATGGGAAAGCTTATAATCCTCTTTGCATGGCCATTTGTGACAACATGAATGAACCTGGAAGACACTAAGTGAAATAATTCAGACACGGGAAGAAAAATACTGCATGATCTCACAGAGAAACAGAGGGTGGAGCGCTGGTTACTAGGGATGGGGAAGAGGGAAAAATGGAGTGCTATTGGTCAAACACTACAAACGTGCATTTATAAAGGATAGATAATTCAAAGAACTAATGTACAACACATGGGCCACAGTTAATCATATTGTATTATGTACTGAAAATTTGCCAGTGGAGATTTTAAGTGCCTTACCCCATACGTACGTCCATGCATGCACACAAAGATCACTATGTAAGGGGATGGATATATTAAGTAGTTTGATGGTAGTAATCATCTCACCATGCATACACATATCAAAGCATCATGTTGAAAAACCCTAAATAAAAAATAAAAAATAAAAAATTTTAAAGCATTGTGAGCCTTCTACATCCATCATATTCTGTTTTCAGTACGTTTTTGTTTACACAGCTTATCGCTTGAGTTTCCTGTGCAAGTTTAGTGGTGAAACCATTACTAACAAAAGGAGAAAGTATTGAATTATAAATCCCAGGGTGGTATTTGCCTGGCTGAGAGAAGTTTATTCTCTTGAGTAGTCTCAATTGACTACATAAAGTAAGATCTAAAATAGATTTTAAATTCCTTGACCTTGTAATGATAAGAAAGGTGATTTTTTTTTTTTTAACAGGGAGTTAAATTTCACATTTTGGTTTATTTCTGAATCACCAAGCTTGGCATCTTACAAATGGACATGGAAGACAAATGGCAGGAAAATTTGCTTCTTTAGCTGCTGAAACCCCCACAGAACTGTGCTTCTCAGAACTGAGTCTCTCTTTGTGCTCTTGTGCTTTTCACTGAATAAGCTGTTCATGTGATGTAATCTTCTTTTCAAAGATTATTACTACTAACCTTATTAAATTATCACCCTAAGAACACTGCCACAATTAACATAATAATGAGTTTCAAACGTCTATTTCTTATACTTTCTTTCAATGTAAGCCTATGGGGCAAGATCAAAGCAAAATCCAGCATAACACATCATTTGTACAGGTAGCAAAACAATGTCACGTAGGTTTAAAACTCTCTGAAAAATGCAACTTAATCCAAGGATACAATCTGGACCATCTAAATGAAAGGGTTTTTTAAGAACATCTTTAGGGAAATTCTCTATCAATCCAGATTAGACTTTTAAAATAATAATATACAATGAAATTGCATGGTTCAATGCACTTTAAAATGTGCATATTCACACATTTGTGTTAACTACTGTAATAGTAAGGATTTAGAATAATTCTATTTCCCCCTAAATTTCTCTGACACATAGTCACACTTTCTACCCTAACCCTTGGCAACTATTGATCTACTCTCCATCACTATGGCCTTGTCATTTGGACAAAGATATAAATAAAATTGTACAGCATATAACATTTGAACAGACTTCTTTGGGTTTGTCTTATATGGTGCTTGCAAAACTTCTTGCATCTAAGAACAGACTCCCTGCCAGAACCTGGAGTAAGGATAAACATCCAGGATGACTGGTCTAGTCATGGAAAGAGAAGACGTGTGGGGGCAGAAAATCTGGCAGCTTCTGAAAGTATATTATCAACCTTGACACATATAAGGAATATGTGAAATTTATTCGTGTTTCTCAAATCTGAGCACCCATAAGAAGGCTAGCCATGCTTTCAAAAAGTGCATATCTGCCTCGTTAGATTTTGGTTCAAAAGTCTGACGGTGCAGGCTACTTATCTGCATTTTTTAACCCGCACAAGGTGATTCTGAAGTGGGTGGTGTCAGAATCACCTTTTGAAATTCACTGTCTAGATAAAGAAATAAACACGCTCATCACCTTTTCCCAGTGTTGCTAAATAGAGCGCTATTCCAAACCTTGAAGGTTAGGAATATTATAAAGAGCACCGACCTACTCGCTGTAATCAGCCAAAGTGAAAGTTGGCAGGAGAGGAACGAGTGGGAGGTAGAGGCTGAGAAAGAATGGAGAAAGACTGGCTTGGGAAGACACTGCAGAAACCAACCCGGTTACACGCTAGGGGTGAATCACCAACGTAATGTACATTTTTCTATAAACCTGATACAAATGTGAGTTAATAGTAAGTATGATACGTGGAAGGTGATTATTAATCCTTCCGCTACACGGCGCTATCCAAACACTTCTTCAAATATTGATTGCGTCTCATCATTTGACATTTATTACAAATTTAGGGAATTGAGGAAGAAGCTAGAGAAGAAGTAGAAATTATATAAGCAGAAGGAATTTCACTCCATAGAAAAAGATCACAGAAATTTGGATTGTGATTTATTTTTGTAGACAAATAAAAATATTCAATATTTTGCAATCCATAATTGCTCATTGCAACAGTATGAAAAAAAGAGAAAGTTAGAAAAAATATAAATATTGTCCACTATTTTGGATTAACTTGTATTTTTCTTTGGTGATATGATAATTATGAAAATATAAAAAATATATACAAGAAATTTTTAATATTCTTTGCAACATAATTTTAAAGTGTCTGATTATGTTATTTGATATAAATACAGCATATTTATGTATTTAATCTCAGCTTTTACATATTAAGGATGCTGTCAATCACTTACCATTCAAAATATTGTTTTAAAGAACATTACCAAATCAACACTACCCCTGTCTTTGATTATTTCCTTGTCTTAGATACCCATTAGAACCAAGATGCCTAATTAGAGGTCAGAAGTATTTTTAAGGTTCAGAGCACGCTATTCTCCAGGGCCATGACATTGCTTTAAAATCAACTCCTTATTTCTTAATGACCTATAGGACTGCACTTCTCAAAATCCAGGCTGTGGGATAGTACTGGTCTGAGGCCTGTTAAGTGATGCCAGCTTCAAAACTATGAAACCCCCTCCAGCCCCCCAATTCCTTCGAAACTTATGGAATGGGCTGCACAGCAGGAGGTGAGCAGAAGGCAGTTGAAGCAGCTTCATCTGTATTTACAGCCGTCAGCTCTTCCCTGTGGCTGGCATCACCACCTGGGAAAATTGTCTTCCCCCAAACCAGTCCCTAGTGGCATGAAGTTTGGGGGCCACAGCTTCAGGACCTTGGAGATGTCTTGTCCTCTTCAATTATCTTGCTGTTAAGCATTTATTGCTAGTTAAAAGTATCTTTTATAATTATTAGTTAACTTTAAAAATGATTATGGTATTAAATAGACAATTCACAAGTAACTTGTATAAAAAAGCAGGTAACACAATAGAGATTTTCTACCTTTGATTTCTACCCAATGATAACTACCTTTGAGTACTTTGGACTTTTGTTTCACACTTAATCAGTTCTCTATAACAATTTTATTTTTCATTTTTTTGAATTTCACATGTAATTTATTGACTTTTTAATGTATGAAATGAAGATTGATTTTCTTCACATGGGCCACACGCAGTTAAAATCATGGTTATATTTACACTACTATGACTCCTTGAAGGATATTCACCTTAAATCCACAATACACTGAAATCACATTTCCTTTCCAGAAATTAACTGCTTAAATTTTCTGTCAAAAATCCCTCTCCAAAGTCCCTGACAGAATTGTAAAATTCCTCACCATTGGGTTAGACACATCAGGAAAATTCATCAGTTCCATTTCCCTCCTAGCAATATTCCTCCTGGAGTTCTCTTTCTGCTCACTGTCTACTCAGGAACTTTGTCCTCTACACTAGCTGCCGAGTTCAAATCGCCCCCACCGTTCTGCCCTTAGCAGCATTGGTTGCCTGGATTTGTGTTTGTACTTGCTAATTTCTGGTGAAGCATATCTTGCAGCAGTTTTCTGAGCTAGTAAGTTTTTGTGTAAACTTTCTGAGATCCTCCATGTACAGAAACATTTTTATTTTACCTGGACAGCTAGTTTATAGACTGACTGCTTTTCTAGGTTAGAAATCATTTACTTTGATCTTATTGAGAAGCTTGCACCATTTTCTTCTAGATTTCATTTTTGCTTTTTCACCCTATGTTCCTGTCCTTCCTGTCTGGTCTTTCTCTCCCACCCCTCACTGCAAACCATAGGATTCTTTTCATGTAAGTACTGGCTTGGAAATAATTTTTGGGATAATTTTTCCCACTAGGTAGACCATTGAGGTTGGATTCTTATGATTTTCTTTTATCATATCACACTTATAATTATATTTATGTTCTCTTTTAAATGCTGCATCTTCTGATACTTGATCTACTTAAAAAAATTCTGTTTCTTTTAGAAGATCCTTGGTATTCCTTATGACCCATTATCACAGCTCAACTGAAGGAAAAAAACACCAACAGTACAATTTCCAACAAGGTGAGAAAAGAAGGTAATAAAATGGTGGTGACCTTTCCTCTAAATTGACTGGTTGATTGAGCCAAAGATTGTTTTGTCAGTCAGTAAAATAGTGAGGCCAACACTTTAGGGCAATGTGACATGCAGGTTAAACACGACTTCACGGGAAGTGAGCAGCAATGAATATCTTTCACTAACTGTTGACAAGAGGCAGGATTGGGCAAGAGAGCCAAGAAGAAACAAATGATAGTGTCAAGGAAGATCACATTCTGACACTTGCCCAAATGCTTCTTGTAATCCTACAAATCCTGTATTTAATGGCTCATCTAATCCTGACCTTCATGTAATTCTAACTTCCATTTTGACAGCCACTACCATCATGTACCTGGGTTTCTATTATTACAGGATTTTTGGTAGTGACTAAAATGCTAAAAATTACCACTAGCTATAATTTTGACTTGAAAATAAAATAGATTTCTTTTTTATCAAATGTATTAATTTATAATCATTTCTATTTACATAGCACAACAGTTTACCTTATGTTTTCACAGAAATTCTAGAATATTTCATTGGTTGTACCAGCACTTTACTGGTTTTCTATAACTATGCGAGCACTTTCTGGTCTCAACATAATATTAAAGCAAATAGAAAAGTAGAACTCTGGAGCTGTGGCAGGAGTTCTGTGAGTTTCAAAGTCCAGACCAGAGGCTTATTGAATAAATCAGGTTTGTTTTGTTGCAAATTAAAGTGTAGACTAAGCTTTATTTTCAGATGTGTCTCTTAAGCAGGGCCTTTGTGTCTATAATTAAAATTTCTTCAATTTGGGGACAAGCAATAATTAAATTTAGTATGATTCCCTCCTGAACACAGGTATTTGTTACAATACCTGCATACCTTGCAAAAGCAAGTGAAGCCATTTGTTTTCTAAATGATTTTCAAAGAGAAACACATTCCATGGTTTAAGGTCAATAGCGTTAGTTATTAGGGTGTCAGAGAGCACCCTCAGTTCTTACATGACTGTGACACGTAAGACAATTAAGTTTGCGAATTCTTTCTGGAAAAAGTGCTACATATCTCATTGCTGGATAACATTATGGTCACCTTTGAGGCACTCCCTTTGGGAAGCTATGCTTATTTTTCTGAATGAGCACTTTTTTAATATGCTTTTTTTTTTTTTGAGTAAGCACTTTTTTTTCCTTGCATAGCAATCACTGATTCCCCTTTCTGATTTTTTGGAGGGGTTTATTTTATTGTATTGTTGATATTGATACGTATTTTCTTTTTATTCTGCATTCATTTTGGGTCCTGGGTTGGTATCTGAATGGTGAATTCCAGAATAGCTTATCTACAGGGCTCTCTTATCCTCTTTTTAATGTTTTTACTTTTTTATTTTTTTATATTTTCAGGTTAGTGTGAAGGTATAAACAACCAGGTCACAACATTTGAATTTGCAGTCCCTCTTGTAGCTGTGTCCCACACCCAAAGGTGTGACATACGCCCCCCCATTGCACCCATTAGTAGGCGCACCCCCTCCCCATTCTGTCCTATCTCTTTCCCCAAAGTTGAACTGAAATGAGTTTTTCTCCTATGTGGGCATGAATTAGATTGTCTACTGGCTTCATATTAGTAATCCAGGTACACCGGATATTTTTGCTTTTCCATTCTTGTGATACTTTACTGAGAAGAATGTGTTTCAACTCCATCCAGGTTAATACAAAAGATTTAAAGTCACCATCTTTTTCATGGATGAAGAGCATTCTATAGGATACATATAGCACAGTCTGCTAATTCATTCCTGAGTTGACTGGCATTTAGGTTGTTTCACATTTTGGCAATTGTAAGTTGACCTGAGATAAACAATCTAGTGCAAATGTCTTTATGATAAAATGATTTTTTTTTCTTCTGGGTAGATGCCTAGTACTGGGATTGCAAGGTCAAATGGGAGATCTAATTTGAGTTCCTGGAGGATTTTCTATACTTCTTTCCAAAGAGGCTGTATTAATTTGCAGTCTCCCCAACAGTGTAAAAGTTTTCCCTCTCTCCAAGTCTGTGCCAGCATCTGCAGCTTTGGGACTTCGTGAAGTGGGCTAATCTTATTGAGGTTAGGTGATATTTATGGTTGGTTTTGATTTGCGTTTCTCTGACTTTCAAATGACTCCCTTGACTTCTTCTCCCTTCAGAATCACAATCCTGAAAGGCATTCCACACTGTCACATTCCTAATTTCCCAGGCCCTCTTCAATTCATAACAACTACATCAACCTTCAACACTTTCCTGGCAACTATTTTATGTCAGGTCATCACTGAATTTCCAATTTATCAAATTCATTAGATAGTTTATAGATCTAATCCTGCTTTCTTTTTTTCAAGACTTGTGACAGCAGCTTTTGAAACTTTCATCATCTTTTTAGACTTGATTCTTTTTCCTTGGCCCTGTTTTTAAGCCTTGGCTAAGTTCATCTGATATTAGCAACAACCTCAAAATCTCAGTGGCTTCTCGCAACAAAAATTGATTCATATTACATGTCCACTGTGAGTTTTCAGAGACTTGTTTCTGAAAGGCAACTTCAGAAGCTGATGGAGACCCACCGTCCTCTAACTGCATCATCAGCAAACAGAGAGATTGACGGTGTTCACCTTAGGTGGCAGGGAAAGAAGCAACTAACGTGTTTGGTAGACACATGTATCTCTTTCTCACATATTGGCAGAACTTGTCAAATGGCCCTATTAAAATAGAAAGTGTCTGTGTGCCTTAAATGAGAGAATATGATATTGATGGATGCTAATAATACTTACTGTATATGATTAAGGAATTTTTAAACATTATATGCCTCCTCCTATTTCTTTAAGATGGCACCTAAAATATTAGATCAATATTTACATGGCTACAAAGAATATAATTTATAATTTATTTTACGTATTTTAATTTAAAATAACTTTTTATAATACTTTTTCAACCTACCAATACAATTTAAGTAAAATCAACCTACCAATAAAATATAAGTAAAATAGCCATTTGCCGTACACTATCCATTGAAAAATCCCTAAGATCTCCATGTTAAAGAAACTTGTTATCTTGTTGTTCCTCCTTGAACTTATCTTTCCATTTTTCTTTTCCTATATCATATTTCACCAATGAAATATATTTTTGATAAGCATCTCATTAACTACTTCATGAATTCTAGAGGGACATAGTTCAGTCATGACAGCTATCATTATAATTTTTACTACATTTCATTGATTTTTAAATGTATGTATTTTCACATTTTAACATTTTTGAAATTGCATGCATTCAACAACTGGTGTGGGCCATACTATATATTTTCCTTATTATAAAAGTTTTATTGTGTATTTTTAGCACATATCTATATATGTGATACACAAACATATGGTCAAATAGTTACTATATTGACACAAATTCATATATGTATCATTTCACATAGTTACCCTTTTCTGTGACAAAAACAACTAAAATATATTCATTTAGCAGAAATCCTCAAAGCAGTACAATTTTATCAATTATGAAATATTAGTGAGTTATGGATCAGAGTATCATAAAATATTACAAATTCAATAGTTACTAAACATTAAAATATAGAAATATATTTCTACAATTATAAATTGTGTCTCAATGATAAAAAGACAACTTTTTCCTTAAAATTACTATTTCCCAGATTCTCAAGTAACTTTATTCTTTTTTACAATAAGATAAACATCAGCATCAATTCTAGATCTATTTTTAGATTTTAGATAAAAAACACCACAGCCTTCTATATGTAGTTAAATAGATAAAATGGAGGAAATTTTGTTATAGAAATTCCTTGATTATTTTGGTATAAGCTCAAAATAATTATCTAATAACAAAATTATTTCAAATGATTTAATTAATTGACAACTCTATGAAATTATTATTCAATTTTACTGGAAATAAGGAATTCACAAAGTAATCCATCATCTACCTATTCAGTCCTTTGCTGTTCCAATTTCTGAGAATTGTGCCTGCAATGGAGTAAATGTTGTGTTTTCATAATTTTTCTGTACTCACATGATATTCTGGAATCAAAACAATTCTTTATAAATTTTTACTTTTTTTTGCCTTATACTTTGAGAATAATATCTCAGAGAATTTATATGTTGAAATGTTAACTCCCATCATGATGGTATCAGGTGGTGGAGACTTTGGGATTAGGTGATTAGATAATAAGGGTGGAGTCCTTCTGAATAGGATTAGTGCCTTTATGAAAGGGACTCCAGAGAGCTCTTTGCCTCTCACTTGGCCCTTACTAGAACTTGTCTATGTTGGCATGTTGATCTCAGATTTTCATACTCCAGAATTGTGAGAAATAAATTCCTGTTTGGTTCCAAGCCACTTGGTGTATAGTACTTTATTATAGCACCAAAAACTGACTAAGACAATGCCACAATTTGCTAAGACCAAATAACTATTAAGTAGTCCTGTTAACCCTTTAACTCATACCCTATTTAGGGAGACAGAATTAGACAAAATAGGCAATTCCTCTGTTACCTCCTTAAATTGGAAACTATACATTTAAAGATATTTTTAAACTCATAGTTTTGAATAAAAACATACATGAGCAAAATTTCAGTTCTCTAGGGTTTCTCATGATGTCCCCCCGATGTAGGACACATAGGTAGAAACTATTATAAGAATTATCATAGGTTGGAAATTTTATTTAATGTTGCCTCACTGTTGAATTTATATTTGTGAACAAACATCACAGAAATAAAAGAGCTTATCTGTATCTTAGAAGGTAGAATCTATCCTGCTGAAAGATACAGTATGTTCTAGATTGTACCTTAAAAACATGTTTTCCTGTATGTTTACATAGGGAAATACTCTGTTTAAAGAAAAAAAAAGTAAGAGAAAATCAAAGAGAAAGTATAGCCTGGGTATATACAGAATAAATTTTTAACATTTACTTTGACTTCACCTTCTGGAATTCTGAATGGCCTAATGTCAACTCCCACCATAGTCTAGATACCTCTGAACTTTTCATTCTTCCTGACTGGGATGGCACCAGCAGTATGACAGTGTCAGTTAATACAGAATAGAAATGCTATTGAGATTTATAGTTATTATCTGAACATTCATTTTCAAATAAATATACACAAATAGTCCAGAGGTTAATTGGACTGTTCATGCTTGTAGGTATTAAAATGCTTATCTGCTAATTGAAGTATTCATAATCATAACAGAAATATGCCACAGTAATTAGTGATCATGAAAGCTCTAGATTTTTAGATCAAGACCATTGAGAATTGATAAGCATTGAAATAAAAGAGACCCACATTGACAATTAATCCAAATATTATGAAGGCGCATGCTATCTAGATCAATGTTTCTCAAACTGTAATATGGATTCAAATCACATTCAAATCAGTTTTTTTAAAAATCATATTCACTAAGTCTGGGTTGGGGGCTAACATTCCTTTTTTATTAGAAGGTATTAGAAGGTATTAGAAGGTATTAGAAGGTATGGTCCTAACATGCAGCCTTTCTTCTAGAAAATATTTAGTCTGGGTTGGGGGCTAATATTCCTTTTTTATTAGAAGGTATTAGAAGGTATGGCCCTAACATGCAGCCTTTCTTCTAGAAAATATTTAAATAGTAACTTTACTTAAAAAATATTTTTTGCCAAATGACGTCCTTCTGTTTGCCACAGGATTAACAATGTAATTCAATATGCTATTCCTGTACTGCATAACCCAGACATTTAAACATACAGAAAGAATAAAAAAAATATTATTATTGTTTTTTTTTTTTTGCAGTTTTTGCCCGGGGCTAGGTTTAAACCTGCCACCTCTAGCATATGGGGCCCACGCCATACTCCTTTGAGCCACAGGTGCTGCCCTAAAAAAATCATTTTTTAAAGATTGATAAAATATTGTATGGATGATAAAACCCATCATGATTAAAACTTTATATTTTTGCTGAGATATCTGTGGAAATCATGCAGGGAAGAACTTTATGAATCTTAGGAGAAAATGTATTTGTAGTTGAAACTCAGTAAAGAAAACTGATTACAATCGTAAGTGACAGGGGAGCCCACAAGATGAAGACTGTGAGTGATTTAGTAATTTTGTGCATTATGGTTTTTGTTCTCACCCTTTTGTTTTATGTTTAGGGCATAATTATAGCACAAAGTAGAATAACAGAATTATTGTCCATAATCAGAGAAATAGCGAACTAATTATATCATTATTCTTTAGCCAAGGACAAAGCAAAGAGAGTTGTGGAACTTTTTTGTCATGTGCTTATATAAGATGCTCCAAACAAGATGGAAGACCATTTATCACATTGTTAAATGGTGCTTGAAAAAACATTAATATTGCACTTGACAGATAATACTAGTACGGCAGGATATGTGATTGCAGTTATTTAATCTGCTTGCTGGAATTTGCTACCAAAGTAACCAAACTCATGAATGTATTTCTTCCATCATATCTGCTTCCTGCCATTCTACTTCAGAGAAGATGTTGAGTTTGGTGTGAATGCAATAAAATCTGAGGTATAGGGGGTTTATAAACAATTTATCTTGAAATTCAATAATGCTCTCCATTACCATGCAATATTTAAAGACAAATTGTTGCAAGTAATTTAATGAAGCCACAAGTATATGAAAATATATTAATCCTATCTTTTATTTTCTGTATTCTGATACTTTCATAGTCTGGATCTTGTTGACCTTTGAAGGATGCTCAACAGGGTTAGCCAGTTTCTAGGGATAGTAAACAAATTACCAGTGAGTGTGGGCCTTTCAAATGCAAACCACCCAGTTGCTAATCTCCAAACACCTCCTTCCTTGGGCTTTCACACTCTGGGTCTCTATCTATGTGCTCAAATAACTCCTGGGACAGACATCAAACAACTAGGTACAGGTGCTATGCTCCACAGACCATTGAAATTATTCAATCCAGTCAATCCTAAACCTTCTGCATGTGTCTCCCACAGACCACAATAAAGTCTGTTTTCCATATTTTCCCCATTCCTTTGCCTCCTGACTGATCCCACTGCTTCTGTGTGCCCCCAACTCCTCCTTGTAACATGACCTGCTCCTCACGTTGGGATCTGTGAGCATTACAATCTACCTCTCCAGTTGCAGTTGTCTCCTGACCCACTGTCTTTAACCACACCTAGATAGTAACACGTTTAGTTTAAAACAGTGAAGAGTTTAGGATTAATTTAATATGAAAGTGAAGATAAAGATGTTAAATCCGTCTCTGACAATATTCAGAAGACATCATCTTAAGTTTCAGTTTGTGATGTCATTTCAATGAAAATGTGTCAGGGACAATGACCACATCTGCAAGTCAGAAGTTGAAGAGAAAATGCCTTTGGGTTCTGTTAGAGAGGAAAAGAAACTTAACAACTTGGTATCAGTGCACAATCTTCACTTGATCACTGTTTCAGAGCTAGTAGACACCTTGCTTCTCACTAACATGGATTGCCAATGAACATTTACTTAATTTTGTAACTCCGCAAAGCAATACTGCTTATGTTTTTTTGCAGCAGATTTTCCTGTATTTCATTAGGTTAATTTAAAACTAATACAAACATGTTAAGGATGAATAAATGAGCTAAAAAATTATTATAAATGAGCTAAACTATTATTATTAAGAATATCTGTATTCAAATAAAATATGGTTGACAGGACATCAGCAAGGTGGTAGAGTAAGAGAGTCTAATCCTCTAATTTCCAAATCCCCACAGAAAAATAAGATTTGCCAACCATCCATAAACAGAAATTTATCTCTGGGAGAAAAAAATCTAAGAATAAGTACATTGAACAGTTTCCCTCTATCCAGAGACACAGAGACCAATGCGGCAGAATAGAAGAGAGAACCCACCAATAAGCATATATACATAAAGTCAACTAATCTTCAGCAAGAGTGCCAAGAGTACAATGGGGAAAAGAATAGATAACAAATTGTGTTGGAACAACTAGATATCCACATGCAAATAATGAAATTAGATCCTTGTCTTATATCATATACAAAAATCAACTCAGAAAAGATTAAAGACATAAGGACACAATAAGACCAAGACTGTATAATCTCACTCATATTTGAAATCTAAAAGAGTCAAACTCATACAAGCAGACAGTAAAAAAGGTGGTTACAAAGGGTGAGGGCAGGAGATACTTGTTGAGGGGTACACAGTTTTAGTCATGTAAGATGAATAAGTTCTGGAGATCTAATGTTTAGTAATATTATCCTATACCCTTGAATTTTGCTGAGTTTGAGCTCCTCAGTCTTTTTAATCTCCCTTCCAAACCTCCCCAGTAAGTACACGAAGTAATGGATATGTTAACTTTAACACGAAAACCCCAACAACTTTCACATTCTCTAGTTCCTCTCCACTCAGTTTCATTATTCTTATTACTATAAAATTGTTCTTTAACATATCTGCTTAGATCATCCCCCTGTTGTGAGTCTTCTGATAGATCTCATTGCCTTATCATACCATATAAACAGGATAACTATTATGTATAAGGAAGTCCTTAATTCAGAACCATAGAAAATGTCTCCAGCAAACCAGGAAGAATGGGCACCATATATGTAAATGTCAATGTTTTGTAAATATGGCTTAGCTTTCAAGCCTCATCTCGTGTGAAACTTTACCATTCATCATGTCATGTCCACCCATGAATCATTCATTTAACAAAAAGTGTTGGAAACCTACACTCTGCCATCAATAATTACCATTTTAAATAAAAATCACTGTAATTGTGGAATTTGCTCTTAGCATTGAGGGACTCAAATAAGTAAAAGGTATTATGTCAGATGGTGGAAAGGACTTTGAGAAAAAATAAAGGAAGTTAATGAGATAGAGAGTACCAGGGAGAAGGCTGAAATTTTAAATATGATGGTTAGGAAGTTCTCCATTAGAAGATGTCCCTCAAGAAAATCTTGAAGGGGTGGCACCTGTGGCTCAAAGGAGTAGGGCGCCAGCCCCATATATCAAAGGTGGTGGGTTCAAACCTGGTCCTGGCCCAAAACTGCAAAAATAAAAAGAAAATCTTGAAGGAGGATAAAGGGGAACTCTTGATTATTAGGAAAAAATATGAGAAGTGGAAGGAAGAGCAAGTATGATGGCTGAGCTCTGCTTTGTGTCTCGAAGAGGAAAGCTGCACTGTGTCTGGAGGGCAGATAAGCTGGTCGGTGGGCACATGGGAGATGAGGTCATAGAACCTAAGTTAAGGTTTCTAGCTTTTCTTCTAACGTGGGATTTCATTGCAGGGTTTAGAGCAGAGGAGTGACACAACTGAAGTTAGATTTTAACAGAATCTCTCTGATTAGCATATTGGTAATATTCTGCTAGAAAGTAGAAGTCAGTGGGAGCAGGAAGACTAGTTAGAAGACCATTTGTGATTAGTTGCTGTGATGACAACAGAAACAATGATGTATTTCCAAAGTAGAATTTACTAGTTTTGCTGAATGATTGATGTGATGTATAAATGTAAGTGAGTTGTGGAGGGTGATTCCAAGGTTCAGCCTGAATGACAGGAAAGATAGGACAGTCTTTCATTGAAATAAAATAAACTGTAAGAGAAATCAGTCTGTGGGGACAAGATCAGGAGGTCAATTTCGGGCTTTTTATATTTGAGATGCTCATCAGGCATCCAAGTAGAGATGTTGATAAGGCAGTTGGATATAAGTTTAGGGGGAAATCTGGCCCAGAGTTCTATACCTGTAGCTGTCAGCAATATAGATGAGTATTTCAAATGGTGAAACTGGATAGCATCACTAAGCAATGAATACCAGCAGAGGGCACGGGTCCAAAGACAGAATTCTGGGCACTCTGTGTCAAAATACCCGTGGCACCCTAACTGTACCATGACTTCTCCTATTTTCTACCGTCATGTACTTTTTCTTCCTTCCTAGGAAGTTTTCTTGATTCTTCATCTTCCGAAGTCTTACTCACCCTCTTGGAACTTTCCAGAAGCTTCTAGCTTGTCTAAGTACCCATCTCTGCACTTTCCTTGTTATAGCACCTTGGAATTGACTCCTTGGTTGTTGATTCCACGTAGGGTTCTTGAGAACTGGGACCATGGTGCATTCCCAGGACTTAACACAGGGAAGACGTTCAATTACTATTTATGGAACAAATGAATGTACACATGAGCTCATGTAATGCATCTGCTTATCGTACACTCATAATGAAGAACCAGAACAGAGGTTTTGAATATATAATTCAGCATCTTTTTTCCATGCTATTAACTATTTGAAAGAATACCATCTCACGTGACTGTAGAATGAGGCCTATATTTAGAATGAGGAAATTTTAGTAGCAATTTGCCCCTCTATTTACCATTTCATCAAACATCTGCAAGTAGTTTAATGTTTTTAGGCCTTCGTTTTCTTTTTCTATAAGACAGAATTCATAATTTTTTATTGCCATACTAGATTATACACATGAAAACACTTTACAAACTGTAAAACACTATAAAATGTAAGATACTGTCATTGTCTGCCTGCAAAGACACACATTATGAACCCGCCTTTGCCCTAGGTGTTGGGGATTAAGATAAGGTGTGTTCGGGAAAAGAGTGTGCTGTGTTCCAACATGCCACTTATGGCTGAGGTAGCATATGGCCATTACGTTTCTATTATGGCAAATCTCCTTTCATTTCACAAACTGTAATGCTCTACCTGGATGCTATTACATTTTATATGTTGTCAGTTACAGCTTCCAGAGCAAAGTATCGCAATGATGTCAGATGTAGATTAAAAGGAGGTAGCTCTGGCTCTGTATAAAAGAGGTCGTGGTGTTCATGGGTCGGACTGAAACGTGTTTTCCTCCCTTGTGGCTTTACCAGTACACATTGTGGGGGTGGTTTAGGCTGGCTTTGACCCTGGATCTCCTGTTAGCTCTTTCAGTATTTTACTTTATTCTTTCAGAAACAAAACAATGTATAAAGTATTTAGTTAAAAATGCCTCATTCATATGAAAAGTAACTTATTTGTAAGTTACTTAGAGCACTTTGTGGAGCTGGGATATAATTGAGGGACTAGCTTCTCTTTCATAGTTGATGTGCACTAAAACTTGACCTCAATTTTTCTCTTTATGTCTGGTCTGCCTACACTCAGAGTGGACACCTGCATTCAGCGATGAGCGCTCCCACGACTTCCTGCTCTTTTTAAGGCTTGAATGCCTTGAATTCAGTTTAACTGGGATTCTTTTCATCTACTGCTCTTTGTTAGTCTCATGGAGAAATACAATTTTATTTTATTTTTTTTTTGTTCAAGTTTTTGCAGCTGTTATGCGAGGGAAGATCTGTCTTAATCTATATGCTACCTGGATGGAGAAAGTGTCTGTTTATACTTCTTTCTTCACATTCTACCTGCAAATCAATTTAGAAATTCTTCAAATTTTCTGAACTTTCTAATTTAATGGTTGTGACTATTTTCTATTTTGCTGTATTTTCTGGCATAATTGAATTTCCTACTAGAGAGAATTCAGAATTTTAGAGTCTGGGATATAAACAGCATCTGGTCCAATCAGTGATGCTTGTCTGTGGGTCTCTCAACAATGTGGAGGCTGTTGGGCGTGATTCTTATTTGGGGGACTTGAGTACCATATATTCCATGACTATGGCTTGGCTTCAAATCCAGGTTAACCAGCTTTAATAGGCATGCTACCATTTCTAAAGGGTAGAAATCTGGATTAGGCATTTCAAATTGACCATTGCTTTTAGAAATGATTACTTAAATAAATGTTCTACTGATAGCTTATTTCTGTTACATAATAGTAAAGAAAATTATTGAATGTTATGTTGAATGTTAATGTGAATGTTAATAGAGCTAAATAAATCTTTCCAAAATATACCACATGATTTATTAAAAATAACCTTTTAATTCCCATATTTCCGATTCTAGAACCATTAGCAGTAACATATTAAGCCATTTTGTAAGTGAAAAATTCTGGAAAGTGAATTTATTTCCTACTTTCTACATTGGCTTTATTAACCTAGGGAAAGAATCTTTCAGTATTCTACTTTATTCTTTCAAAAATAAAATAATGTATAAAGAATTTAGTTAAAAATTGCCTTATTCATATAAAAGGTAACTTATTCATATCTGTTTCATCCTCTGAATTTTCCAAAGGCGTCCTATTTGTATTCTATGATTGTTAAATTAAAACTAATATTTAAAACCAACTGTTAACATTTCAATGGACTATTAGCATACATCTTGCTTCAGGTAATATATAGTAAAGCTAATGACTATTTCCTTCTAAAAGTTTCAGAATCCCAAAGGTCCCTATTCATGTTCTCTGTCTTTAATACTATTTGTAATAAAATAATACTTTCTTTGTTGTTTATTTTCCTCATATTTGCTTTATTTCTGAAATCAAACATAGGTCATAAGGGCATGTGGCTTTTATCTCTCTTTCCCCTAATGTGGTCTTGGTTTTAATGTATGCAATATTAATATAGCTTACATTTGATAATGTAATAAGAATTGTTGTTCCCAGACAATGTTCTCAGTGATTTACATATAGTAACTCATTTACCCCTTAACACTTAGCTAATTTTAGTATCCTCAATAGCAAATGAGGAAACTGAGGGACAGAGAGGTACAAATTTCACAAATAGTAAATGACAAAGCCGAGATTTGGTCCCAGGCAGGCCAGCCCTTGATAACAGGACACTCATACAACTTACTACCCAAATGGGGATACATTTGGGAAGGAAGAGTGGCAGCATGCTTCTACCTGTGACTACAATGTGGTTATACCGCCTATGAAGAAAACAAGACCCATATTCATTCATTCATTTAGATAGATATAGAGGGTACAAGTGTTTTTTGTTACTTGGATTAATTTGATAGTAGTGAAGTCCAGGTTTTTAGTGAACTTGTCACCCAAAGTAGGTAATGTTTGATTGCTCACCCCTCTCTCAACCTCCCCCTTTAGTAGTTTCCAGTGCTCATTACACCCCCTTTGTATGACCATGTATACCCATTGTTTGGTGTCCCCTGTAAGAGAGAAATTGAGGTATTTGTTTTCCATTTCTGAGATACTTCACTTAGTAGAAGGGTCCCTAGATTCATTCAGGTTATTGAAAAAGATATTATTTCAATCTGTTTTAATGGCTGAGTAGTATTCCATCGCTAACACCCATACCCCCCCCACATTTTCTTTATCCACTCATCAGTTTATGGGCACATAGGGTGATTCCATATTTTTGCAGTCGGAAATTGTGCTGCAGTAAACATTCAGGTGCAGATGTCTTTTTGATATACTGAGTGCTTTTATTTTGTTTAGATACTCAGTATTGGAGCTGCTAGATCAAATAGTGGGTCTACTTTTAGTTTTTTGTGGAATTCCCATACTATCTTCCATAGAGGTTGCACTAATTCACCTTTCCAGAAACTGTTTTTAAGTGTTCCCTTTTTACTGTGTCCACACTAGCATCTATTGTTTTTTCAACTTCTTAAAAATGGCCATCCAGAAAGGGATAAGGAGTTATCAGAAGAATTTTAATTTGCATTTCTCAGATGATTAGTGATGTTGAGCATTTAAAAATATTTTCTGACCATTTGTCTATCTCCTTTAAAAAAATTGCTCATGTCTTAGGCCCACTTTTTAACAAGGTTCCTTGTAGATTTGTTTGAATTCCTTATAGATTCCGGATATTAGTTCTTTGTCAGATGTATAGTTTGTGAGTATTTCTCCCATTATATAGATTCCATATTTACTCTGATCTTTATTTTATTCACTGTGCAGAAATGTTTTAGTCTAATTAAGTCTCATTTATTTATTTTTGATATTGCTGTATTTGCCTTTAGGGCCTTAGTCATAAATTCTTGGCCTTTGGCCAATGGCTAGCTAATTTTTTTCTAGGCTTTCTTCTAGAATTTTTATGGTTTTGGATACTACATTTAAGTCCATCTTGAGATCATCTTTGCATATGGTGGGATATAGGTATCCCATGTTATTTCTGTGCACATGGCCATCCAGTTTTCCCATTACCATTTATTGAACAGGGCATCCTACCCTCAGTCTACCTTATTATCCTCTTTGTTGAAGATCAGTTGGTTGTAGGTATATGGTTTTAATTTGGGCTTCTCTATTCTCTTCCATTGATCTGTGTGTCTACATTTACACAAGTACCATGCTGTTTTGGTTGTTGTAGCCATATACTATGATTTGAAGTTAGGTAATGTGATGCCTTCAGATTTTGTTTGTATGTTTAGGAAGGATGCTTTGGCCATTTGGGATCTTTTTGATTCCACATAAAATTTAGGATTGTTTTTCTAATTCTATGAAAAATGACATCAGTATTTTTATGGGAATTGCATTGAATTTCTAAATTACTTTTAGAACCCCAAGAAAATACTAGTCAGCTGAATCCAACAGCACATCAAAAAGATAATTCACCACAATAAAATGGTTTCCATCCCTGGGGTTCAAGAATGGTTCAGTAAGCATGAGTCAATAAATGTGATATACCACTTAAACACAATTAAAATATAAAACCACATTACCTCAATATATGCAGAAAAAGTACTAAATGAAATATTACATCCATTCATGATAAAAAAAAAAAACCCCTCAACCAACTAGGCATAAAGGGAACATAACACAAAATAATAAAATCCATATGTAACAAACCCATAGCCAACATCATACTAAATGGGGTAGAGTTGAAAGCATTCACTCTAAGAAATCAAACAAGACAAGGATGCCCACTATCACCACGTGCATTTAACATTGCACCCCCAATCCTATCCAAGTCAGCAAAGAGGAGGTAAATCATCCTTGTTTGCCAATGATAGGATCTTTTATCTAGAAAACTCTAACTATTCCAAAAGACTCTAAGAATTGATCAATAAATTCAGCAAAGTCTCAGCATACTAAATTAATGTGCATAAATCAGCAGCATTTCTATATGCTAAGAACAGTCAAACTCAAAGTCAAATCAAGAATACAATACCATTTACAATAGCTGCAAAAAACAAATAAAATGTTAATATCTAGTAATATATGTTTTTTTGAATTGTTGGGGAATCACTGAGGTACAAAGTACCAGGTTACACTGCTTGCATTTATTAAATAAAGTCCCTTACCTAGTAATATACTTAACCAAGAAGGTGAAAGGTCTCTGTAAGGAAAACTACAAAACACTAATGAAAGAAATCATAGAAGACCCAAAGAACCAAAGAAATGCAAAAACACCACTTGCTTACGGATTGGAAGAACCAACATTGTCAAAACAATTCTTCCAAAATGCATTATGTTTATGATCTACAATATTTCTTCATTTGGGTATGATGTTTGGCTTTAGAAAAAGAGCAAAAGAATGAAGGGTAGGTATTTGGAAAATACATTGCAAAGTGTGAAACATTTTCTATTAGTTTTGAATTTTCAATGAATTTTAAAAAGAAATATATAAACAAAATCACATGAATGTTGAGTAAGTTATTAAAATATTTTTAATAATTAACAAAGTAGGCCAGAAAAGTTACAAAGAGAAAAACTAATTTGCTTTTAAAACTTAAGTTTTGGGTCATGTACTGATAACATTCTTCATTAATTAACTCTGTGGATTTGATGGAAGATCAAACGGTGTGTTGTTTTGAACACAGGTAGACATAGACCTAATTCTGCCTCTGTGGCTGTATGTGTTAACGGGAGTATAGCTTCCTAGCTGATATGATGTGTTGAATTGCAGTGAGGAAGAATTTGAGGTTATGGTCTTGGGTTAAACATCAGGATGGTAAAAGAGGCAAAAGGTTTAGTATCCTCATATGGACATGTGCTCACCTGAGTCCTTCACCTAAACAGTGAATGTCACATACTGACCATGCACAGTAAATTCTAAGGAGTATGTTTATTTTATTTTAAAGGGCAACAATAAAACACTTCTGCTGGGAGAATGGGGACTGTAGACCCCATTCTTGGCAAAGGAAAGCACCCCCAGAAAAAGAGGAAAACTAAAAAGTAAGCAGAATGAATCAGAACAAGGAAATGTCAGCTAGTTTACCTTTAAGCTGGCCATCGCTAGCAAGCTTCATGCCTTTTCTGAAATTCTAGCCTATTGGGGATACAGCTTACAAACATCCTGCTGGATCTATGAGCACTCTGAGGAGAATAATAGTCATAAAAGAGACTATGACAAACCCTTGAAAAAGATACATCTTCTAGGGCATTTCCTGCCCATTAAATAGGCAAAGCAGATACCCATTGTGGAGATTTGTATTTGCCTGGGGCAGAGGCAGAGACCAAGGGAGTAGCTCCAGCTCTGAGATGTGGGCAAAAGAGCTTATATCCCTAAAAGCAGAGGAAAATCCTCTGTGGTGGTGATGGGAGGAAAATCCTCCCTCCAACTGACCCCTCAGAGGAGATTAACACTGATGGTGTTTTACTTCACAGAGAACTAGTAGAGCTTAACACCTTCCTAGAAATGTGTGTGTGTGACCTCAAGCAGGAGGCTCTCCCAATTCAAGGCTCAGATTTCAGATTACTGAAGGCCAGCCTTAAGATTAATTATAATAACAATAGAAGCTGATATGATCAATCCAAGAAACTGCTGATGCCTTTGTTCCCTCCCTCATCTTACCCTTTGGGCAAATAGACTCCAATAAAAGCAGAGTGGAGCAAACACTTGGGGCCATTGCCTGAATCCCATGATGGGCAATGGACCCTGGCTCCCACTTTTAATTCTACTCTATGTCTCATGTCTGTCTTTACCGTCACTTCTAACTCTATATTTCTTTAGTTGATCGCTGCCAGTTTTCACAGGTCTCAGCGGACACTGCTCTCAAGGTGGGATCCTGACACACTTCTTACTTGAGACTGAAGTGTTAATTGGGGGAAAACCTAAGTTAGTAGATCACCTGGAAACTTCCTTAACTGCTGTGACAATCTTTCTTAAGAAGAAACCACAAAATAATGAGAGGTTGGTATAGAAACTGGTGCAGGAGACGGAGAGGCAGGCTCTGCATGACGCATGCCCCACCTGCTCCTGGCTGCTGAATGCAGGCCTTGGAGCTCTGAATGACAGTACACTTTGATTTACAGTGCATCTGAAACCTCACCTGCTGACACCCTGCATTTCAAGTATGACAGCGACTCTTACAGGAACTATGGATGTGGCCTTGGCTATGCTATGATACAAGTGGCAAGAGCCACCCAAGATGGGGAAGAAGTTAAGGTTCTCATCACTGTGGTGACTGAGGGTCAGGCCGGGGCCATGAATGCATCTCTGGCTACTCTTTCTACGGATCATCTCCAAGACTGTCAGTCGTCTTGTTGCTGACTTTTAACTTTCAGTATTTTATGGCTTTTAGTAGTATCCTGTAATAAATTTCAAGAAGCCTGTGTTGATTTTCCTTCCATTACTTCTCATTCCTGCAGACAGTGGTTGACAGCCTGCCATTCCAGTTTATTTTTTGCCTCTGAAGCAGTTTCCACTATTTTGATCCAGTCATTATTTAAGCATTTGCTTGTATGTTGCCAGACTATGGCATTGCAATCTCTCTGCTTATATATTGTGGCTTATATAGTACAGTTCCGAAATAATTGCATCTGAATTTACCTTACAGGAGATTTTTTTTTTTCTATTCGTATTCATCAGAAACTTTATGATCCACTTTACCATTTATAAACCATGCCATGTTTAAGAGTTGTAATGGTCTAAAAGAAATGACCTATTTAGTTGAGCATAGACGCAAACAAGGTTTTATTACCATGTTTATTAATGTTGATCACCTGATTCATCAATGTTGACTGACAAATGTGTTAGGTGGTAGGTATGTATTTAGTGAGTTTCACATAAAACAAACTGTAGAAATCTTCTTAATAATTTAGAAAGTCTATTTTTACCTTTTCTTGTGGCTCACATACAGTGTTCACTTTTGAAATACAGCTATACTTCCAGGAGTTTAGGATAGGAAACTACTGGAAATATAAGGCCAGATTTTGGAAAACAATAAAAAAGAAAATGTGAAATCTGCATGTGAATGAAGAAAATTGACTTATGAAAAGTAAAGTTCAAGGAGTTTTCTTAAGGTTTTCAAAAATGTTAGCTTTAAATAAGTAATAAATTTCACAGCAAAAGTTTGCTTGGTAACCAAAAGCTTGTATGTCAGATGGCAAATATTGGGCTTTTTTTAGTTCCATTTTTACCATTTGGTTCTCTGTTTTATTATCTCTTTAGATACAGTCTCTGTTGTAGGTTCAGGAGTAATTCGTATACGTGTAATATATGTAAATTTTAAAAATAAAAAGGCTCAAAGTCCAAATTTGTAGTCAGCAAGATCCTGAAAGCCTTCTTTTAACTGGACATTCTTTAAGGTGAGAGATTTCATCTTATTTCTTGTTCATCTATCTCCAGCCCTAGGTCATTGACCAGCATGTATGAACTCAATATACTTTTATGGAGCAAATTTATCTATGTATACTTTTTTTATCATAATGAGGAACATTTGTATTGCCTTTACTTTTTAGTATAAAATACTTCTGCAAAAAATATCCCATTCTATCTTGATAATCAGCTAATGAAGTGGGTGAGATTGGCCATAATACCTCATTTTCAAAATGAGAAAATGGCATCTTAGTGAATTCATTCTGTATAGGGATGGCTGAAGTCTCAACACAAGTTTCCAATTTCTAAGTTCATGCTTATTTCACTATTAATTAATTATCATCTAATTCTAGGACATAGTTTTAATATACTTTACAAATATTAAAATGAGGGGTCACAGTGTATGGCACACTTTCTGGGGGTGGGACACAATTATAAGAGGGACTTTATCTAACAAATGCAATCAGTGTAATCTAATTCTTTGTACCCTCAATGAATCCAAAGCAATTTTAAAAAAATATAAAATGGGCAGTGCCTGTGGCTCAGTGAGTAGGGTGCTGGCCCCATATACCAAGGGTGGCAGGTTGGAACCAAGCCCAGCCAAACTGCAACAAAAAATAGCCAGGTGCTGTGGTGGGTGCCTGTAGTCCCAGCTACTCGAGAGGCTGAGGCAAGAGAATCACTTAAGTCCAAGAACTGGAGGTTGCTGTGAGCTGTGATGCCATGGCACTCTGTCTCTAAAATAAATAAATAGATAAATAAATAAATAAAATGGAAAAAAGTATCAAAATGATAATTTTTTATGTTTTAATTTTATAAAGAATTACACATTTATCTTTAGTCCTCTGCACTAATAAAAGAGCAAAGAATTGAATGAATTAAAGTTATAAAATATAAGAAAACATAGAATTCATATAAAATATATTTTCACATTTATAAGCTGAATATTTTGTGAATGCCAGTGCCAATATATCCTTTTTATAGTTACAAAAGAGTATTCAAGTCAACAACTGGTGCAAGGAATACTGAATATCTACCTGCAAAAGAATGAAGTTGGATCCCATATTCTTGTCATACACAAATATTAACTTTCAATAGTTATCCTAAATTTTAATATAGGAGCTAGAATTATAAAACTCCTAGAAGAAAATATACTCATAAATCCTCCTGACCATCACACACATACTTCTTATTTATAATAATAAAAGCGTAAGTGATGAAAGAAAAAATAAATGAATTGGACATTATCAAATTCAATATCTTTGGTCTTCAATGGACATTATTGAAACAACCCACAGAATGACAGAAACTATTTGTAAATTATATATCTTATAAAACACTTTTAGAATACATAAGGAACTCTTACAACTCAATAATACATGAAAAGTAATCCAATTCAAATATGTGTGTACCATCTGAATAGACATTTCTCCAAAGAAAATATACAACTGACATAGTAAACACATGAAAATAAGCTACACATCATTATCAAAGAAATTCAAATCAAATTCCCAGTGGAATATTACTTCACACCTACTAGGATGATGGAAATCAAAAGCTCAGATAATAATGAGTTTTGGTGAAGATGTAGAGAAACTGGTATCCTCATACACTGCTCTTAGGAATGTAAAATGGTGTAGGTGCTTCAAAAAACAATCTAGCAATTTCCCAAAAGTTTATATCCGAGAGAATGAAAACACATGGTCCACTCAAAAAGTTGTGAATGAACACACATAGCACCATCATTCCTATTAGCCAGAGGAGGCAGGTGATGAAAGGACTAGACATTTAAACAAGCCACAGGAGGATCCATGATGATTCTCTACACCATTTAAAACACTATGAACTGGCTCGTTTTTATTTTTATTTTACAGAAGTTTTTTTCTACATCCAGTGTTGGGATGCTTCACATCGTTCTTGGTCCTTGGCTACTTTCCTTTTCTTTTGCTTATGTTCACATGTTATTTGGATCTCTGCAGTTTCCCACAGAAGCTCCTATTTCTTGTGCCACACATTAATAGGAGATGCAGAGGAATTAAGGGAAGACTACTAAATAATATGGCTTTTCCAAAATTGCAAGGAGTGGAGACCTTGTTACAATACTTACTGACTTTGTTACTGGGTTCCAAAGGAGGTCAGTGGAAAGAACACTTGACTCAGCAGTGAAGGCCACCAGTTAAAACCCTGCACATTTGTAGGATATTTTCCTTCTATTTATTCATCTTCTGCATGCCTATATGCTTTAATGTCTCTGGGTCCATAGATCTCCCTTTATCTTGTGTGTACTGAATACCAAATGAAGTTTTCCCTCCCGAAAAAAAAAAAGATATATGAGATTTAATGCATCTAGATTCCCTCCTCAGCATTAAGCAGGAGTTCTTAAATTGCCAATAAAATCAGGGAGTGCTTAATCAGATGTAATGGTCCAGTACTGGATTGATTGCATTAATCAATGGCCTGAGGGGCTCATCAGCAAAGGGGGGTGTTGTGGCTGCTATATCACATCACATCTTCCAACTGATTATCATTTTCATCATGGTAAACATTTGAAAATTAGAAATTTTAGCAAATGTAGGAACTTATATGTAAGTGTCAAATGTTTAAATATTTGAAATAGGTGTTTATTTCAATTTTTTTGATCAAAATGATTAAAATGATCATGAGAAGACAAAGTCTGAATATTTTCTTAGGTAAATTAATGAAAAACCCAGACTTTTCTAAGAGCTGGATTATATGAGCTGCCAAAGACACGTATAGTTTTGTATTTATTTCAATTAACCTTATATATAATAAAGAACTCATATTGTGATATTATTTATTGCCTGAAGTAATTAATAATTCAAATTTTTAAGACTAGATGAAGGAGATAAAATCGTTAATGAGACCCAGGAGCAGTGGCTCACGCCTATAATTCCAGCACTCTGGGAGGGTGAGGCAGGTGGATTGCTTGAACTCATGAGTTCCAGACAACCCTGAACAAGAGCGAGACCCTATCTCTAAAAGTAGCCAGGCATTGTGGCAGACACCTATAGTCCCAG
>NW_003852506.1:4763860-4767688 GCF_000181295.1 Otolemur garnettii
AAAGAAAGAAAATCTTGCTAATGACATAGGGAAGGAAATAAAAGTATTATTCCTATTAAAAAGAATTCATCTGCCAAGTGTATCAATTCATTTACAGTAGAAATATTTCAGACAGAGCAAGAGATGGGAAGAGGTAGAAGATCAGAAATACTGTTAATTGCTTATTTCTCCCTGAATATAAGAGCACAGAATTCAGCAGTTAGGTCCTTAAATATGAAAAGTCCAATTTCAAATAAAAAATTTAGTTTATTATATCTCAAAATTAATCAAAGTATGTACCTAAACTATCAACACAGTTTTTGCATCTCCATGGTAGCTTATTTATTCCAGCAGCAAAGAAGCCTGGAGACGGAGTGGTGATGCAATCACAAAAGGCATTTTCTAAAGCTTGTTTAGAATTAATTATTTTTCCTTGCAGGAAGTGGTTTAAAACCTGGAAGAAATGTAATCAATTGGTACAAGGGCTGGTGAATATGGTGGATGACAGAGAGCTTCCAAGTCCAGTCTCTGTAGTTTGAACAGTATCATTTGTACAACATGTGGTCAAGCCTTGTCTTGCAAGAGGACTGGCCTGTCTGTTGACCATCTAGGTTGCTTCATCACAAACATCTTCATCATTTCATTCAAATGGTTGCAGTAGACATCTGCTGAAACTGATTGACCAGGTTTCATGATGCCATAGAGGATGATACCAGGACTGGACCACCAGACAGACACCATTAGCATTTTTTGATAAGTATTCAATTTTGGTCTGTGTTTTGGCCTCAAAGAGCTAAAAATAGGCATGCTGTCTTTGTCCAGCCATTGTCACTAATGCTTGTAATTGTCAGAAAGAATTTATTTTTCATCACAGTGCAGTTTCCTAACAGTGCAGTATAGAAATGGTTCACTTTTATGTTGTGACAGCAAAGAAAGGAAGCTTTGATATGGATTCACTTTCATTAAAGCTTTCAGGTCATCATATACACCTTGGTCTCAGGTTGCCCACATGGCTCATGTTCAAGATTAAAATCTTCAGAATGGAACTTCTCAAATCATTGATGTACTGTGTGTTCACTGGTCACATCCTTCTAACACACTTTGTTGATATTTTGAGCTGTCTCTGCTGCATTGGGTCCATGACACACAGAATCATATTCAAGAATAAGAAAAATTTTTAATGTATTCCTGAATTCACAAAAGTTGCTTTAAAAAAATTTGAAAGATAATCACAAGTCCAAACATGTGCTTAAAAGAATGAAGACGTATCTTCACACACAAAAACAAACAAACAAAGAAGAAACATCAAAGGGATATGTCAGAGATATCAACGTCAAACTTAGTACTTAAGGAAATCAGACATTTCATGCTTAATAATTTATTCTTATATTCTTAGGAAGTTTCCTTTTGTAATCATTGGTTATATTTTCTGTAACATGGAAAATAATTTTATTTACCTTTTATACATTTTTCTAAATTCGTAAAAATTTTTAGTCTGATGTTTGATTACTCTTATTGTTAAAGTAATTTGACTATTTAAAAATAATTTTTTTAGATGATATCTCAAAGTAGTTTTGATTTGCATTTCTCTGATGATTAGGGATGCTGAGCATTTTTTCATATGTCTGTAGGCCATGTGTCTGTTTTCTTCAGAGAAGTTTCTCTTTAAGTCTCTTGCCCACCCTGAGATGGGATCAGTTGTTCTCTTCTTGCTAATACGTTTGAGTTCTCTGTGGATTCTGGTTATTAGACCTTCGTTGGAAGCATAACCAGCAAATATCTTTTCCCAGCCTGAGGGCTGTCTGCTTGCTTTTCTTACTGTGTTCTTGGCTGTGCAGAAGCTTTTGAATTTGATGGCTATGTTGGCCAATTGAATGAAAGTATTTCAAATTGTAAATGGAAACAACACACTGTATCCCATGATAGAATTAACGTGCACAAATATGATCTAATTTTTAAAAAATAATTTTGTTTTCATTTTTGACAATGTTCATATAACTTTCTCTCCCAAATAAGTTTAAAAAAATTTAAAATAATAATCTAAACCTGTGTCTCTTCTTTCTTGCATTCAGGAATTCTCTTTTTTTTCTTTAACTTTTTAATTTTTTTCTGAAACTATTGTTGGTGGATTGGCATTTGTTTAATAATAATATAATATTAATAATTGATTATACCCAGAAGGCCAAAAATCACATTGTAACAAAGATATTTGTACCAGAATGTTTATTGCAGCCAAATTCATAATTGCTAAGTCATGAAAGAAGCCCAAGTGCCCATCGACATGAATGGATCAATAAATTGTGGTATATGTACACCATGGAATATTATGCAGCCTTAAAGAAAGATAGAGACTTTACCTCTTTCATGTTTACAGGGATGGAGCTGGAACATATTCTTCTTAGTAAAGTATCTCAAGAATGGAAGAAAAAGTAGCCTATGTACTCAGTAGTACTCAATGTATTACTATGACACTAATTTATAGCTTTCATATGAATGTACTCAATTATACCCAATTATACCCCAAGAATATGGGGAAAGGGGAAAGGGAAGGGAGGAGAGAGGGGAGGATGGGTGGAAGGAGAGTAATTGGTGGGATCATACCTACGGTGCATCTTACAAGGGTACACGTGAAACTTACTAAATGTAGAATATAAATGTCTTAACATAATAACTAAGAAAATGCAATGAAGGCTATGTTAACCAGTTTGATAAAAATATTTCAAATTGTATATAAAACTAGCACATTGTGCCTCATGACTGCATTATGTACACAGCAATGATTTAAAGAAAACTAAAAAAAATTGATAATTGATATTAAATTATTAATAAGAAGGGCATCTTATAAATTTACTTTTCTTTCAACATACAATTTTTAAGTAAAAAGGCAATCAACTTAATTCTCTTCAAGATGAGAGTTTCAGAAGAACCACATTATATCCTATAAATATATTAAGTTGTAGCTTTGTGATTTCTTTGTAAGTTTTCTAAATTCTCGGTCTTTCAAAAAGAAAAGTTGGGTTTGAATAAATTATTCCAATTTTCTGGTGAAAATATTAAAAATCTAGATCACATAGTCTTTTGTCATTTTGGGGACACTATATCTATCATTTGAACTATTCTATTTTGACCTAAACCCCCTTGGCCACTGTAATTAATCTAAATAGGAACTAATCATCTCCTGACTTGAGTGTTATTGTTGAAACTGTAGATAGTCATACAAACTCTGAGCCTACAATAACGTATATTCAATTAAAAATTGGGCTAGTTCATCAAGAGTCATAAATAGTTCAGATAGAACAATCAAGAATCCTTTACCTGTTTTAGTCTAGTTCTGAGTCTTTTCAAGGATTCGTGCCTACATGTGCATGCAACACTTTCTATGACCTATAGGGGCCCAGTCATATCTTTTTTGGGAAGGTTTCCTTGTTCTTTCAAAATCACATACAGTGAGTGACTGGGTTCTCATCTCTTGAAAAGGTCAGTAAATTGTGTAATTTTTACAAAATATATACTTATTGTCACATTTCACATATGGTTCATCATTTGATCCAAATCTTACAGTATTGGGGGTTGCACACACAGACCAACAGGCATGCTCTTCCTCAGGCTTTTGTTCTTTTCTTTTTTTTTTTTTAATTTTTATTTATTTATTTTATTAAATGATAACTATGTACATTAATGCAATTCTGGGGTAGTGTGGCGTTTTCATATACAATTTGAAATATTTTCATCAAACTGGTTAACATAGCCTTCATGTCATTTTCTTAGTCATTGTGTTAAGACAATCATATTCTACTAGTAGAAAGATTCACTTATACCTTGTAAGATAAACCATAGAAGTGATCCCTC
>NW_003852506.1:4769226-4798049 GCF_000181295.1 Otolemur garnettii
AACCTGAGATGCTACTATATTCCTTGATCACTTCTAGGAGTTTTGTAGTTGAATCCCTGGTGTTTTCCAGATATACAATCATATCATCTGTGAAAAGTGAAAGTTTAATCTCTTCTGACCCTATATGGATGCCCTTAATCTCCTTTTCTTCCCTAATTGCGATGGCTAAAACTTCCATTACAATGTTAAAGAGTAGTGGAGACAATGGACAACCTTGCCTGGTTCCTGATCTGAGTGGAAATGATTTCAATTTAACTCCTTTCAATATAATATTGGCTGTAGGTTTACTGTAGATGACCTCTATCAGTTTAAAAAATGTCCCTTCTATACCAATTTTCTTAAGTGTTCTGATCATAAAGGGATGCTGTATATTATCAAAAGCTTTTTCTGCATCAATTGAGAGAATCATATAGGCTTCTGTTCTTCCTGAGTTAGGAGCATAGCCCAACATCAGTTTCTTTGGGATTCTTCTATAATTTCAAAAAAAGTAATGCTCAGTGATCAATGGAGTTTATGTTCCCTCTGACATTTAACCAGTTACACACTTTTGCTGATACAGAGCTTCCGAGAATGAAATTGCCTGATATAAAATTGGTATGTTCACTCCTAATAGGACATTTAGGCAGGCCTTCATTTAAACATGGTCATGGTTACTCCACTCGTTGTTACACTGGGGTGACCAAATACATAATATAGAGACTACAAACTGTGTTTATAATAAGGGATTATGGTGTTTGCAACATTAGCCAAAGGTGTAAAGCTATTAACTGGATCATTGCTTTTATGAGCTTCTTGTGGGTGAGTAATATCTAGCGGAGATGAATATCAGAGCTCTCATTACTCATTTTAATCACTGTTATTGCCAAATAATGTAAACTGGGTCATTTTCTCACTGTGTTTTGTGGGAATCTTTCCTTGATCCCACAGAGCTTACCTGTTGAGAGTAGACATCATCTTAACTATAAAGAAAAGGAGATAAAAAGTATTAACATGACATCATTGCCAAGTTGCAAAGATCTGAAAACTTAACATCATCATCTGTTCCTCCATTTCTTTCACTACCAGAGCCAATCCTTGCCAAGTTCTGTTGTGTTTCTTATAACTACTTTCCCTTCTTTGGAGGTCCATTTCAATTGCTCTAGGCCAGAAATTCTTGGTCTTTTATTTGATGCAATAGCTTCATAAAGATTATCTGTGAGTTCAGTCTTTGTTTTGTCAAATTTATCCTAGACATTACTGTAGGAATTAATTTCTTATATCCAACCTGATTCTATTCTATTCTATTCAATTTAGGACATAATTAATAAAAGCCTACCAGTACCACTTATTGCCTACAGAGAGGCAATGTGAGTAAACAAGAAAAAAAATCATTGCACTCAAAGCAGACACAGACTTTATAAGAAAACAAACAAAAAGCAAAATGATGAAAACTGTAGCAAAGTTATGCCCAGCAAATTATTCTTTTGTTTTTAATTAAGATTTGCCTTTGAATCTTTACTTTGCATATGAGATTTAAAATGAATATAAAAATAACAGGTAAAGCAATTGCTTTCTTAATTCATGTATTATTTACCTGTAAAACCATTGACAGAAAATCTGTTGCCTTAACAGGTCACATAATCATGGGGTTGGTATCCCACCACCTTTACCATATTCTACTGGTTAGAAGGATGTTACAGGTCCTGCCATTTCTACAAAAGGTGAGGAGATTACACAAAAGCATGAACATCAGTGGCTGGAATCACTGGAGCCTTTTTAACATCCTGTTAATAGTATGTCATTTAACATATTGTATCTGTTTAATAAGAGCTTGTTGTTTATTTAAAAAAATAATTGATTAAGTAAAATTTTGACATTATAAAACTACTTGCGAGAGAAGAAATGTGATGAACAAATGTAGAAAAATTCTTGTCTTCAGGAAGAATGACTGCTGGCTAATTTTTAAAGCACAAAAACTATTGAAATCTACCAAACATGATTTAATAATAAGAAATTTAAACTAATGGCTGAGAACTTGAGGCTTTGTGTTTAGCACAAGTATTATTGCTATTTGGTATTTTCTTTACCATAAGGGAAAAAAATACTCCTGGAGTGATCCCCCTTTTCTCTCTATATGTACTCTACTGTAATTTAATGGACATAAGAAAACAGCACTGGTAAGGATATTCGGTACCTTGGAGAAGATACACAACAATTTTGTGAGCCAATCACAGTGGTCTACTTGGAAGAAAAAACATAATTAGATCCATAAAGATAAAGTAACAGAAAAGGAAGATATAGGAAATTGAAGGGATGAAGTATTAAATTATCAGATATTAGCATTTGAAAATGAAAGCATGGATGGTTTACCTTACTAGAAAAAAATGAAGTTTGTTTTATAGTTTACAAGTTTAAAAGTTGGGGCAGGAAACATTGTCAATGGAGTTGTGCAGTTGAAGAATATCAGATAACCATATTTGATTTGCTTTGTTCAATTCAAGAGACCATAATCAGAATGAATAAATAGAAGATTCAATGGATCAGACCTCTCAATGTAAGAAATTCCTCTAATAATTATTTCTCTCTGAAAAGTGGATTGGCAGTATTTTAGGCCGCCCTGTCTTGAAGGTATTAATTTTTGTTTTGTTTTGTTTTGGTGCCATGACTTGGATTGAAGGTATTAATTAAATCATGGTACGAGTCCCCAGTTCATGACATATTGTGAATGCAATTCTGGTGTCCAAGAGATGGGCAAAACTAACGGCCCTCTCAAGTTTTTTCTCATTGTAATCTCTGGGATCCTGTGAACAAAGTGTGCCTTTGAATACAGAGACTGGAGGAGAATGATGTTGCTGGATATATTAATAGGAAAGAAAATATCTGTAATGGAGGCAAGAATCAAACATTATTAAGTAGTTTTAGAAACCTGATCACACTGTAGAGAAAGATCCTTCAGCGTTGACTAAATTAGAGTTCCAAAGTCCGAATCAGATAAAATGTGAGAGTGAGTCTGTGTGTATTCGTGTACTAATGTTTTGAGGAAAGACAAAAATTCACTTTTTCTGGGCCACTCTCTATTTTAGATTCTGAACTATCCACAGTCATTCATCAAAGATACATAAAATATGACATGATGGGATTTACTGGGAATGGGGGATTTAATAGTATAAGGTAAAATTCTAGACTCCAAGGAGTTTAAACTCTTCTATATGGGAGAGATAAGGAGCTCACATACTCCATTTTATGTTAAAAATAAAATCTCCTACATAGCAGTTACCACTGGCCAGATGCTATCATGAATGATTTATAGACATTAACTCAAATTCTCTTCACAACACTAAAAGGTAGACACTATCATTATATTCATTTTAGTATGGGGAAACTGAGGCACAAAGCTGCTAAGTAAATTTTCCAAGATGTTAGGGCTTGTAGTAGAATCAAAATTTGAAGCCGGGACCCATGTGTTTACATGCCATTCCAAGATGCCTCTCTTGCAATGGTGTGGTATAGGCAGCTTATCCTGGCTTGGGAGTGCTAATTATGTATAGCTCTTCCCAAGTCCACAATTGGTATCATCATGTTGGTAGTTTGAAATTGACTAAGATAGAAATATTTATTAATTTTTCCCCAGTGAGATAACGTACCAGTACCCTACTGGCAGCTTATGTCACAGATCAGATAACCTACACAGGGTGTTTTTGGAAAATATTAAGAGAAAGGTATCAAAATCAGAGATGATGGGGAGAATCAAGTTCATCCTTGAAAGATGAATGTGAGCAGACTTTCAGGTTATTGGAGAAATAACCTTATAGACCAGAGAAGGGAGAAGGAATCAATAGGACACACTGTTATGGACAAAGTAGTCAGGTTAAAAGAGGCAGTCCCAGACTTCTCTTGCAAATAGTCACAGAGTCTGGGTGACTTGGAGTCCTGGCTAGAAGAGGTAATATCAGCTCTTCTGCAGCTATCAGCAAGACCTGCCATATCAGCTGAGCACTGAGAACAGAAAAGATCATATTAGGTAAAAGTGTTGGATTAAAATTCACTAAAGTGCATATGAGCAGAACCCAGTAAAGACAATATTTTCACCAGGAAATGTGCCCTGTTGAATTCTGGGAAACTCTGGGGCACTTTGGGATTTTGTCAACAGTTTGAATTATTTCTCAACAGAATGGATTTTTTGGGAATTAGTTATCATTTTGTTACAAGTCTTTGTTAAGCGGCTAGGAAGCATCTTGTATGAAAGAAGTCAGGAGAGTGAGCTCTGGATCTCAGCTTAGCAAGGTGAGCATTTACTGGTGAGTTTCTATAAGGGAAAGAGTATACTTAGTACAGTGTAATGCTACTCTTCAGATATACTATATGTAATGATGATACTAGGCCAGAAGTATTTAACAGCCAACACTTAACAAACTCCAAACTCTGCTATGATGCCAAGCTTATTGACATATTGTTGAGAATTTATTTTTGGTAATAAATTATTATACAGAATGCCCCAGGCAATATGTAGTAAAACTGAACAAGGGTTTGTTTATTATTTCAGCGTTTGGTTGTGTGTGTTTTATTTGTTATCAAAATATTAACTAAGATATGCTGTTTATAATAAAATAATTAAAATTTAATATAGATCAATTTAAGAGTATATTTAGGATTATATTTGAGAATATAGTGCAGTAAGGCAAGTAGAGTTGTAATTAAAAGTATATATATTTTTGATCTGTTATATTTTGTGGGAAAAATCGTGAAGTAAATAATGAAAAAATAATGAGACAAAGGTTTACATTGTGAAATGCTTCAGAGATGTTAAATAATGCTAAAGTCTATTCAGTAAATAGCCAGTGAAGCCATCCTTGATGACTTACTGAGGATGGCATTAGTGGTGTGGTGGAGATGGAAGGAGAATTATAATCAGTTTGGAAATTAATGGATAAAAGAACAGCAACACTATGGACATAGCCTATTTATTGAAGAAGTTTGGTTTTATAATCCATTTGTCTTGCTATAAAGGAATATCTGAGACTGGGCAATTTATAAAGAAAAGAGGTTTAATCTGCTCACAATTCTCTGGGTTGTACAAAAAGCATGGGGCTAGCATTTGTTTCTGGTGAGGCCTTTAGGCTGCTCCACTTACCACAGAGGGTCAAGTGGGGTTGGTGTGTGCAGAGATCACATGGCAAGAGTGGAAGCAGAAGTGGGGCTGTCCCAGGCTCTATTTAGCAACCAACTCTGGCATCAACTCACTCATTACTGGGAAAATTGTCCCAAGGCATTCGTGAAGGATCCACTCCCATGACTCAAATACCTCTGACATTAGGTATCAAATTTCATTGCAAAATTTTTGAACAAACCAAACTATGAAAGTTATAAAAGGAAGCAGGGAGGCAGAGTAAGCTCTGGAAGGGGACAGAGGGTCAAGGACCACTTCCTAAAATATTCACAGAATGTTGAAAGTCTAAGAATGCATGTTATTGCTACTTGAATCCTCCCAATCCTTGGCATTCTGTCCAAAGCCAGTGACATAATTTGCAGAGTCCAGTGAAAACTGAAAATATGGAACTCCTTATTAAAAAGCAGAAAGGAAGCAATATCCTTATTTCTGTGCTGGCTTGACCTCGTGGTGCTCTGTGTTTTCTAGTCAACGTCATGTGCACTTGGTCATGGGAATGCCTGCTGAGTGAGACTAGTGCCTCTCAGTGGCTCCATCTCAGCTCATCCATTCCTGTGCTGAGGCTCCTGCAGAGGGCAGAAGGTGACAGTTCTAGGGGAATGGGAAACTAAGGGCCCATTCTAGGGAGGTGGCCGGATGAGACTGAATGTGAACTGAGCCCTGCCTTCCCCAAGCAGATGTCCCATCATCCCAGCAGACTTTACTTACAAAAATCATGGTGCTACACATTCAAAGATAAAGGTATTAAGGACGTAAAGCTGGTGACTTGAGAGCATTAAACACCAACCACACTGACCTTGTGCAACTGCACTGGTTGTACACCAAACAATTGGCCCTGATTATGCCATATATATATATATATATATATATATATATGGTGTACGACCTGCTCTTAATAGACATATTGGATTGATTTAGTGTTTAGTGACTGACTAGTGAAGAATCCAGTGAAATTTGTGCAAGTAAATATGATTCTAAACTTGTCTGAGGAGAAGACAAGGAAGAATTTGCTATGTGGAAGAATTCATGAAATTTTAAAGGATGGCTATGTATTGTGGATTTTGTGGGGGAAGAGGAATGGGCACAGACAATAATGATGGAAGTCTAAATCTAAGATGACTTTTACTTTATGCCTTAATTTTATAAGATCATGAATAAATTTACTGTACTCTTACACATACTTAGGCACAGAATTTAAACACTGATTTTTTTAAACATGCTTATTCTCTATAGTTGTGTTTTTTCTTTCATTTGAAAGTGCAAGTGATTAGATATTGGTTTCATAATAGTACTAAGTACATTGGATACTTTTTCTTCCATTCTTGAGATATTTTACTAAGAAGAATCCAGGATGAAGGAGGCAAGAGGAGGGGGAGGGGAGAGGGGACGCCAGTTGGAGGGAGGGTAATCACTGGGCCTTCACCTATGGTGCATATTGCAAGGGTACATGTCAAATCTATTAAGAGATGAGTAAAAATGTCTTAACATAATAATTAAGTAAGTGAGGTGAAGGCTACGTTAACCGGTTTGATGTAAGCATTCCAAATTGTATTTAAAATCAGCGCATTGTACTCCATAAATGCATTAATGTACTCTGTTATGATTTAATTAAAAAATTAAGAGAAAAAATAAAAATAAATAAAAATAAACATACTTATACTTTCTTGGCCCTACTTTTACCTTATTCTTGTTTCAGGAATAAGAACAGTAGGCAATTCTGTAGGCCTCAAGAGACAAAACCTACATGATTGTGACTGGATGGGCAAGTGATGATAGTACCTTGCTCATTGAGGAAGACTTGGAACTCATAAGGCAGAGTTAAAAATTTGTGTTTCATTTGTGCAAACCTACAAAGGTCAAAATGAAGTGTAAGAAATGATGTTAGTCAAAAAAAAAGTCACAGATATTCACAATTTGTGAAATGCTAATATTGACATTTTGATGTTGTGGCAAAATCTGATTTATTGGACTAAGATTTCTTGTGATCAGACACAAAGAATATAAGATTTGGAGTGTGATGACTAAGTTATATTTCTGTCATTACACAGCTGTGTGATTCTGGTCAAGTCACTTTTTTATTTTAAATTTCAGTACTGTTTTATGTGAAATGAGAATAATAATACTACCACTGTCCCTATTAGGTAAGACTAGTGTCTATATATATATATATACACACACACACATACATGTGCACACACACAACTTCCTGACCAATGAATTTAATTAGAGGACAGAACATATTTTGGTCTATCTAGGGTCATGAGTAACATGTGAGATATGTTCTTAGTAGTAGAATAGGAGTGATGAGGAAGAAGGCAATTTTGTACCAGCCTCATTATTAACTAGAGACAAACCCTGGGTGACAGGAAATTAAAAAGAAACTTCCTAAGAAAATTGGAGTGTCTAGTAAAATGAGTTTCTTTGAAGCAAATTGGTATGTGACAGAACCAGCCAAATCAGGTGTCACACCCGTCACTGATGATGTGGGAAGGTTTGGATTGTGGGGAACATTGAGACTTTTCACAGCACCTGCTTGGAACTTACTGACGCTCACCTCTTAACACCATGAGTTGCTGTTTCTAGGAAGCTTCCTATGGAGGTTACAGGGACAGGTCTTACTCTGGTTGCGGAGATAGGTCAAGCTATGGCTGCTGCTGTTGTTCCAGCTCTGGCTACAGTTGCCATGGTTACCATCCATTTTGCTACAGGAGATCTATTTCTCTTGCTGTTAGAAAATCACTATCAGCTCATCATTTGCTGCTGAGGTAACAAGAGGAAATACATATATTGCAAAAGAGTAGATATTGGCAGCTGTAACTCTGTTTAAATCCCTTTTAACTACTTTTGCAATAAATGGACTTTGATGTTCATAGAAGAAAGAAGATCATGTTTCAATTGTTCTCTGAAATTTAACCCTTATATCACACCAGTTTCTTTCAATGCTGTGGCGTTGGCCATGTGAATTTGGGCTCTACATTGGGGCAACTCAGCTTCCCAATAAAACACATTTTTTAATCTATCAAGCCTATGTCATCTATTATTATTTTAAACAGTTTTGTGATCTCCCTGTTTTATCATGTTTTGTGTGTGTATGTGTGTGGTTCCCTCTGATTTCACCATTTCCCCCCTAAGTATTTTATCTCAAACTTTTTCTTGGTGGTGGGGAGGGTGCAGGCTGGGTGCCTGTGGACCCTGGTGGGCCAAGAACCTTTGAAAGCTGGGCTGGGCTGCTGCAGCTCGTCCTGCTGCTGGTGCTACTGAGACCCTCAGCAGAGGGCTGTCCATGGAAAAGAAACGTAACAGAAATGCACCTTCAAGACATCTTGTGAAGAAAGATCGTAAGATAGTAGACTAGTGAGGAAAGAAGTGGCGTGGGTAATCAAAATACATTTAAAGGCTTGTAATGGGGCAGGAGGATTGGATTTACTCCTTGTGTCCCAGAGATTATAGTTGCAATCAATGGATGACAGCTGCAGGGAGAATGACTTCTAAACGTGAAACATCGTTCTGGTAGCAGTAGTCCTGAGAGCTGAACTGGCCAATTTACAGGAATACGGGTGGTGGAAGCTGCCCAGATCACAGGCTAGATAGAAGGATCACCACAGTGAGAACTCTGGGATGGGTGGAGGCCTACTGTCCACCCTGGCCCTGAAATTCTGTGAAACATACATCAAGAATGACTCAGAGGTGTTGACCAGCAGAGAAAATGATGTTGGTACTGACAGAGGCAAGAAAGTAAAGGAGAATTCTCGTCCTCTCTGATTTGGTGTTTCTTATATGTGTAGCAGGAGTAGACACAATAGAAGGTGTGAAATCTCAAATAAAATTAGGTCTTCTGGGTACTCAGTAGTGTGAAAAGGAGCTACTATTCAATTTGCAGCCAAGGCAAAGCTTGTGTCATGGTAGATGTTGTGGATAGTTGCCTTCCTCCCTCCCTTTCTTCCTCCCTCTCTTCTTCCCTTCCTCCCTCCATCCCTCCCACTTTCTTTCCTCCCTTCCTTCCCTTTCTCCTTTTCTTGCTCTCTTTCTCTCTCTTTTTTCTTCCCTGAGCTATCTACCTACCTACCTGTCTACTTAGCTACAATCTATCTAAATGGACTTAGTCTTCAATGATTTAATAATCTTATTTATATTATATAATGAAATTAAAAATAGCATGAGGAATTGTTTCTATAGGGATATATATAGACGTTATAAAAGAGGGATTATTTAGTGGAAGAAAGTCAGGAAAGAAGTCCAAGAAGGTGCACTTGGGGTGAGTCCTGAAGCATGAGGAGGACCTGGCCAGTCAGGAAGACGAGGGACTATTAACCATCTTCTTATGCATTCATGGCTACTGTTGGAAGGAATGTATTAACCAACCAGATCTGGAGAGAACATTTTCAGTTTTTCTCTGTTCTAAAAAGAGTATTGAGAGAGCAACACACACCAGGATGAGCAGGATGGCCTGGCAAGAGGAGCACATGCTGGATGGTGCTCATGTGCTATGTGACTTTGGGCTAGTGAATCAACCACTCTGGGCTTCAGCTTCTTTCCCCAAACACTAATTTGACACATACTTGCCTTATTTATTTCACCAGATTGTGAGAATGAATTGAGATGATGTGTATAAAGGCACTTCATGAACTATAATATAGGTGGATTGGTTAGAGGAAATTTTTTTCATTGTTCAGTAAGAGTTTAGACTGGAAAACTTTTGGAATTGGACATTAGAAAAAAACATACTATGCCATAAGGGGGAAATTTATCTCCATTTTCAATTATGGGAATCTTTAGAACATATTTCATATGGGTATTGAGAATCTACTCTTTAACAATAAACCTCTAATCTGGACAAAAATCTCTTACTGTATGTTAGATGATTCTTAATGAAGAAACGAGAATAGTCATTGTTCTAAAAATGTAATAATTTTCTACTATGGCTGATCTTTTGACTTTTTTGGAATTAAAAAAATCACATGAGCTTTTTCAATGATTGGTACCTAAACATGTCCTCAAGTGATGTGTTTACAGAACACAGCATAAAGTCACCCTGTAATTGCTGAACTTGAAAATACTCATGATGCAATTCCCAATGACATATGCTTGACATTGTATTTTTAGTAATCAATTACTACACAGAATGGCTCAGTAAGGGTGCACGAAGGCCATTAAAAGGGTAATTTACTTTCTGAAGGGTTTTGCTTCTTTACCATAAAAAGTTTCTAATTAGAGCACATGTGTATGCCATAGAACAACTTCCTTTGGACTGCAAAGTTATTAAGTTAAATTCTGACGAAAATCAGCATTTCACACAAATAAATGTGAATATTTAAAAAAGTATTATTAGATGAGAATTTAAAACTAGGGTGTGGGCAACATGGAATCAAGGGAGTAACACTTACTCCGTACGGTTCCTGCCCCAAAGCACTGCACAAAACACATAAAAAGGATAATGTAAAAAATGCTTAGATCACACTTTAGAAGGAAAAAACCTGGTGTTTGGAGAATTTAAGCATATATCCAAATATCTTACAGTTTATAAGCATATCTCAACATAGGAACAAATGTTCAACTTATCTATTTTTTATTAGAAAAATATTAATTGAGTGTAAATTATATGTCAGGTATATATTCAGAGAAGGTTATTCAGTGAAGCACAGACTAGAGATTATTTCTGCCTTTATGGACCAGTAGCCAGAGATGGGAATGGAAAGATATTAGAGATAATGTAATCTAGACAGAAGGCCTTGCCAGTCATCCAAAGGTATTATGTCCTGGAAGCAGGTGTTGGCAGTGGGACTGAAAAAGAAGGTATCTATTCCAGGGAATTTGGGAAGTAAAATTTAGGGTTTTGAATTTCAAGGATGATAGAAAAGGAAAATAACTGAAGGAAAAGAAAAGAATTGCAATGGAGTATTTTTTTTTTTCTGCTTATCTTTAGGAATAAACATGGCAGAGTAATCAGATAAGACCAGTGACCAATGTCAGAAAAAAATAGGAAGCTGTCTCAACTGAAGGAAGGATGTCTAATAACAAAGATTATTGGAAAATGAAATTGGCAGCTTTGTGAAAATCCCTCTTGAAGGCTTTTAATAAAGTACTGGATCACCACTTGATCCTTTGGTGTCAAAATTCAAGTATCCAGTAGACGAAATGATCTTCCTGAGTTTATATTGTCTTTTGACTTGTATTTTATGGCTGTTACAGAAAAAAAAACAAATCATTCAAAAGTTTGTGGCGTCTGCCTGACTCTGGAAATGATGAGTTAAATGAAACCTAGACAAGGAGGATCAATAAAAGCAAACAAATAAGAAACAAACTTTAAAAAAAGTCCCTTTTCAACTGCATTTTTGGTGATAGAAAGGTCAGACATTGGGTATAAAGTAAGAAGAAGGAGTTAGGTTGGATGGAAAACCTACAGATATGGATGCTTGGTTTGTTTGGATTAAATGCCTGTAGATATAGAAGCCTGTTTTCACAGCTGTCATCAGTTACCAGATCTCAGCACTATCGACAGTAGACCACTTGCCTTTTTGTTGTTGGGGCTGCTTTGCACCTTGTAGGATTAGCAACATCCCTGGTTGCTACTACTACACACCTGTAACATCTCCATTTTCCCCAAGCTGTGACTCCTGAAAATGTGATTGGACACTGGCAACAATGCATATCTCCAAGAGAGCAAAAACATCCATCACTGAGAACCACTGATAGGAATGTGCCAACTGCTCCACTGTTTGTACTCTATTTGTAGTTTGAAAAGAAGATGAACCTTATAGTACAGCCAGTAAGAAGGTAGGATAGGTCTGAGAGGAAATCTCTGTCTCTCGGGGGAGCCACTTTACTTGTGCAGAAGCTTGATCTCGAGACAAGAACCACGCAATGTCTATCTTTGCAAATTTCCAGTTCGCAGGGCCTCTTCCCTGGGGTATAAGCTTAGTTAGTTTCTGTGAATTTGCTGGGTTGTTCAAGGGAAGACCAGTGCATCAAGCAGGCAATAAAAACATGTAACAGTATTGTAATTTTAAAACTATATCCGGAGATCAGAAAAACCTAATGTAAAATAATCACAGATTCTTTGTAAGGGAGTGAAAATTAAATGTATTTTAGTTAGAAAAGAAGGGGAAAAATGAATTTGTGGTTCTGTTTTTTGAATTAGAACTCCAGGAGTAAAATTTAGGAATAAAGGTGGAACCTAAGAGGTGATATTGATTAGGGAGCCCAGGGCACTGGGGGCCCTGACATTGTTTCTCTATCCCATTTATATCTAAGTTCGCTTTAACAATCACTTTTTTGTGTTTATTCTCTTAAATGAATGTTTATAGTGTTTAAGTTTCTCAATATGGTCATGTACATGGAAGTGAAAAATAATCAATAGAACAGGGATTTGCTCATTTAGTTGATTTTAACAGGACTTTATTGCACAAAGACTGTTACTGGCTGCTGTGTCCCCCAGGGAAGAACAGAGAAAGAGGGACAAGCCAGGCAAGGGAAGCTGCCAGGTTCCACACAGCACTTCATTTCTGCTAAGTCTGGGATCTTTCCTCACATATCCACAACCTGGAGCATGTGCCTGTGCACTCATTTCCCACTAATCTAACCCCCCTGGATTATTGCAGAAAACACAAGTCAAGATAAAGTGTGAGAAAATTATAATAAATGATGTCGAACTCCTCTTTATCTGTGTAAATGATGTGGATAAGATTTTAGTCCTTTATTGTTAGTAATTTGAAGTTAAAGTTCATGGAAAAATATGTTTTCCCCATGAATTCTTTTCTTTTTCAAGTTACTTTTAGTATAGTAGGATATTCTGTAGCCTATGAATAGAGAGCTAAGTTTCATTGCTTATATAATTTTGCAATTGAGGAACATAGTAATAGATGGTAAAATATATGAGGTTGACAATTAAGTTTGCAAACTCATCTAAGAAAAAGTGCTACATACCTCACTGCAGTCAGCTTGGAGGTACTCCCCTTGGGAAGCTATACACTGATGCCAGTCCCTAGTCCACCCTTCTATAGGTTAGCCACAACCTTGGCTATGGCTATGGATATGGCTCTGGCTATGACTGTGGATATCGCTCCCGTTATGGCTGTGGCTACAGATCTGGATATGGCTGTGGCTCTGGCTACTGTGGCTACCGGCCATTCTGCTACAGAAGATGCTATTTTGAAGTAATTTTGAAACTTTTTCTAGAACGGCTATCAGAGCTTTTGTTGTATGAGATTGGACAATTAAGTTCGCAAATTCATCCTATAAAAAGTGCTTTGAAGGGTGGACTAGTCACAGCTGGTGGATCAGTGCACAGCTTCCCAAGGGAATAGCTCAAAGGTGACCACAGTGATGTTCAGTAATGAGATATGGAGCATTTTTTCTAGGATGAGTTCGTGAGCTTAACTGTCTGACCTTGTATATGGTTTTGTATATACCTATATAAAACAGATACATAACAAGTCCAAGGACTAAATATAAGTAACCTCTTGCACAATGAATGACCATGGCTTAGTTGGGACTATAAAGGTAAAATTTTAAAAAATATAGAGAAAGTAGAGATGGAGCTATACATATACATGCTAGATATTTTTGGAATATTATAGAAATTTTTCCTGCAGGAAATTCCTATTTCCTTAATCCTGACTATATTTTAAGCCTCAATATAAAGAATTCTCAGTGTGACATCAACATAACTTGCTGAAGTCACGTCTTTCAATGGTGGCTTCAACTGAATTCTTTAACCCCCGTTGACCCATAAGTTTCTGCTATATAAAATGTGGACTGAACAACTAGCTCCACTTAGAATGTCTAATGTGGAAGCTATAATCTCTTTCCTCAAGAATACCATAATTAGTTAATAAGATAGAGTTCTAACAAAGCCTGGTACATCTATCATAAGTTTTTGCCTGTACATAGGAGCAAACAGGAGAGATCACATAATCCAGTCGCAGTGAAGAATGCCATCCTATAGGAAGAGATTCCAGATCTGAGTTTTGATGTATAAGTAGAAGATATTTTAGCACAATGGCAGAAGCAATGACAGTCATTTTCCACTTTTATACCTTGAACAGGTACGTGATAGCAAGGATTATTGGGCAGAAAGAGAACAGACTGTATTTCAGGATGACAATGAACATTTTTGTAGAAGACTGACAACCTATAATAATGGGTAATTGGGGGAACTTTGAATGAGTAGCATGAAATGCATATCTAAAAAAGGGCAGGCACTCATGTTTGTGCTACTTTGTGTCACGAAAGTATTAGGAGCTGAAGGTGGTCTTTTGCTGTCAGCATCCTAAAACCATCCATTAGCTTCTTAACTAAATGTACAAGAAGCAGCAGTGAAAGGAGAAGAGAAGAAATGGTTTTTTAAATTCTAGGAATGCACCCATATCTCATCATGCAAAACTGATATAATCTTCATTGGAGAAAATACCTTAGTTTCTGGTGTGAGTTTTTTTGGCTTATTTATCTGAATAAAGCTGGTTACAGTTTAGGTGTCCTCAGTGACAATTACATCTGCAACTACAAAAAATGGGAGAAGGAAAAATGGTGGCTCTGCCTTTGCGTGGTCTCAGCTTGCCTGGTTTCCAGCAGGAAGAAGGAAATGTAAGGAGAGGCCCTCGGCAGTACACACTCTGGTTTTGCGTAGCACATGTGGATCTGTCTCCTGGGATTTAAGGGAGGTTGGACCAGGGGAATGTGTGGAATTGCAGAGTGGGTGGGAGAAAGAAGCCCGGTGGGAAGTCTTGCCATGACTTCAGCAAGGAGACAGGAGTATTTCCTTCCTTGTGGATAGAGGTGGACATTTAGGAAAGGGAGAGGGAAAAAAGGGCAAAATTTTCTTAGATTTCCTCAAAACCCTATTACATAAGATATATAGTTAGGAATAGGAGGTTTTGAAAATAGATATCAGTCTTATTTCTAGGCACCTGATTTTATTGACACAATTATTTGCCAAAGCAAATTAAAATGATGTCTTTAAATAAAACTGGAGTCTTCAAAATAATTGGCTCACATTAAGCACACCATTATTGATGGTCAACAGTGACTGGCACATAATAGCTGTTTAAATATTTTCTGGTTAAGTCACGGAATGAATGGCATGCCCTGGCAATTACTGATGGTATATAAAGGTCCCAGGGAAGAAGGCATCTACACTTCAGAAACATCCTCTTGCAACCCACCTGAACTCTCTCCTCCAGACAACATGTGCTGTAACTACTACGGCAGCTCCTGTGGCTACGGCTGTGGATACGGCTCCGGCTACGGCTGTGGATACGGCTCCGGCTACGGCTGTGGATACGGCTCCGGCTATGGCTGTGGATACGGCTCCGGCTATGGCTGTGGATACGGCTCTGGCTACGGCTGTGGCTATGGTTCCCGTTATGGCTGTGGCTACGGGTCTGGATATGGCTGTGGTTATGGCTCTGGCTTTGGCTACTGTGGCTACAGGCCATTCTGCTACAGAAGATGCTATTCTTCTTGCTGCTGAACCATCCACTTCCAGAGGACCGTTTGCTTCTGAAATGATACTTCTAAAGATAATGTTGATTTAAGGATCCAAGTCTCAAGATTTCTATATCCAAAAGGTTACATGCTTGATAAAATCTTGAACTTATCTAATATCTTAGAGTGGAATCTTTGTAGCCCTGGGAGCCATGTATCATCTTGTCATCCTTCCAAATGTTCGTCTTTACTTCTTTCATCTCTGATTCTCTGTATGACTGTGTTAATGACTATACCATCAACATTTGAAGGAAGTTACTTATTTTCAATAAAAATGGATCTTTGCTTTTAACTAACCTTTGTGTACTTGCTTGTGAATTACTCCATTCTTGAAGTGTTTTGGACTCTTCAGGAAACTGGGATAACATGTTTGCTGAGCCTTAGGTACTTAGTGGCTTTAATACAAGTATTCCTTCTTATGCTTGCATCATAAATACTGTCTTCATTAATGCCTCTCAGACCACCATGCTCTGGCCCTCACAAAGTATTTCAGAACTGTGCTTTTGAAATGGCACTGAGGGTCCAGAATGAAGCTGGAGGGGAAAAGAGAGGAGGAGGGACACCTGCTTGGGAGGTTGTGACAAACGCCCGGGGAAAGAAGAAATAGCCTGAGTGCTTAAAGGAGAAATGGAAAAGAAGAAATTATCTTGGGGTTATTTAAAATTTAGAGTAAGACTTGTATATTAGGCATGAGAAAGAAAAAAATTAAGGAAAGGATGAGTTAGATGAAAAATATACTATCATGTTATGTGCATTTGATGGACGTGCAAGGTATTTATTTGTGTATTTGGAGGTTGAGGAAAGTGATTTAATATTGCATTAAGTATCATTTTAGACACAGAGGGCACAGGGAACAGTAGAAAAAAGTATAGACAAATTTCCTGTTCTCCATTGTTTGCATTCCAATAGATGAAGGTAAAAAGTTAAGTAAAAGTTAAGTATAAATTCTGCATAATTATATTGCTACAGAAACAGCTGAAGGCAAGGAGAATCAAGATTGCAGTATAGAGAGACAGCTCAGAGGTATTTTAAGTGATAACATTTTAGCTGATAATAAAAAGTCACCAGTATCAAAGGAAGACTAGGAAGGATTGTGCCAAGTGCACACTAGGAGGAAAAGTTCGTTAAGTTTTGGGTATGATCAGGTGGTGCCATGTTTTTTAGTTGGAAATGAGTAAAGTCCCATATTTTAATGGAGTTTGTTTTGGATTGGGGCAGGCATGAAAATGGGATTAAAAACTCTAGTATGGCTGCCTGGCTGACTTTCTAAAGTAGTTTACTACTTTGGGGGGTCTGACATTAGTATTTTGTCCTCATTTGAGCATCCGGAACTCTATTGTTTAAATCATGCAACAGAAAAAGCCTTTTAGATTCAGGAGCACCAGTGTCTGAACCAGCAGTAATAGATGTGTCACTGTCTTGTCCCACTACAGGGGTCATTACACAAAGTTTGACTCTCTGAGGCACCTGGAGCTAGGACACCCCACAAAATGTCCAACTCCAAAGAAGATGGCTCTACAACCAAAGTCAGCTATGTCCAGGGTGGAATTTGTCCATCTGATGGAGATCAGGTTCATAAGCAGGATGGTTTGTACTTCTGAAACACTTGTAACTGAGAATGGAGGACAGACTGCAATTTCAAAGTTAGTAAGACACACAGCAGAAAGTAATTCTAATAATTATGGCTCTTGAAAATATTACTTTTTGTTTCATTATGGTTTTTTTTGTCATTGAAGGCATTCTGAAACAAGGAAAGATATCCTTGATTAAGCATGTATAAAATAATTTATACATCCCAGAAATATTCCTTACAAACATATCTTTGAAACATGAAATGTTGTGACTTCCTTAGTCAAGGAAAATTTTGAGACTTTCAGCTTATGTGAAATGAAAAAAAAAATTGGTGATAATGTTAATAGAGACACTGATGATAAAATTAGAAAAGGCTTACGTGTGTGTGTGTGTGTGTATGTCCATGTGTAGCATGAGTCTGGTGAAAAAAATGAATATTTGCCTTAATGTATTAATCACATTCTGGATGAAAGGGAAGACCTTTTTGCATTCAGTAAATGACTTAAGCTTCAAATTTCCTTTATAAATAAACATAAAATTCTTTTATTTGATGAGTTATTATACCTTAAAGAGGCTATAAATTGTAAAATCACTTATTTATTCTGTAGTCATTTAAAAAATCTGAATATTCATGCTCCAGCTATGTGTTTTGATTGGTCTGGGGAGACAGAGATAAAAAATGTGGTCTCTTCTTCTAAGAATTCAAAATCTTCAGTGGGACACAAAATCGTAAATCATACATTCATATGAAAGCAGGTATGCTTGCAGGTATGATGGGGCTACGAAGAAGAACTCAAGGAAGAACCCTAAATCAGTCAGAATGTGGAAAGGAAGGCTAGACAAGGCTCTGAAATTGCTTCCAAAAGAGAGTGATATATGAGCAGAGCCATAAAGGAAGAGATAGAATTGGTCAGTTACATAAGAGGAGAAAATAGAATTCAAGGAAAAGGAACTTAGGGAAAGGAGAAAATAAGCTGGTATTTTATTGCTAGAGTAGTAAGCTCTACTGGGAAATTTTCTTATTAACAATATACATGTGTATATATATATATAAAATTTACCATCTTTACTATTTTAAGTGTACAATTCAATGATAATAAATACATTTATATTTGTTCTTCCCCCTTTATTTTCTCTCTCTCGTCCCCTTTTCTTGGCCTCTGGCAACTACCAATATACTCTCTATATTCATGAGATCTACTTTTTTAACTTTCACATATTAATGAGAAACTGCAGTATTTGTCTTTATGTGCTTGGCTTATTTCATTTAATATAGTGGCCTTTAATTTCACCCATATTGCTGAAAATTACAGAATTTTAATCTGTGGCCACATTCACAGAGGAATTCTCCAGTCTCTTGAGCAAGTTTCATTGTCCAATATGGCAGCCACTCGCAAGATAAGGGTATGGGGCTCTTGAAATGTGGCTAGTCCAAAATGAAAAGTGCTTTAAGCATAAAATACACATTAGAAATCAATCACAATATAATAAAAAGTCTCTTGAAGGCAGCAGATATTTGGATTGTGTTTTTCTATTCATTCTACTACTCCCTCTATATATATCTTTTTTTTTTTTTTTTTTTACATATTCTATGTCACACTGGGTACAGTGCCATGGCATCATAGCTCACAGCAACCTCAAACTCTTAGGCTTGAGCAATCCTCTTGCCTCAGCCTCTTAGTTAGCTGGGACTATAGGTGTTTACCACAATGCTTGGCTAGTTTTTCTACTTTTTTTTCTTTTTAAGTAGAGGTGGGGTCTTGCCTTTAAGAAAAAACATTCAAATCATTTATATTCAAAGTTATGTTCCAGTCATCATGTTGTTGACTAGTTGCTTTGTATTTTCAAATACTGTTTATGAGCCCTGTGAGTTTTATACTTTCAAGGGTATTTATCCTGACAAGTATCAACCTTTCGATTCAATGTTTAGAACTTCTTTGAGCATTTCTTGGAGAGCCAGTCTAATAGTGACAAACTCCCTTAGTGTTTTCTTGTTGGGGAAAGACTTTATTTCTCCTTCATTTATGAAACTTAGCTTTGCAGAATACAAAATTATTGATTGACAGTTATTCTACTTAAGAAGACTAAAAATAGGGCAGTGCCTGTGGCTCAAAGGAGTAGGGCGCTGGCCCCATATGTTGGAGGTGGCAGGTTCAAACCCAGCCCTGGCCAAAAACAAACAAACAAAACAAACAAACAAACAAAAACAACTAAAAATAGTAGGACATAAATCCTTTCTGGTTGGTATAGGTTTCTGCTGAGAAATCTGTTGTTAGTCTGATAGGATTTCCAAAAAAAAAAAAAAGGATAAAATTGGAGGCATCACATTACCTAAATTCCAATTATTTTACATGTCTATAGTAACCCAAACAGTATGGTGGGGCACAAAACTGGACAAATAGATTAGTGGAACAGAGTAGAAAGCCCAGAAATAAAGCCATATACCTACAACCAATTGATCTTCCACAAATCAGACAAAAGCATACACTGGGAAAAGGACATCTTACTCAATGAATGGTGGTGGGAAAATTGGTTTGCCACATGCAGAAGAATAATGCTGGATCTCTTTTTCTCATGATATGCAAAACTCAACTCCAGATAGATTAAAGATTTAAATGTGAGACCTGAAAAAATAAAAATTCTAAACAAAAACCTAGGAAAAACTCTTCTGGACGTTGGCTTGGACAAAGAATTCATGACTAAAACTCCCAAAGTTAATTAACTGATGGCAAAAATAAATGAAACTTATTTAAGTTAAAAATCTTCTTTAGCAAAATATGCAAAATCTACAAGGAACTCACCAAGAAAAAAAAACAAACAATGCATTAAAAAGTGAGAAATGACATGAACAGGCACTTTTTTTCAAAAGAAGACATACAAATGGCCAAGATACAAGAAAAAATGCTCAATATCGCTCATGATCAGAAAAATGCAAATCAAAACCGCAGTGAGATACTATCTTACTCCAATTAGAACAGATAAGGAAATGCAAAGATAGCAGATATTCTAGTCTTTTTTTTGTATCAACAGAGGTTAGTCCAAAGGAAATGCTAATTTTGTCTCCCTAAATAGTTTCTGTGGCCCAGAATAGTGCTTTAATGACATAGGTCTTCAAAAATTCTTGTAAAATCAAATAATACTGTTGAGTTGTTTTCTAGAGAAACTATCAACAGATCCATGTAGGTAAATATTGTCATGCTAAAACTACTTTGAGAGGAAATCAGGTGACATGTTAATGTGGAAAGGGGCCATGGAGTTTGGAGAAGTGGAGCCAATATTGAATATTGAGTTTTAGTGGAAAGAATGATAAGATTAGGGCAATCATAATTAAAAGTCAAACCTACAAACTAAGATGTTTACTTTGAAATGGAAGTTTCTTATCTATAGTGCTTTCCCCCTGTATTGACTACAATTTAAGATGTCTAGAAAAGTTATCACCATTTCTACTCAAATGATAAAGTTTCTAAAATTAACTTGAAGAGTGGTCATAAGACTGTACTCAGACAATAGAGAAAGCTGAAGCATGAGAAGAGCAGCTCCAATATGACCACATGGTGCAGAATTATGGAGCAAGTGTGAAAGGTGGTTGAATTTTCTGCTTGATGTTTACATGATGTTTTACCTAGCATGGCAAAGATTACAGAGAAAGAAAATTCAGATGATAGACACCTAAGTCAGAAGTTGCAAAACAGTGACAATTTTAGTAAATGAAGTAAATATTTTGCATTTGAAAAACTGAAAGAAAAAATGATTTATAGGTCCTGCTGTAGCTTTGATGTTATAATAGGTGTAAAACCAATTTGATGCTACCACGGAACAGCTGAGAGCCCACTGAACTGCTGAGAGTTAATTACCTTGGTTTCTGTTCTTTTATCTGTGATATGTGTATAAAAACAAAGACCACAGGTACATGAAAAGGTGCTTAACATCACCGGTGATCATGGAAATGCAAACAAAAATTACAATGAAATGTCATCTCACACCTGTTACAGTGGCTATTGTCAAAAAGACAAGAAATAACAAGTGTTGGTAAGGACATGGATAAAAGAGTACTTGGGCACTGCTAGTAGGAATCTAAATTCATCCTGCTACATGGCAAACAATATAGACTTAGAAATTAAAATTAGAACCTCTACATGATTTAGTGATCTTGCTTCTGGTTTATAGCTGAAGGAAATAAAATCAGTAGTTCAAACAGCTATATGCATGTCTACTTTCACTGGGCACAATAATCAAGACATGGAAAAAACCTAAGTGCGTGATGAATGAATAAATAAAAGAAATTATGGTATATGTGTACATATGCACAGGGTGTCCATAAAGTTCCTGTGCAATTTAAAATAGTCAACTATTTTATGGACACTCCGTATATATGTGTAATATGTGTATGTGTGTGTGCATGTATACATACAATGGAATATTACTAAGCCATTATAAGAAAGAAATCCTGCCATTTACAACTATGTGGATAGATCTGGAGAGCATTTTGCTAAGTGAAATAAGGCACTGAGAAAGGCACATACTATATGGTGCTTACCTGGAATCTAAGAAAGTCAAACTCATAGGTAAAGAGAGTACAATGGTGGTCATTTGGGGCTGCAGAGTAGGAGAAATGGGGAGATGGTCAAACCCTATAAACCTTCAGTTGTAAGGTGAATAAGTTCTGGAGAACTCACGTACAGTATGGTAACTAGAGTTAACAATGCCATATTGCATACTGGAAATTTGCTAATAGATCTTAATTGTTCTCACCACAAAACAAAAAAAACAACAAAAATGCTAATTAGATAGAGTGACAAATGTTTTAACTAACTTGATTGTGAGAATAATTTCACAATATTATGTAGTATGTGTATATCGAATCATTGCATTGCATACCTTAAACTTAACACAATTTAACTTAATCAATGAAACAGCAAAAATAATAAAAAACACAACATCCTACTTTACATTTTTTATGTTAAGACTCAAAAGAAGCATACTTGTCCACTGTGTAGGCTACATCTGTTTTCATATAGTTCTCATGACTGGCTAGGGCCAAATCCTGTAAATAATTACCCAGAAAACTTGTCCTTAGAATGATGAGCTTGTTAACAAGCAAATTGCTGTGGTAATGAGCAACAGAGTCTGTGTTCTGTGCTCCACCCATTTCTGGTGGTATATAAAGGTCTCAGGGCAGGAGAAGACATTCAGATTTCAAAATCTCCCACCTGAACTACTAAAAACACAACTCTAGATATTATGTGTTGCAACTACTACAGAAACTCATGTGGTAGCTGTGGCTATGGCTGTGGCTATGGTTCTGGCTATGGCTGCAGATACGGCTCTGGATATGGCTGTGGATATGGCTCTGGATACGGCTCCGGCTATGGCTGTGGATATGGCTGTGGATATGGCTCCGGCTATGGCTGTGGCTATGGCTGTGGATATGGCTCCGGCTATGGCTGTGGCTATGGCTCTGGCTATGGCTGTGGATATGGCTCTGGATACGGCTCCAGTTATGGCTGTGGATATGGCTGTGGATACGGCTCTGGCTCTGGCTGCTGTGGTTACCAGCCATTTTGCTATAGAAGATGTTATTCTTGCTGCTAGAACATAACTGCAGTGCACCTTTTCTTCTTAAAGGACCATTTCAAGGCTATTTCAGTTTCAATGTCTCATAATCCCATCAGATTCCCCTCAATAGAGGACGACAAGACTGCAGAAACTAGTTGTCTTTCTGGCATCCTCCTTGCCATTGCGGGCAACTGAGTTACCCATGATGTTTCTGGAAGACAGAAGATCTCATTTATCTCAGAATACAAGTGTAAATCCACTGCCTTGTTCTCTTCCAGGTTTCTATATTGTGTATGTTTCCAAATAAACATGGTTCGCTGGTCCTAACAAGTTTTTGTAATTTTGTTTCAGACATGTTATTGACTTATTTTTTCTGTCTTAATATTTCTATAACCTCCTCAGAGATTGGAGGGGATACTACTTAGCTGCTCATACTCTATTGTATGTGTCTGGCTTCCCTTCTGATTAGCAATTGGAACTGTGGGGAATTTAGAGTGGGATGTATAGTTATATAACTTAAAGAATGGTGTCACAAAATTAGTGAGACTAGTATTGCAGGTGAGTCCTTTATCTCTGTAGAGGCACTAATGAGGTTGATAGGAACGTAGAGTAATGACCCATAAATTCCTCAACACAAGAGCTCTTTTTAATATGAGACACCAACTGGAACAGGAATGAATTCCTCATCAGGTGCTCTGTTATTGGCTGTTTTTAAACCTAGGTGTGCTCACTCACTATAAGAGTTATTTTTTGCATAAGTTACAAATTCAGAGAAAGGGATAAAATTACCTGATCTTATAAATACATTTATTTTTGTCTGAACCCTATTCTAGGACACTATAGGTTATAAATGAATTTCAGCTTTGAAGCCTGATTGTAAAAGTGGTGATGATGATATTGGGGAAATACGGAACAGAATCTCTTATGTTTCTATTTGTAAAAGGAGAGGCGAATAATAATACGTTTGTAGAAATCTAATCATCATGTGGGATCTATGAAGATTGTCAGACCTCAGGAGTCAAATTTAGCCACCCATGGTCAAATAAATTCAGTGCTCCTAGATTTCCTTGAATTTGGAAAGAAATTACAATCTCGGGAAGAAGAAGAGTAAAAAGGGGTAGATGGATCGATTGCCATTCTTGAAAACACAAAACCACCACTTATGAAGTAGATGAATTCCTGTAGGAAAGGTTTATTGGGCACCTATTAAAACTACACTTTTTATTATGTGCTACCAACTGAGAACTAAAATATTTCATCCTTGCTTTCCAAAATGTGGGAACTGCATGAACAACCATAGGTCACAAAGATCAGAGTATTACTGCAAAACATTTACATACAGGAGTGTTTGGGAAGTACAGAGGAAGAACTTAGAGGAAAGGGCAGGAATAAGATTGAGCAGAGAGAAGGGTCAGGAATATGTCTGAAAAAGAGGCAAATTTCTGGCTGAAATATGAAGAATGACTAGGAGTTGTCCACTCTTTCCAGAAAAGAAATAACCTTCTAGACATGGGGAAAAGTGGAAATGCATTTTGAAAATGTGTATGCTAAAACCATATTGCTATAGACATAATCTCTCCTGGAGGAGGTGTAATCACTTACTGAGTTAAAGGAAAAAATTCATAGCTGTGGGTAAGGAGAATTAAAAGTTGACCCCAAATAAACCTCCCCTTATATGATTCCCTCTCTTTTATAGTGGGAAGGACCTATAACTTGTCTTTCACTTTGGGAAAGATGATGGGATATAAAACTTCTGTGATTATGTTATGTTTAGGGTTGGCAAAGAAAAACACAAGGTGGAAAAACTTGAATTTCGGATAAATAATGTAACTTTTTAGTATGAGCATGCTTTGTGCAATGTTAGGGGACATATTAAATTTGGCAACTCTAATTAAGTGATATGGCAAAGAGATTTTTTAGATGTCCTGGCTGACACCTTGACTGCAGTATTGTGAGACCTTGAACACAGATCCCAGCTGGCCTAAATTTAGAGTTCTAATCCATGAATTGAGTCTGACATAATGAGTGAGTATTGTTTTAAGTGACTACTCTTGTGCTAATTTATTATGCACTAATAAAAAAGTATTAAAATAGACTTCCTCTTCTGTCTTATATACTATCTAGTAAGAGATGTGGTTGTCTTGGACAGCCAGGATAATATATCTGCACATAGTAGAGATTAGGAAGCCAGTTGTAACAATGGGTTTCAAGGAAACACCATTCTGGAGACAGAATGAAAGAGTGAGAGGAACTATTAGCATACTTGATGGGAGTGGCTTGGGAACAAAATATTTGAATAGATTTTATCTAGGATCCCCAAGTGATAGTGGGAATAATGGCAGATCATAAGGCACGTGGGGTTTATAACAGAATAATTACACAGTGCAATGGATCATTATAAGGAATAATGAGGTTCCTGTTAACAGTAAGGGAAATTTTATGTAGCATAACAAAGAAGAAGAAATACTTGGACTTGGTAATATATAAGCTGCCTGACTTCAGTAAGTTTCTTAACCTCTTTTTGTACTTCAATTTATCATAAGTTACCTACCTCTTTCATATTTTCATTGGGATCAAATAGATAAAAATATCTGAAGGGATTTATAATTTATAAAACATTTAACAACTATTGAATGAACTAAATGGACACTACAGTTGATAAGCATGTATTGAGGGATGGCCACAGGAGAGACCATAGTATCAGAATATTATATTCATGGGTATTTGGATTCATAGGAACTCTATAACGTGAAGTACTGAAGAGTTTCTGTATTTAGGGCAACATTGGGCTCCTATTAAATCACTTATGAAATGTTTAGTAATTAGCAAGCTAGCCAAATTAAGGCATGGCTGCTGTATCTAGCAACCATTTTGCTACAAAAGATGCCTTCCTCTTGCTGCTAGAACATCATCCTAGAACAAGCTTCTACAATTATATTTTAAGATTAATATTTCCACCCAGAGGATGCCTATATAAGGCATGCCTATAATGTTATCTTGGTGTGCTTCAAAGAACTTGTTTGTTTGAGACTGAGAATATATAAAGGCTCCAGAAGATTTTACTCTTATTATATTCAAAACGAAAATTATTGGTTCTCTTATTCTTCAGTTTTGTATGAATCATAAGCATAAATACTCTGTAGTTAGAGAAAATGATATCTTTTCAATAAACGAATTTTCAATCATAAGCATAAATACCCTGTAGTTAGAGAAAATGGTATTTTTCAATAAACAAATGATATCTTATCAATAAAGCAATTTTTTGTGTCCTTTCCATCAGAATTTTCACTGACTTTAGTATCTGTGTCCTTCCTGGAAATCTGGGCAACTACTATGTTAGTGGAGCTAAGGTTGATTTATTCCTCCGACTTCTACTTACTGTTCACTCTTTCATTAATACTAGGTAGTCTTGTTTAGAGCAGGGTCTTGTTTATAGTACATGTTGATGGAAGGTAGAGTGAAGCTTTCAACCTTGATTGCTTTTTCAAAATTATTTTGACTGTGGGTAAAAATTACAGTTAGAGAGAATAAGTTTTGGTATCCTATTAATAGGGTGACAACAGCGAATGACAATGTATTGTAATTTCAAGAGGTCTACAAAAGAACATTTTGAATGTTGTCACCACAAATAAGTGATAATGTTTAAAGTGATGGATAGAGTAATTATCTCAATACATGCATTGATTTAGCACATTGTACCCCATAAACATATGTAAATAGTATGTGCCAATGATGAATTAAAACATACATGAGAATATGTTGACTGATCCATCTAAATATTCAAATCAGCTTGTCAATATCTAAAAAAAAATTCTGTTGAGATATTGATAGGGACTTAGTTGAATCTATAGATCAATTCTAAGGGGATGAACCTCATAATGATACTGAGTACAATCCATAAGCGTGGCTTCTCTCTCTGCCTGTATTTTTTGGTTGGGCTGTAATGCAACATTGAAAAAAACTAACAGTATTTGTACCCACAGAGGACATGTTCTAGCAGGGGAGACAGAAGTTTAAACAGCCAATTAGACATCCAAATAACTAAATAAAAATAAATAAACAATATTGTCAGTTATTTTTTATAATCATTAATAAAATAAACAGTGGTGTGCTGTAAGAAGTTAAAGGGTCTTATTTTCAATGGGAAGATCAGGTGAGTGTCTTTCAAGAAGTGACATTTAAGCTGGGATTTGAAAATCTCAGCAGAAGTAGGTGTCAGAACTGGGGAATGAATGATTCATACAGAGGGGGGAACAACTGCAAAGGACTGGAGGTGGTGGGTGTTTACCAAGCTTGGGAACTGTACAGAGACCCACCTGACTACACTCAGTGTATAAGTAAGAACACAGAAAGAAGCAAGCCAGAAGAGGGAGGTGGGAGGAGGCCACACACAGCTTTGTGCTGTAAAGAGTTCAGATTTGTTTGGATTTTATTTAAGATGTTTATTGGTTTATTCACCCATTTGTTCTTGTGTAATACTTGAAACTTTCAAATATCTTTAATGCTTATTTATCAAAATTTATATAAACACACAAATTCAAATGTATGCTATTTCTTACCATGTAAAAATGTATTGCAATTTAGGGCGACACTAACTTACACATTCACACAAGTTCTATACCACTCCAAAAATGCATGAGTGGATCAGACAGTGGAGGGAAGGCAGAAAGATATCATGTTAGGATATGAGAATAGTTGAGAAAACTTGCAAAGGAAGCTCAGAGAAGGAGGGGAAAGAAAGAGAAGGCTAGAAGAAAGACTCTTGTACCTCATAGCGGTTTGCACTGAGGATTTTCTATACACATTCAAAGGTTGTTATGGGAAGGTAGGCTAAAATTGGTTTCCTGGTTCCAGGAGCCAGAATTAGAACATGTTTGAATTACAAGGAATTAGATTTCTTAATATGTGACAATTTCCAAAAAAAAAAAAAAAGAAAAAAAAAGAAAAAGAAAAAAGAAAAAAAATTTGGTGCAGGAGGGGATTTCCAGCTTTAGTCTACCACACTATTTTTATTCTTGGTGTTATGAGGAAATTAAATGATACAGGCACCAGATAAATCTAACTGAACCTTAACACCTCTTCCAAATCAGAATTTTAAAGAATACTGATTTTACAATTGAAATGATGACTACGAGGGATAGATCCAGAGTCACTGAAGAAAGTGGTAATGTTCTTAACAGCAAGAGGACAGAGGGGGGAGGACAGAACTTTTTATAGGTTTGGACAGCAGCCAGAGAGGACGAGCATATTTCGAATATCTTCTCTCACAGGAAAGAAACAAGGCACAATAGTTGAGGAGAGGTCAGAACAACCGTATCCACTAAGCAAGGTAGGTCTTTGAGATTTGCTTGAGAAGCTTAAATCTCAAAAGGAGGCAGGAGATAGAAATACTTCATATTCACAGTGAGTACACGTGGTGTGTGTTTTTCTAATCTTTGACACCTCACTTCAAATAATGCTCTACAGTTTCATGCAAATTGTTGCAGAAGGGCTTAGTTACCCTTCTTCGTGGTGGAGTTGTACTCTATGCTGTATAATATTAAATGGGAACTAACCAGTGAGTACACCTGTGCACAGGGGGAAGTAAAAGTCAGGGGAAATTGAGCCGGGGGATGGGCAAAAGCCTACCTAATGGGTACGATGAACCCCACCCTGGTGATGGTGGACATTGATACATGTAACCAAAAAGATTTGCAATCTTGTAATATTTTGAAAATTTAAAGACCTGATAAAAAACCAAAATCTTAATAGTATTAAAAATGTTTCATATTAACCAAAAAGCTGCACTAGAGACTTCATGGGAGATATGTTAGGTAGGAATCAGGAAAAGAAATGTGCAGACAAGGGTCTCGTGGTACATTAGGAACTCCGCGTCAGTGATCGTGAGAGACTTAGGTTGTATAGAAACTATTAACATTAAGAGATTTTCACAATATAATGAGATTGTTTAAGACAGAAAGTTGACAGTCTCTACAAACTGAAAACATTCAAGGAGAAGCTACTGATCTCTGTCTGGAGAAAATTATAGGCTGCATGTAGGATTCTAACTCTCCTGAGCTTTGGCCTC
>NW_003852506.1:4798069-4803314 GCF_000181295.1 Otolemur garnettii
TTGCAATTTAGGGCGACACTAACTTACACATTCACACAAGTTCTATACCACTCCAAAAATGCATGAGTGGATCAGACAGTGGAGGGAAGGCAGAAGGATGTCATGTTAGGATATGAGAATAGTTGAGAAAACTTGCAAAGGAAGCTCAGAGAAGGAGAGGAAAGAAAGAGAAGGTTAGAAGAAAGACTCTTTAGAAGCTTGTACCTCATAGCGGTTTGCTCTGAGGATTTTCTATACACATTCAAAGGTTGTTATGGGAAGGTAGGCTAAAATTGGTTTCCTGGTTCCAGGAGCCAGAATTAGAACAACATCATGTTTGAATTACAAGGAATTAGATTTCTTAATATGTGACAATTTCAAAAAAAAAAAAAAAGAATTTGGTGCAGGAGGGGATTTCCAGCTTTAGTCTACCACACTATTTTTATTCTTGGTGTTATGAGGAAATTAAATGATACAGGCACCAGATAAATCTAACTGAACCTTAACACCTCTTCCAAATCAGAATTTTAAAGAATACTGATTTTACAATTGAAATGATGACTACGAGGGATAGATCCAGAGTCACTGAAGAAAGTGGTAATGTTCTTAACAGCAAGAGGACAGAGGGGGGAGGACAGAACTTTTTATAGGTTTGGACAGCAGCCAGAGAGGACGAGCATATTTCGAATATCTTCTCTCACAGGAAAGAAACAAGGCACAATAGTTGAGGAGAGGTCAGAACAACCGTATCCACTAAGCAAGGTAGGTCTTTGAGATTTGCTTGAGAAGCTTAAATCTCAAAAGGAGGCAGGAGATAGAAATACTTCATATTCACAGTGAGTACACGTGGTGTGTGTTTTTCTAATCTTTGACACCTCACTTCAAATAATGCTCTACAGTTTCATGCAAATTGTTGCAGAAGGGCTTAGTTACCCTTCTTCGTGGTGGAGTTGTACTCTATGCTGTATAATATTAAATGGGAACTAACCAGTGAGTACACCTGTGCACAGGGGGAAGTAAAAGTCAGGGGAAATTGAGCCGGGGGATGGGCAAAAGCCTACCTAATGGGTACGATGAACCCCACCCTGGTGATGGTGGACATTGATACATGTAACCAAAAAGATTTGCAATCTTGTAATATTTTGAAAATTTAAAGACCTGATAAAAAACCAAAATCTTAATAGTATTAAAAATGTTTCATATTAACCAAAAAGCTGCACTAGAGACTTCATGGGAGATATGTTAGGTAGGAATCAGGAAAAGAAATGTGCAGACAAGGGTCTCGTGGTACATTAGGAACTCCGCGTCAGTGATCGTGAGAGACTTAGGTTGTATAGAAACTATTAACATTAAGAGATTTTCACAATATAATGAGATTGTTTAAGACAGAAAGTTGACAGTCTCCACAAACTGAAAACATTCAAGGAGAAGCTACTGATCTCTGTCTGGAGAAAATTATAGGCTGCATGTAGGATTCTAACTCTCCTGAGCTTTGGCCTCCTCTTTGGTTAAAATAACATTCGTAATTGACCATCTGGTAGTATCACAGAATGATTTTAAGTCTCAAATACAGACATCTGAAGAGGAAACATTTCCAGAAGAAAAAGGATTTCTAAGTAGAAGATGGCCTAGTAGTGGGTAGAATTGGATAAAATTACTTTTTTTTTTTTTTCCAGTTTTTGGCTGGGGCTGGGTTTGAACTCACCACCTCCGGCATATGGGGCTGGCACCTTACTCCTTTGAGCCACAGGCACCACCAGATAAAATCACATCTTGACTAAGATTAAACTGATACCTAAAAAAGGGAGAGTAAAGAGGGGAAATGTGTATTTGTTAACATGATTCACATAGAACTTTTAAAGTATGATCTCATGAACTAGGAGGGCCCTTTCGTAGGAACGCATTATTCATCTCCACAAATATCCTCAATCATGGTGTGGTCACACTTCCAAGAGCAGACTGACAGACTTTTACACAGTAATCTCATGGCAGCCTGAGAATGAGGAAATTTACCCTGTTTAATACACGCTATTTGAAACATAGGCATGTTTTCAATTTGGGTATTGGTTATTTTAATAAATTTTCATGGTGACTGTGCTTCCAAATATGCTATGAAGCCAAGCTTTGTGATGTATTGCTTGATTCTGTATTTTTACAAAAGATTACTATATGAAATGCTTCAGGCAAGGTGTACTGAGGTCGATTACATGGTAGTTCATTTTCTGAGGGTGTTTGTTCATTGTTGAAAAATTTCTTATGAAAAATATTAATTGTTACATATGCATATATTTTCCCATATACTTTAAAAATAGCAAAATTAAAGTAAATCCTAAAATATTAGCATATAAATAGATCAACCCAAGTTCATAGAGAGATTTGAAGAATTATTATTCGAGAATGCTTATATTTCAATAAAGGAAAGGGGAGAAAGAAAGAAATATATTGTCTCCAATGTATCAGGTATGTGGTACAAACTTTCTGTTTCCTATATATTTTCCATATGTCCCTTAAATATTTTGTTAAATACATGTAATTATTTTTAATCTCATTTAGCAGTTGCAGAAACCAAGGTTCATATAGCCTGAGAACATTTTCAATGACCGTGATATTATTAAGTGGCTCAGCCGGGATATTGATCAGTCTGTTTGCCAGAGAAAGTTAATTCTCCTACTGAGCCTCGGGAACTTGGAAAAGAAACCATACTGGTTATCGCTTTATGGCCTGTCAGTCTTAAATGTATCCATTCGATATTTGTGCTTTGGTAACAGATGGGATTCCTCGAAGCATTTCTTCTTTCAGGTGAGCACAACTTCAACTTTTCTCAGGAGAGGACGTTGCAGGGACATTGCAGGAGAAAGCAGCTTATCTGCATTCTAAGGGTGGAGCACTTTAGAAGGGAAGGAGAGGGTGTTGGCAGTGCAGGTGTGAGGACATCTGCTCACACTCACCTCAGACTTGGGTCTGGAACGGGCTGGATTCTCAGTGACATTGAGCTTCAGCAAGGCAATAACTTTTCTTTGGCCCCCTTCTAGTAGCTAGCACATTGAAAGTTTTTTGCCCATAATTCTCTGTAGGGCTCAGAGATACCTAGGTTTCCTCCACAGGGTCCCCCCTCCAACCTCTTCCACAGTCTTCCTGTGACCCAGGACATCCTGGGTCTTCTAATGCCCGCACCACTAGATGTGCACTATTTGAGGGTGCCTTTTGTTTGCTTAGTGACTGCAGAGCAAGTTTTATTTATTTATAAGCTTTAATGAAATAAAATTGATATAAACACACACATGTTTAATTTATATAATTTCCTGAGTTTGGACACATGCTTACCTTCATGAAACCATATCCACAAGCAGGTGTGAACACATTCATCACCAGCAAAAGTTTTTTCTGCTCTTTTTTTTGTTCATCCTCTAGAGGTAGGAACACACGTCATGATACCTACCCTCCTAACAATGTTTTTAAATGTGCACAAGATAGTGTTTTTAACTTTTCAATCCATACATTCCTTGAGTGGCACATCCCTCCTAACTTTTTCTTTTCTTGAGTACTTTCCACAGCCTTAGGGTACCATATAGTTTCTTCTTATCATGTAGGTGGTCCTTTATTATAGTTTATAATTCGTGTATGAAACTTTCCCTTATTAACTGACTGTGCAATATTTTTGTTTCCTGATTGGATCTAGACCGACAGAGGGAACTTTAGTTCCGGGATCCATCTGTGTATATACGGTAGTGAAATCAATGGCAGCGGGCAAAATTGTCTAGTGTGTAAAATGAGAGGCAAGAAGGACAGAGGAGTAGTCACAAGAACCCCAAAACCTAGGGTACAATTAAGAAAGAGCTGTCGGGACAATTATAAGAGGGACTTTACCTGACAAATGCGATCAATGTAATGTGGTTCTTTGTACCCTCAATGAATCCCCAACGATTAAAACAACAACAACAACAGCAACAACAAGGAAAGAGTTGTCAATGAAGAGAGGTCATAGACCAGAAACTCATTCACCATGGATGATGGGAGAAGGTGGTATCAAGTCAAAGAAAAGGTGAAGAAGAAATCCCGTGGAAAGGCCATCTGTTATTAATGCCATAACATTAGATATTCTACCACAGAAGCATGAGTAAGTATCATTCAGATTTTGCTTGGGAGAAGACAGGTGAAACTAAAATGAAGAAAAGAACTGTGAATCAAGCTAATTAACAAATCCCTCAGCTTATATTCTTATGCTTTTTTATGGTGAAAATATTTCAGATCTACCCTCTTAGAGATTTTGAATTATACACTTCATTATTGTCATTTATTATAGTCACCATTCTGTGTGATAGATCACTAATGCTGATTCCTTCAGCCTTCCTGAAAGTTCCTGTCTTTTGATAAAGTTCTCCCCATTCCCTATCTGCTCCACTTGTCTGAAAGAATTATTGATTGGCTATGTTTTAATGGGGAGCAATGGTAGGAAGCACAGACACTGAGCATTGAGTAAGCCCACAAAGAAATCTGTGTAGAAGAGCTGTATTTAATAGCTGGAAAAAAAGAAGCCAAGGAACTTCCCTCACTATAAATTGAAACTCAAGTTTGTTGTTTATGTAATAAATGATCTATCTCCTCATTCATCAGAAGGAATGGGTGTAGCATGTTGAAAGACTCAATTCCTTATCCAAAATCCATAAAAGTAATTTAGACTCATTATGATGGGAAAACCCCCAAAGTATTAAGAAAGAAATAAAAGAAGTTCAAATGATGATGGTGATGATATTAATAGTAATGGGTAGAAATTTTATTAATAGATAATTGACAAAAACTTGAAAGAGCAGAATAATAAACACCTATTTACAGTTCAAGCATATTTTGATGATGTTATGTCATGGTCAAGAAATGAAATTATGGAAGATAAATTTGTGGTTGTATAAGCTTGGGTATTTAGGGAATGCCATACTTGTTTTCTTTTAAGGTGTAAACAAATTCCTAGGGAAGCAGCAAGTATGTTATGAATTCTTCACAAAATGGCTGTGTGTAGAATGAGCTCTTCATGGAGAAAGAACCTCTGTGAATATGACTGAGGCATCCTTGTAAGTGTGTAAAGATGCTGGAAGAGTTGATGACACTCACACTTCAGAAATACTCTCCTACAGTTCACCTGAAACTTCACCACCTGGCACCACTAGGTGCTGCTTCTACTATGGGGCTGTGGCTACAGGTGGATACGGCTATGGATATGGCTGTGGATATGGAAGTACCTGTGGATATGGCTGTGGTTATGGTAGCTACT
>NW_003852506.1:4803620-4809694 GCF_000181295.1 Otolemur garnettii
GTTTTATATACAATTTGAAATATTTTCATCAAACTGGTTAACATAGCCTTCATGGCATTTTCTTAGTTATTGTGTTAAGACATTTATATTCTACATTTAGTACGTTTCACATGTACCCTTGTAAGATGCACCGTAGGTGCGGTCCCACCAATTACCCTCCCTCCATCCATCCACCCCCCTCCCCTCTCCTCCCTTTCCCCTCCTTGCCTTTTAAATGACCACTCCATAATCAAGCCCAGTAGAAACCTCCCATATTCATTCCCTTCACACCAAAGTAATGATCGATTATTGTCTGCTGGGTACCTGAATTAACATATAAAAAATCTACAGTGGGTGGGTAGAGACTGATAATTCTATCACATCATTGAAGAAAGTATATTCAGATTAATTTTCATAAGTAAATTCCTATCTCTTTTACTTCATCTTTGTACTGTGACTATTCACAGAAGCACAAGAAGACTATATGATTAGAGTATACTAAATGAAATAAAAATAGCAGTTTCTTAATAAAAATCTTTATTTACTAATACATTTTGGCTTTTTGATGTTAGAATCACCATTAGTTTCAGGATTTGTGGCCTCTTGGAAAGCCTAGTGGCCACAGCTTAGCATAAAACATTTTTTTTATTGGCTGAATTTAAATAATGGCTCTTTAGTACATAACTACTTGTATGTTAATTCTTTACATTTATATCTAAACATAAAATTTCACATTCAAAATTTTATGTTGTGCATGATAAGGGATTATAATAGAGAGATTAATGAGAAACGGACTCTATTTACGAGGGTAAAACACGATGAGAAGTGATTGGCTTACCCTGTGTTTAAGTCATGGTCACTAAGAGGCAGCAATATTAATTGAATGTCAACTTTTCTTTTTTTAATATGGGAAACAAGAAATCTTGGAGTAAGCATGTCAGTTCACATGCTACATGTGCTCCAGGAAATGAGGAAGAATCGGACCCCTTTCTCACGGTTTCACACTTGCTGCGCTGTAGGACTCACATTGTGTTCAACTTCCTGGCAGGAATAGCAAGGAGGACAGATGATTGAGAACATTAGATCTTTTATGCACTTTCATCCTTTTCTATGGAAGAGAAACCCTTCCTAGAAGACGTTTTGACTATCCCAGTTTGAGCATTTGTGTCATGTGGCCACTTTTAGCTATAGGTCAGTAGCAAGCTTCATGAGTGTAGCTTGGGGTTGTGCCAGCCTATCTGCAGTGTGTGCCCAACTCCTTGGGTCTTTGGGGATTGAAGAAGAGCCTGCCAAAGCAAAAACTTAGGTGAACAGATGTGTGTCTGTACAGCAATTCTAGTTTGGGCAGGGGCACAATTGAGGTTCAGGCATATTTTGATGATGTTATCTTATGGTCAAGAAACAAAAATTTTTTTTTTCCGAGAGAAGGACAGTGTTCCAGGGAGTGGGTGCAGCATGTTGAAAGACTCAATTCCTTATCCAAAATCCATAAAAATTAATTTGTAAAAGGGTGGCCCAGGATTAGCACAATAATTTTGTTCTGTAAGTATAAAAGTTCGAGCTTAATTTGCTCCCCTATTTGTATTGTTTATTCACCCATGGCTCTTTCCTGTTTTTTAATTTCAAAAAATTCATAGGGCACAGTGTTTTTGTTACATGAATATATTGTATCATGCTGAGTCAGGGCCTTCAGTGTCCTCATTGCTAGGATGGTGTTCACTGTACCTGGCAGGAAGATTGTTTTATCCCTCCCTCTCTCCTCAACCCTTCCCCCTTCTTAGATTCCAAAGCCCAGTGTATTTCACATCCTATTCCACACAGTACTGGCAGTCTTAATACGTGATCGGACATGTCTTTCTTATCTACTGATTCCCTTCCCTTTGAGTGGACAGCCAGAGTGGGGTTCCTGGACTGGATGGTAGTTCTATTTTCAGTTCTTTGAGAAATCTCCACACTGTTCTTCATAGAGGTTGCACTAATTTACATCCCAGCCAACTGTGTATAAACTTTACTATTGTCCATACCTTCCAGAACACATTAACCACTGCATTTTTCTCTTCTTCATCCTTTTACTCATTTTTTCTTTCCATTGAGGTTACTCTTTTTCTTAGTGACTTTTATGAGTTCATTATACTTTGATAAAGTCCCTTGTCGTTTTTAGACACTGAAAAAAATCTTTCAAACCATCCTTTATTTTTACTCAGAGTGTGCATAATGGAGAACAATTTTCAACCTATAAATCGTGATTTTGTAGTTTTATTTAAGACGACGGATGCCATACTTGTGTCAAAGAGATCCTACATTTTCTTTTATCAGTTTTAAAGTTTTACATTATTCTTTGGATCACCCACCCACTTTGGGTCTACTTTAATATGTGATGGTCCAGTTTCGTTTTTTACTATCCTGTACTAGTTTCTCCAACACCATCTACTGAACAGCCCACCATTTGTAACTGATGGGTGGTGCCACCTGTACTGTTTATTATTATGTAACTATGAACTTGTCTCTAAACTCTTGCTTGCTTTATGTTTCTTGGCACTTTCCAAAGGCTCTTTGTTTATGACAAAGAACTCAGTTTATTCTTGTATTTCTACTGAAGTCAGCTAGAGTTCACAAGATAAGAGAGCTTTCTTATAGCTACAGCAGGATGAAAATAACAGAGGATATCTTGTAGGAATTTATATACTGAAAAAATTAGGATCTTCACTTACTGGAAAAGTCTGAGTAAATCTGTACATTTATAACATGGGTTTAGGCTGTCACAGTGGCTCATGCCTGTAATCCTAGCATTCTGGGAAGCCAAGGTGGGAGGATTGCTTGAGTTCAAGAGTTTGAGACCAACCTGAGCAAGAGCAAGACCCCATCTCTGCTAAAAATAGAAACATTAGCCAGGTGAAGTGTTGTAGGTCTGTAGCCCCATCCCCTGGGGAGGCCAAAGAAGGGGGACCTCTTGAGCCCAGTAGTTTGAGGCTGCAATGATGTACTGAGCAATGATGGTGCCACTGAGCTGTACTCAGGAGAAAGGATTGAGACTTTGTCTCAAAAAAAAAAAAAAAAATAAAGGAACTACATTCACTCTACTTTCTATTTAAGTGATTCTGCAATAAAGAATAATTGAAGGTGAGGTTTCTGAAACCTAAATAAGGAAAATCCAGCCTGGAAAGTCACAAAGAAATGATCATCAATTTTTCTATAGTGTTAGAACAGAGAATAGTAGGTTCCAAGTGAGCTCTGAGGCTTCCTACCTGCCTCAAAGAATAGGTAGGATGAGAGCCAGTGTTTCTGGATTTCTGGGAATCTCTGAAGAAGAGAAGCCTTGAATGTGGAAGAAGAAAGACCAGCTCAGTAAAGTCTTTGTAGAACTCAGGATTAACACAATAATGAATATGGTTTATTTCAGTTCTTGAAGAAATATTTAATATAAGGAACTATCCCCTGTGGGATGTTAAGAGATTATGAGATATGATATAGTAATAGTTTGGTTGTTTTCAGAAACAATATCTCATTCCTGTAATTACTGAAGAATAGGTGAGGTGATCACCATTGGCCTAGAGCAGGTGCTGGATGGCATGTACCTTGCTACTCACTAGTTTTATTACTGTGGCCGAGTAATAAAATCACACTTTAAAACTCAGTTTTCTTAGACATAATGTGGATAAAATATTTTTCCAATATTTCTGGGAGGTCTAAATTCAATAATATTTTCAAAGACAATTTGTATAACATAAATTTTTGTAAGAAACCGTCCTTATCATGAATTTATTTGCTTTCTGAGAGTCTGCAAAGGGAAAGCAATACTCAGAGCTTTGAGAGACTAGCTAATATACAATTTGTGCACAGATGACTTTCTAAGACATGTTCCATTAATTAGTGATAGATGTTTTATAACTAGCATTTGCATTTTTTGAGAATCTCCCAATGTAAGATTAAAAGTTCCAGAATAAAGAAAATAGTCACATCCATAGACATGATCACTTCTCTCTTCATGCTATTTGTTTTGTGACATCAAAATTTGAAATAAGGATCTCAATTGTTTTCCACTTATAACCATAGACTTGTTGACTTGTTTTCAAGTCAAATGTTTTATAGGTAGAAGATAAATACTTCCCATAACTATAGAATTGAATATATGTTATGATCCCAAGTCCAATGAACGGACATAGTAGTTTCAGCAATCATTTACTGCACAAAATGCTTTAATCACATTGCAGTTAGTTTAATACTAAGGTAATAAGTCTGTGCAGCTTATAAATGGCGGATCCAGGATTCTGACCCAGGACTATTTGGTTTCAAAAGATTTTCCATTTTATAAAGTTTGTGAATTAGTCTAGGAATGGTGACTGTGATCGGGCTTTTAAAGAGTCAAAAAATGGTATCCATTAGAAACTTGATTACTGAGGCATTTTTGAAAGTAGCATGAGATCCACAATGAGGGGTTGGAATCACACTTTACTCACTATGTTTTTGTAAGAGAAGTAACCATCCTTAAGGGGATTATACAGATTTTGTATTAACAAAAAACATGCTATGAAAAATCATAATAGTTTTGGGTTTAATTTTGAATTAAAAATTTCCAGGAAAACATTAGATCCTGAAAATAAAAGGACCAATTTAGGAAAACTTATTTTTGCAATCTTAGGATGACAGTGACTTCTTATTGGGAGATAATGTAACTAAAGAGAAAAAAGAGCTCCAGAAATTAAAAAAAAAAAAAAAAAAACCAAAATTAAAAAAAAAAAAAAAAAAGTGTTATTTAAAAAAAAAAAAAAAAGAGTATTCTTTAAATATTGGCAATTTTCTAATTGTGGCAAATGCTGACAAACGAGGATATAAAAATAAGTCAGAAAATTACTACTTGGGATATTTTGAAGACACAACAATCAGCACCAGTAATTAGAAAGTTAAATTTACTCTCAGATCAAGAGACACAAAAATGCGACAGGGATTTAACTCAATGTAATTAGATGTCAAAACACTGTTGCAAAATTTTTCATGAAAATTTGTCATTGAGGACATGTTTAGAGAAAAGAATATTTCTGTTGTGGAAATGCATATGTTTTCTAATATTAATATTATGTGGGAGACAAAACTCATATATCCTTGACCAAAGTGAAAATCTTTGGAAGAGCATTAGCTGCTTTCTGGAACTTGATCTGAGCCTATCTTTTCTCGAAACGCAGATGATTATAAGTGGCATAGAAAGTTCAGATGTTGGCTCTTCTTACATACTTAGACCAGAAAATGTCTTCGATAGAATTAAATAATTCTTATTTAAAAATATTTGAAATTAAATACAAATAGAAGAAAAACTATTTAAATAATATATAGCATTTTACTCAAATAGAATAAAGTAATTTAGCACTAAAGCAAAGTATTTTATCTGCTTCAGTCAAATAAAAAATAATTTCAGTTAAGATTCAGAAACAGACAGGATTAGCTGCTATCATCGTCATCAAGTGTAGAGAGAAAAGAAAAGAAAATAACAAGCAAAAACATTGGGTAAAGAAATAATATTTTTGATGATTATCCTGTGTGCAAAGAAAAATCAAGTAAAAAAGAGCTAAAGTTAATTAGAAATTGTGTAAGATATATAGACACACAAAAAGGAAAGTAATTTTTGCTAACCAAGACATAGAAATGAAAATGATTTTTATAATGCAATATAATTAGGAAATTTTCAGAGAAAATGAAATATGCAAAGATCTATTTGAAGAACACTATAATAGAATATCTTATTAAATTTTCTTTATTAAAGAAATTAAAATCTGATGGAATGGAAATGCAGATTTTATCTTGAATGGGAAGACCTATATAAAATATAAATTTCCCAAATTAATACGTAAATTAAGACATCTACTGGATTCTTTATTCAATAAGATATTCTAAATGTACATAAATGCATTTTCAGGACTCACCAAGAAATGTGAAAAATAAGAATATAGTTTGGGCATAAGAATAGAAAAATAGAAGAAAGAAATATAATTAAAAATTTTAAAATGGTTACATGAAGGCTATGTATCCCCAAAGTGCATCAATGTACACAGTTACCATTCAATAAAATAAAAAAATAATAATAAAAATAAAAATAAAAAAAA
>NW_003852506.1:4812284-4869905 GCF_000181295.1 Otolemur garnettii
TGTTACATGAAAAATTTTAACCTTCCCCCAATATTGTGCATGGATTAAGATAATGTTAAATTATTCTCAAACATGTAAACATTCAGGAGGCAGATTACTAATGTATCTTTGAAAATGGAAAAACGAAACAAAACAATAAAAACAAAGGCTACCTGAAGATGTATATTAGCCAATTGAAGATTGAAGAAGAAAAATTTTTTTAAATTTTTATTTATTTATTTTTTGAGAGAGTCTCACTCTGTCACTCTGAGTAGAGTGCCATGATGTCATCATAGTTCAAGCAACCTCAAGTTGGGCTCAAGTGATCTTCTTGCCTCAGCCTCCAGAGTAGCTGGGATTATAGGTGCCCATCACAATACTTGGCTAGTTTTTCTATTTTTAGTAGAGATGGGGTCTCCCTCTCATTCAGGCTGATCTAGAACTTGTGAGCTTAAGAGATCCTCCTGCCTCAGCATCCTAGAGTGCTAAGATTACAGGTGTGAGACACCACACCTGGCCAGAACAAATAATTTATAAATAGGAGAGTTTTTGTTCCAAAGGGTAATGATGAACATTAAAACCATTTAAACACAAATTTGAATGTAAATATTTAACATATGTCTAAAACCTAAAGAAATATGTTGAGTACTCAAAGTAAACATAATTAGAAAACTAGGGAAATATTTCATAAAATATAAAAATAAGAAAAAGAACAATTTTAAAAGATTGGATATAAAAGAAACATAAAAGGCAGCAAAGAAAAAATAGCAAAGATAGAAACACCCAAAAGAAGAACGTATAACAAAATATAATATAGTATTAGGGGACAGAAGTAATATTAAAATGTACATGGCACCTTTCGCTGTTAAAATAAAAACATAAAGTGAGTGTAGACAAAAGGAAACTCCAAATGCAATTACGTAACATCTATGAGAGGGACACACACAAATAAATCAGAAGTTAAAAATCAAAAGAAAGGCAAAGGTTGGTCATCAAATGGGTGCAAATATTAAAATTTCTACAATATCAATATTAAAATTTGAATACGTAGAACATGTTAGTTACAGAGAAGGTTTATATTTTGCTGAAACAAATCTTAGAAAGAGAAAGGTATTGAAACCTACAGAGTCAAAAACAAACAACATGCTATATGTAGAGAAGTTGACAGAAAGATAATCTGGAATTATTTGGAATAATTGATAATGATTTGTTATTTAAAGCTATAGACATGAAAGAAAATATCTCCTTACCAATATTTATTCCTTAAGGTTCAATGTAGCACCTTCTATAGGTCAGGTACCATAGCAGAAATACAAACTGGATTGAGTGAGAGAGAGAATTTTGAGGAAGAAGGAAGAAAGTCAAGAATTGAGTCTTGGAAGAACCCTTTAGTGAAAGTTTAGGTAAAGGTAGATGAATGAATGAAAAACACATGTGACAGATAAAATGATAAAGAGAGGAAGGAAGTGGTGTTGAAAGGGGATGGAAGAAGAAGAGGTGATGAATTGTTGCCGCAGAGATCAAGAAAAACAACAATGGGCTTGACAAAGAGAAATAGGAAAATATCTCTTAGAAAGCATAGACATGACAAGAGAGTGGAGGTAAAGAGACTTTTGAAGAACGCTGGAGAGAAATAAAAGCAGAAAGAAATTATTAACAGAATGCCACACAGGTGGAGAGCTAATGACTAGAGGAAAGAAAAAACACCTCATCCTCTGAGACTGAAGGGAACACAGGATGCAAATATGGTTCATTTCAATACGATCATCTTTTTTTTCCCAAAATTAACATACTTTTTCATGTGTGTCTATCAACACTATTTCTTGCACCTAATATAATCTACTATTATAAATTATATGTGGATTTGAATGTACACATTAAGTGAACACCAAACAGAAGGAATTCCATTAGTAATAGAGTATTGAATTCTCACATGGATATTTTATAGAATGAGATAAATTAAATCTAATACATGTAAAGTATAACGTACCTAATATGATACAATTTGCTTATTTTTTTCTATTTTCAACATTTTTGTAGCTAATTAAAGGTTAACATTTACACTTCTTTTCCTCTGGGTTAGTAAAATCTTTATGGAGGGTGGAGAATGGAGGAGTTACACAATTTTCAGTGATGGACACAAATAGTTTCAGATTTGATGATGTTCTGGGCGTAGGAAAAAAAACATTGATTCAAGAAAGAAAAATTGGCTTAAAAGTTCAATAGTATATTTAGTAAGAAGTAGGAACCATCCAGGGAAAGAATATGAAGCTTACTTTTATTATCATAAGTTTGGAAAATTTATTGGGGGCATTGTGAAGAGGTCAAAGACATTAGCGTATATTTTGCCAATGAAGGCCGGGGGTATGAAAGATCTGGATTTCACATAGAGTCACACAGGGTCTTCAGTGCAGATTAACATGAGACCACAGGTGCAAAAATGGGGGGAGAATATGGAAAGGTGAACAAATTTGCAGTAAATTTTGCTGAACATAGCAAATTTTAAGTGTTGAAAATTTCAGAATAATTATATATCATCAATAATTGGGAAATGAAGCAGCAACAAATTTCCAGAACACTAAAATGAATTCTTATGTGGTAGAAAATACTTTCTAGAGCAACTCAGCATGGTTGGGCTGAGGGAAAAATGGCAACCACAATGCTTTATAGTCATACGAGAGTCCTAAATCTGAAAGGGAACAGATACTTAAGTGTGAAAGGACAGAACAAAATATTTCCACCAAAAATTACACGCTGCTGCTCTAGTCCCCCTGCACAAGGCAAGATGGTTGCAGGGGGATAGACTGCACAGAGCAAAATCAAACAAAAGATAAAAAATAATAATAGGGTTCTCATATTTGAAGGGCTTACATGTATCAAAACCAGTAACATGAGACGCTTGTGCAAAGAGACACAAACACACAGTACGTCAGAATACAGATTATTTGCAGCAAGACATCGTTCTAATCAAGTCCCACATTTTCAAAGCTCTCTTCAGCTTGTCTAACTGAAACTCAGTCCTCACTGAGCATCTTAAGGATTTTCAATTCTCATGGTCAAGCAATACCACATTTAGGTGGAGTTGGGGCTAATTTGGTGGAAAATTAATTTAGCTCCATCAAATGTTTACTGTGAAAATGTACTGTTTAACCCAGGAAAAAATGGACTACCCAATGGTTACCTTAATAAATGGCCTGTTTGACTTAATATGGCCTTTTTTTTAAAGTGTGTAGAAATCCCACTATTTTTCTTTATGATTTGGAAGCTTGATAACCTATAAGATTTTCATATTCTATACTAAGGTATAATGTATAATGTAATGCCTTTCAAAAAAGCTTTAAAAGTTACCTCTCAACATAAAAAGTTATTTTAATACACAAATATGTTAACTTATTGCACAACGTTAGACTGATTATTTTTGTATGGTGCTTCTCCTGAGAACCAATTAAATGCCCCCGTGACATTCCAGTTTGCCCTCCTGTTACCATGCCTGGCATATAGCTGCAAGTGAAACTCAAGGAATAAATGGAAACTGTGGATGCCCTGAAAGGGATTTTATTTTACTGTGCTTGATAGCATATTTTTCATCTTGGAAACTCTAATTTTTGGAATATATTTTCATATCTCCCAGTCCCAGTGTTCCTGGAAATATCATTGGAGAATAAAATGCTATAAATTCAAAGCAACCAGGACTACTACTCAAGGAAAGATCTTTGCTCAGGAGAGTAATTTAGCAAATAATGGTTTCAAAGAAATGGGACATGACTAACTGCCCTGGATAAAGGGTAGTGACTGCTGTATCTCAAAATATTGATCTGAGATTTATTTATTTGCCCCCAAACTTCTGTTCTGCACTGCTTTTAGAATTAATTCCATACATTTACCTTAATATTCAAAGTCCTTTACTGTTTGTGCCCACTTTATTATGCTTTTTTTTGCTGTTTTGTTCCCGGGGGGGTGGGGGGGAGAAGAACCCTGGCCCTCACAGTGGCCATGTTCTAGTAAGAACAAACAATAAACAAAATAAATACATAAAACTCAAGTGTATCATATAAATGCTATGGAGGAAAATTAAGTAGAGAAGATAGGTATGTGAGAAGGTTCTAGTTATAAATAACATCATCCAGGGATTCCTCCCTGGTGACATCTGAGCAAGCCCTGATGGCAGTGAGGAAATGAGTCATGGAACTGTATGGACCATGAGTTTCAGGTGGCAGCACAGAAAGCGTGAAGACTCCAAGGGGACCTGCTCCTGGAGCGCTGGGACGTCTGCACTGTGTGTTGATTCCTCTTCCTTTTCCTCTATTCTGGTGTCATTTTACATCTTCATTAACTCACCCTACGAACCTGAGATTTGGTTGCTGACTTACGTGTTTGTCTTCTTTACTAAGCTAAGAATTCATCTCAGGTCCATTCTGGGTCTTACCCATCTTTTTATCTTCAGCAGTGACTATTGTCATGTTCTGTTTTTACAGAAGCTCTCAGTAAATTCTAATTGGATTGGATGCAATTTTCAATTTAGCTTTCTCACTCTTCTCCCCAGTACAGCTGCCAATTTAATAGTCATACTGGTGGCACCTGACAAGGTAGGGATCACCAAGCCCCTATCTTCCTTTAGGAGTCTGAGATGGGGGGATGAGAGCCTCAACGGTAGGCTGGTGATAAGGACTTACACTGTTTGGAGGCTGTCTGGACCATCAGGTTCAGTGTACAGTTGCTGTGGTCATTAATACTCAGTGTAGGAAATGAACTTCACAAAGTGTTCATTGCGGGCAAAGCCAGCATCAAAAATGAAGAAGTTGTTGCTTTTAACATCGCAGCAGAAACATGGTCTTTTATGCAACCCAGAATGATCTTCAGAGACTCTTTCAATGTTTGCTTACTCACCTTTTTGATGTCATCATATTTGGTAATTCTACTGGAAACAATGTTCTCTCCAAATACTTGTCCACTCAGAGCCTTGTGTATGTAATCCAGAAATGATGAGGTCATACTGGATTAGGGATAAGCTGGGCCCACATTTTATATAAAAACTGATGTTCTTACATAAAAGAAGAGGAGAATTTGGACATAGACATGCACAGAGGAGGGAAATACATGGAAAATGTCATGTGAAGATGAAGGGATGAAAAGATGACTCTGCAAGTCAGGGAAAGCCACGGGTCCAGCAGCCTCCAGAGGCTGGGAGAGAGGCCTGGACATGTTCACCTTCTGAGTTCTCAAGAAACAACTAACCTTCAAAATCTTCATTTAGAACTTTGGGCCTCCCAAACTAAGGGAGAAGAAATTCCTACCATCTTAAATTAGTTAGTTTGTGGTGGTTTGTTATGGCAGCTCTAGTAATGTAATAGAGTAGCCTTCTGTAGATGGCAGGTCGGAGATAACACAGACAGGTTGGGTGTGGGGAGGTGCAAGGTCATGCCAGTGAATTTCCCAATCAGCGTGGGGATAGCTGTGCCAGTAGGGACAGGTGCAATGATCTTAATGTACTGTGGTCATTGTAGCCCTGATGGAGGACCATCTTTGGTCTTATGAATGCCAGTGATACCATTGACTGTGATCATTAGACTCTTGTTCATTTCTGCATGGTGCAAAAATGGTCCTGGATCACTTTGGCTAGTGGAGTCAAGCCCTTGGTGCAGTACAAGACTTGGGTGACAGTCTTGAAGAAGTTGTCACTTTTCCTGATTAGTTCTATCTTCAAAACAAAGGCACTGACAGAAAAGAGAATAACCTTTAGGATTAAAGTTTTTAAAGTGAAACCCAGCATTTTCCAAGGTGGTTCAGGCCAGAACATTTTGGAATGGGTTGGATAAATCAATTTTTTTTTAATATAGTGATGGTACCAAACATTTTGGCATATGTCCAAATTAATCAAATTCCATGTATTAAGTATATGTGGTTCTTTGTAGATAAATTATACCTCAATAAAACTATGAAAAAATTTAAAAAAATACAGTGGACTCCTCAAGCTTGGCAGCAACATTATTTCATTTATTTCACTGGTATCTTTCTCCTAGAAAAGGGAGATGGGCTTTCAATTCTTGTTCTGACCCTTAATATTTCTCTGAATTTGCCATGAGTTGAGTCATACTTGACATGTTGGGGTCAATCAATGGATTGTTTATGGCCATTGGAGCCACTTTGCTGAAGTTGAAAACAATTGTGGTCACAAGGTACCCAGTATGATCAAACCTTATTAACTTCAATTCTCATATTATGAGTCAAAGATTCAGCTGGCCTTGGACAAAAAATGGGAATTTCTATTGACTATGGAGGCTTCATTTAGCTTTCATTAGTTTACTTGGTTAGTTCATCTACCATGAGCTATTATAAAATAGAAAAGGTATGAGTTTAAAGGTAAGGGAGTTATTTTTTCCCCCAAAGATAATACCTACCAAAGAAGAAAATGTTTAGGGTAAAGCAATAGATTAAAGCTGCTTTTGCCAGAGTTACTTGCTTTGTGACCATCCTACAAAGAAAATTGGCTTTTCTGTGTCAGAAACAGGTCAGAACAATTAATTTTTTTTATGTCACTGTCATAAGCTTTTGATACATAGCTTAAAAATCAAATATTGGGGTGGTGCCTCTGGTTCAAAAGGGTAGGGCGCCGGACCCATATGCCCGAGGTGGTGGGTTCAAACCCGGCCCTGGCCAAAAACTAAAAAATAAATAAATAAATAAATAAATAAAAAATTAAAAAACCCTCAAATATTGACTTCTCTGATAATACTCTTTGATAAAACATGAGCATTGTAAATTTCTCCTGTTTCACGACTAATGTCTAATGAGGCCAAGATGTACGTCAAAGACACCAACTCCTTCCCCGTAAAACAGGCAAGAACAACAGAGCAACATAAGGTGGTGGGATAAATACTGAATAATATGTAAATTGAAATTATAAGTAGAATCTGACAATTGCCCTGACGAGTAGTTATAGTAAACATTATGTAAAAGGCAATGGGTTTTCTAAATTTTCTTTCTTAGTTTCACATTGGGTGAAATACTCATCCTGTACAAACAGTGATAGGTATAGTGACTAATGTAATTGTACCTGTCGGATTTGAAGTTGGAAATTAAAGAGTGAAAAGCATAACTAGCTTGTGCTAAGCATTTTGGTAACAATGCCCTAAATTCAAGTTTTATGGGGAGAATAAATATATTTAAGAACAAATATATTTGGATAAGGTGTCATGAAAAAGCCCTATAAATCTGTGTTGTTCAGAAACCTTATGAGTTGTTTAACATTACAGAATTTCTGAGGATGGAGCCAGAATTTCAAGAGATGAGGAAGTGTTTTCTTAGTGTTTTCATGAAATTGAAAAAGGTCTATTTCGAGAACAAGAAGTCCAAGGCTATGATATTTTATCTGGGACAACTGAGGTTTTCAGAAAACATATTTAATCATTATATTGGAGCTATTAAATATTTTTATTTTTACATAAAAAATATTTAACCATTAGATATGCTGGAACTCTAATCATGAGTCCATGATCCCAGGCCAGAATACTTGAGCATGAGGTGTTAAAGCTGAGACAGTTACTTAAACAATTCGATTATGAATATTAGCATTCTAACTTGAATTCATAGTTCATGGACATTGAAATTAAGGGGTGGATTCAGTAAATAGTACAAATGAAGAAAGTACTGGTACATCTGTGAATCATTCCATTTAGCTCAAATAGCTCTGATATTAATATTATTTATGAAGGTATCAAAAATAATCAAAATCACCAATTTCTTTGGTGCTATTTTAGAACGAGCAGATACACAATCAGATGTACTGATTTTCTTAGGTAATAGTTGCCCCATTTGGTGGATTTGGGAATGGACTGTTTACCTAATGTGTGTTTGGATAAAGTAATAAAATTATATTGATAATTATAATAATTATAAAGTTTAAATATAGGATAGAATTTGAGGGAAGGGAAAAGTTGAACCTTTTAGTTACAAATTAGTTATGAATTCAGTTACCAACTTAGTTACAAAATTGGCCCTCATCTAAGGAGAAAAGGATGCAATTCAGAATGCTTTTTCCTGTTTGTTATTTTGTTTAGTTTTAAAATAAGTGATAAAAGAAATTGGATCAACTTAAGTTATGATTAAGTGAAAGATTTGGGGGTCGTGATGATGGTGGTAATGTAGTAGAATTCCATTTATAGAATAGAAATTAGTGTTTTGAAATGGGGCACATACTATTAATCAGAACCGTATGAAATGGCAAATCTGAACAGCAATGATAAAAACAGCAGTGGTTCAGCCACATAGCTCTGGAATTAGGAGCTCAAGTCCTTGCTACCATATTAGGTTATTGCACTTAAAATCCTGCCACCTTTCTGGATCTTAGTTTGCTATTATATAACACAGGGGGTTGTGATATCTGTCCTAGTTCCTGATAAAAAGAATGAAAGTCGATCAGCAAACTGAACACCTGTATGAACGCTAATTAAGCTCTGGTAAAACATCCTTAACGCCCTTGGATAAAAAATGGTTCTGCCACAACTGCGTGAGCTTACATGTCACTATGGGCACTTGGCATCAATATTTTAAAGAAGTCCTTTCAAAAATGTATGGAGTGTGATTCCTTCGAGGCTCTTAAAAATTTGTGAGGAGGACTGAATACATATATGAATGCAGACGTCTCTTGGTGACACGTATCTTGTCCTATGGTGCGTATAAATAACGGCCTTTGAGCAGACACTGTGGAAACATTTGAATTCAGGGAAAATTTATACTGGGTGACAAAGCCATAAAAGGATTATATGGTTATAATTCTATAGCTTTTTGTGGAATTTTTCAGAATGCCAAATGGCAATATAAATATTTCATCCCTCTTTTCTGTCACTGCTTCTTTCAATTTTGGATTTACAGATAGAAGAAAATAAGTTTCCTTTACAATGTTTACTTTTATGAAATATATTTTTCATGCAGGCTTATTTTCATTGAATTTTATTATTGTTATTTTCATTCGTAAACCAGAGAAGCACTGCATGTTTTATGTGATCACAGACCCCAGATTAATGCCTACCACATTTTGCCGAGTATATTTTGAGTGTGGTTCTAATTAGCTTTGAATCATACATCATTTTTCCAATAAAACTAAAAAAAAACTAAGAGGATTCCCATAGGTTTGAAGTTTCACTAGAAGGCATATTTCCACTATTTTGTTTTGTACAAAAATTCAATTGCCCTGAGGAGGTGGTAGGAGAGTAAAAATTTACTGAGGAGAATTTTTTGAGGAGATTGTCTTAATGTAATGAGGTGATGCGTGTATTACAATTTCCATATATTCAAGGTTTTCAGAACTTTTCCTACTATGCTAGAAACTCCCAAAGTCTCTATAAGAAAACCCTGAGTTAACTGTAAATGGGTGTTTAAAATTACCACAGATCACACGTCCAATAGAAAAGTGTTTCCATTTTTACCCAGCTATTTTTTTTAATTCAAACTCTGTGTTCAAGTTCTCTGTAGTTAAATGACCCGCATCTTGACTCTGCAAATGAAAGCAATGGCTTCACATTTACAGTTTACATACCAACTTGTCTAAGAGTATTCTTTCCACTATTTGATGACTATTGGGGAGTGTTACATACATCATGTTGTATACTAATGCGGATTAACTTTCTGCCCCTATTATTTGGTCATATATGTTTGAATATATGTAAAGGTCTTGCTTTTGAAGCCAATATCTTTGCCGAAACTAATGCATACAGCTGCATAATCACTTTGTGAGCACAGTGACCTCTCACTGTCTGTGTCTCTGAACTTGAACTTGAGTATCCTACAAGCAGGAACTTTCTAACTTGTTGACTTGGCTCCTGGAACAACTTGCTTTAGCTGTCCACATGCTTTGCTCTCCACAATACAGCATCAGATAGCATTTTCCTAATTCCAGAATGTGAGAAAAATTAAAGTCATATAAAACAGTCTATATTGTTTCAAAGCTAGATACTCTGTAATTGTACCATATGTACATTACATATGTGCAATTCATCATTTTTAAAATGATAAAATGAATGACATACTGTTTTGCATGTTTCTTTAATAATAAATTACAATAATTTTTAAATAAAACATCCTTTTAATAAAATAATGTGTGTGTGTTGTGATTGAGTATCCAGAAATAGACTTAAAAAACATACACAATTTTGTGACTGTGGTTGTCATACACGTGCTCCCATAGAGCATGTGTGCATGTTCAGTTTCTGATTCCATAATGACAACTCTCCCATCATGTTTCACCAGAGAATGTCTTATCAATTGATGTTGGCTTGATGGTGGCTTTGGCTTGGCTAATTAATTCATCCAACGTGAGAAATGGTTAGCAAGCACTTGTGTCATACCCAACAGATGTAGGGATTCACAGTCTAGTCAAGATCTTGGTACAGGATAAATACACATAAAATAACAACAGAGTCTATAAATAAAACAAAATTTTATTGAAGTTTATATTCATTATGTAAAATTCACAAGTTAATTTTCTCCAACTTTCAAGGGAATATGATATTTGGGATAGTTGTGATATTTTGTCATGAAAACCAGCTAAGTTTTTACTGTTGATAAAATACATGTGTGAAGTCAACTATAAGTAAAGAACTCATTCTGAAATACAATTTAGATTCAATTTAAGATCTGTAAGTTTGCATGTACCATACTATAATATTTCCAGAGTAAAAGGTAACTCCAACCTGTTCCACCACTCATAATGCTGTGTGTCTCTGATTCATCTGTAAATAACACGTGTGAGAGCTGAGAGAAAAGTCTGATATGTCATCACATATCATGTGTGGTATGCATGGAGTTTACTTTCTGAGAGGTGGGTCAGATGAGATAACTCAAAGAGAAATAGTCAGCCTTTGCAGGAGCTGCAACCAGGGTAAAATCTGCATCTGAGGACTTGCTGCAGGTGTCAAGACAAGGTGGATAAAGAATGCAAACAGCACCAACATGAGCATCACATTAAAATTGTCCTCATGTGGTTGCTTTCTATGGTGTGTTTCACCATCGGGAACAGAAGAGGTTTAAGAATGAAAGTGACTAAGAGATTTAACCTCTATGTGAAATCTAAAAAAGTTGAACTTAAAAAGACAGAGTAAAATGTTGGTGGTTGCTAGAAGGAGGGGACATGGGGAGATAGTGATCAAAGGGTACAAGCTTTATGCAGTTATTAAATGGCAAAAATTCTAAAGATCTAAAGTACAGCAGGGTAACTATAGTTAATAATAGTGTATCATCTATTTGAAATTTGCCGAGAGAGTAGATCTTCAATGTTCTCACCACACACACAAAGGTAGCTATGTAAAGTGATGAATGTGTTAATTAACTTGATGGTGGGAATCGTAACACCACATTGTATCTCATATGTATTTAGATATGTATGTATACACACATATGCACATATATATAATTTTTAATTTGTCCAACTCTTATTAAGCTGAAAAAAATAAGAACTCCAAGGCTGCCAAGGATTTAATGATGATCAATATACTATTTTAAGCTACAGTAGACAGGCAAGATGGTAAATGATAGATGGGAAATTATACAATTGGCTTTAAAAATGAGCAAATGCTGCCCACCACATATTCCATATTAGTTTGGACCCTGTTATATTGTGAGTGGAGGGAATACGAGTCATCCTCCTTCACAAAGAATATTAATATTTGGACTAGAAGTAAATAAGAACCCTTTAGAGGTTGTGAAAGGATAACACTTGGCCAACTTGGTGTTGAAATGTGGAAGAGGAATTTGAAAAATTAGTCAAGATATATTTACAGAAGAAAGCGCTTTCTTTGTGAAGATGTCTGAATAGTTCACTGATATAAAATTACATGGGCAGAAGAGTCCTCTTTGCATGTAATAGACATGCACAAAAAACGGACAATTGCTTATATGGATAAAAACTGACTGTATTTAGAGTTAGACTATTTATGTCTCTTCAGGTTTGGATTCAGAAAACTTTTTGAATATCATAGTACATATTGAAAATAATGAAATTTTGTATTCATCACTTATGCATTTCTAAAAATAATCTTTTTAAAATTAGAGGATTGACTCAGCAATAGTTTCCAGCCTGAAGTTCCTAAACTATGAGGTTCTGCGAAGTTAAAAATGGAGCCTATGAATTATTTTTAACATTTATAAAAACCTTTGAGAAATCAGACATATTCCTGAGTGATTATGTTAAAAAGGCACTTAAAATGTCTCTTTGCTTTTGACTAGAATTAAATCAATTCATTGCAAGAATATTTTATTTTATGTCATATAATGCTGTGATTGGCCCCCGTATGCCTTTGATTAATAAAAAATGAGAAGAAGTTGGAAATAAGTCCAACTTAGCAAATTCAATGCTCCGAGCGAGTTTCCTGCTGTTGTAATGACAGCAGTTTACAGCTCTGTAGTTTTAAAATCCATAAGTCTTTGAAGAAAACTTTTTGACACTCTAGCCCTGGTTTCACTCTCTCTGGGAATCATTGATCCATGAAAGCAATGTCCTAGAAAGGGAATCTATGCTATGCTGGAATTATATTTGTAGTCACTCTTACTTGTCATGAAAATCAGCTAGGTTTTTACTGGTGGTAAAATAGATGCTGTGAATTCAACTATAAGTAATGAACTCATTCTGAAATACAATTCCGACTCAATTTAAGATTTGTACATTTGCACGCAACGTACTATAATGTTCCCGGGTAAAAAGGTAACTCCTACCTGTCTCCACCATTCATTATATGCCCGGAGTCTGTGATTTATCTATAAATCCCACGAGAGCTGGGGGGCAAGTACGAGAAGTCATTACCTATCACATGTTCTTTCTTTGTCTATTCTGTTGCCTGAATATACCTGTAGACTCAATGTTCCCTAAAATGTGGGCCCAACCAATAGATTCTTCAAACTGTGGGCATAGCTATGTTTCAAGCCAGGCCTGTGAAGTTGGTAATCAGCTCTTCAAAGACAAATTCCTCTTTTTTTCCCTAGTGGCATTTTTCTTAATTATTTTTATATTAATATATAAATAATATATTATTCAAAATATAATTTTGAATAATATATATTCAAAAATATCAGGGTAAGCACACTTCATGTGGGATGTACTTAACATAATTTTAAATACACAGTATAATAATGTTACCTGTAGGGATAATGTACAGTAGATCTATAGAGCTTACTTACGTAGCTTAACTAATATCTTAGATCTGTCAAATGGCAGCTCTCCATTTTCCCTCTGCCCAGCCCCTGGCAATCACCATGCCATTCTCTTTCTGTGAGTTTGACTGCTCTAAGTCCCTGTTATAAGTGGATTCATGCAGTGTTTGATCTTTTGTGCCGGGATTACTTCAGATAGATACCTTAATGTCCTTCAGGTTTACCCAGGTTGCCACACACGGCAGATTTCCATTTAATTGAGGGCTGAATTGCCTTCCATTGCATATAGGATAGGCACCACATTTTTTTCATTCATTTTTTGGTTGACATTTAGATTGTTTCCTTTTCTCAGATATTCTGAATAGGGGCTGCAATGAGCATAAGCGTGCAGATATGTGTCTTGGAGATCCTGATTTCCTGATCTACCTAGAAGTGGGGTTCCTGGATCATAGGGTAGTTCTATTTTGCATTAATTTTGAGAAATCTCCATGCAGTTTTTCACAGCGGTAGCAGCATTTTACATTTCAAACTAGCAGTGAACAACGGTTCTAAGAGGAAAAATTTCAGAAGCAGAAATTAGGTTTCCACCAGTTATTTTTTCAGAGGCAGGGGGATTCAGTTGGCTTCTGTGACTGCCAAGCAGAGCCTTCCAATATGAGGTCTCCCATCGGCTCTACTTTCTTCTATGTGATGCACAATCACCTGTGATTTGGAAACCACGCTACTCCTGTCACCGAGTGAGTATAGAGTTTCTGCTGATGCTGGTCAAACTTTCCACAAAATACTCCAAACATTAATTCTGAGATAAAGAACTATAACATCTGCACATCAATACTATATTATAATTAAAAAACATGCCAAGGAAGTGGCCAAGTCTTATCCTGAGTGTGGAACAGTAGATTGTGAGAAACTTAAAACAGAGGAGAAGGAGATAGAAACAGTGAGAACTTTTGAAGTGAGTAATGAGGAAGAGGTGAAGCTGTAGTCAGAGATCTCAGGTGACTGACAAAGAAGGATGAAAATCATGGCAGAAAATGACCCTAAGCAGCAGTTTTAAGTACCAAAGTTGAGCCTCGGTAAAAGTCTTAAAAATCCTTCATCATTGAAGAGATTTGTTGCAGACAACACACTCCATAAATAGCTCACAGTGAAGATCACCTTCATTTTGGAGAGTTTTAAATTATATTATAAATCCTGTAGTGTGAAAAATGAGACATCTTCCTTTGACTAGTGATTCAATTGTGGACTTTATTTTATTTTTTACTGTTAACAGCAAAATGACTATGTTTCCAGTCACGAACGATCGATTATGCAACTGTTATGGGTTGATTCACATTCTGCAAGGAGATATCAAGGTACTAGACTCCAGTACCTGTGAATGTGACCTTGTTTGGACATGGCCATTAGGGTGAGCCCTAATCCAGTATGACTGTGTCCTTATTAAAATGGCCTATTTAGATACAGAAAGAAATAGTCACAGAGGGAAGGCAATGTGGAGATACGGAGAACCCAGTCTACAAGGTGGGAGACACTCGAGCTCCCCAGGAGCTGGGCAGGAAGCTGGAACAAATTCTCTCGTATAGCCCTTACCCTGCTGACACCTTGATTTCTAACTTCTGACTTCCAGACTGTGAGACAATAAATCTCTGTTGTTTGAGCCACCTAATTTGTGTTGTTTTATTTTGTCAGCTTCAGCAAACTGAACAGAAATGTGCTTAAAGTGCTGGATAGTGTTCAACTAGATTTTTCTATTATTTAATTTATCAATTGGTATAATTTTTCTGCAATGACAATAGGTGAGGAAGTAGCAGGGCAATATTAATAACTAAATAGTATAAGAATTTACCACTGACATTAACATGACTTTTGTGAGATTTAAGGTAGAAAACCACAGAAAACACACATTTTTCATTACCTTATGCTTCTGATCACAAATGTAATGTTTTATTGTATTATACTTAGAAACTACAGAAAATTTAAAGAAGTAAAATAAACCATAATTTACACTAGGCTGAGAAAATTACTACAGTAATTTGATTCCTTTTGCTTCCAGTCTTTAAAAAAAACTGTGTAAGTGTACATATGTTTCTTTATAACTTACCATTTCCAAAAAAATAGTTCATGCTAATTTTCCTTTATTTTAAATCAAGGGATCACACGGAGATAGAGGAGCTATCATTATTTTCATATGCATTTGACAGGTTATACATAGAGTGGAAATGTAATAAACAACTTATATCTTAAAATCACATGTAAATTCATGTTTGCATTCACCATTTGCTTTAAAATAGATGTGTTGAAAGTATGGCATGACACTAGTATGCAAGTGTATTTAGCAGAATATAAAACAAGAATCCCAATGTGGCCCTGGTGAATGGTTACTACTGCTCCCCAGCATGGTGCTTTGTAAGTGTCGGGTAAATGCTTCCCAGCAACAGCTTCAGTGCTTCACAACACAAAAACAGGTGTCATGAGCCTGCGGTTCTGGCTAAGAGGCGGTCTGACTGTGGTTATTCCATTACACGGACTGTATGAAGGTACCCAGGAGTCACAAATGAGATCATTTCCTTTTAATGTATTTCTCAGAATGAAAGGCAAAAAATACACAGTATACTGTCCTTGGAAAAGGATCCAAACGCTATAAAAAAATTTAAAGAGGATTCTTCTGAGCCAAGTTTGAAAACCATGGTGCAGAGCCACGCCCAAGGAACCTTGAGTGAGTAGTTGGGTTAGAGTTTGTTTTTATACATTTCAGGGAGAAAGAAATTACATGTAAAGTCATAAATCAATCCATGGAAGTGACACATCAGTTTCGCACAAAGAGGTGGGACATCTCAAAGTGGAGGGAGGGCATGTGGGGGGATGGGAGGTGGCTTACAGATTATAATAGGTGGGTTTAATAAAGACTATTTGGTTTGTAATCAGTTAAAGACATGAAACTTTAGGCCGAGTACACTGGCTCACTTCTGAATCCCAGCACTCTGGGAGGCCATGGCAGGTGGATTGGCAGAGCTCACGGGTTCAAGACCAGCCTAAGCAAGAGCAAGACCCCTTCTCTAAAAATAGCTCGGCATTGTGGTGGGTGCCTGTAGTCCCAGCTACTTGGGAGGCTGAGGCAAGGGAATCACTTGAGACCAAGAGTTTGAGGTTGCTGTGAGCTATGATGCCACAAAATTGAGGGCATAAAGTGAGACTCTGTCTCAAAAACAAAAACAAAACAACAAAAAAAAGCTTTGTGTAAAGTTTTAGGTTAAAGAAGTCTATTTATCAGAAACAAGCCACCTGCCTTGTACCCAGACTCAAGTGATGTGTTACGTAAATTAAGGACCTACAGGTGTGGGGTAAGCTTTGACTTGTGTCTCAGCTCTTGTGACCTCAGGTCTGTTAATGAGTTATGCAGGATATTGCCAAGAAGGGAGGAGGCCATGACTAGACGCGTCTGACCTCCCTTTTCAAGGCCAGCAACTTAGCTTTAGAGTACTTCCGAGGGCCTCTTCAATAGGAGAGGGTCCATTCAGTCAGCTGGGGCTTGACATTTTATTTTAGTTCACAATACAAAAGGGTCTTTACACATAAAAACAATAATAATGAATGTCACTCAGCAAGGCTCTGCCACATGTCAACACCAGCACGACTGCGAGACACTGATACACTGAAGTTATGAAACTGTACTGGGTTGTTTGTACGACGCTGCGATGGGAATGGACAGTGGCAAATTCACGGGCTCAATCACCAACCATCGCAGGTATAGTCATGTGTGTGGAACAAGGTTTTGGTTGATGATGGGTCATATATACAGCAGTGGTCCCATCAGGTTAGAGTACTGTATTTGTACTACATCTTTTCTACATTTAGACATATTTAGATTCAAAAATACTTATTACTATGTTACATTTACGCCCAGTATTCAGTAGGGTAACACACTGTCGCTGTGCAAGTTTGTAGCCGAGGAGCAATAGGCTGTACCTACCACATGGCCCAGGGGTGTAGCAGACGATACTATCCAGGTTTGTGTGGGTGCCCTCTATGACGTTCTCACAACAATGAAATTGCTTAACAATGCGTTTTTCAGAACATAACCCTGTTATTAAGAAACACATGACTGTAAATGAAGAACATGATTACATATGCTAATGCTGTATCTTTATTCATTCATGTTATGAGCTTGTTACATTTAGCAAACAGAAATACAGGCTACCCAGTTAAATTTCAATTTTAGTTAAACAAAGAAAAATATTTTAATATATTAAAATATGTCCCCAGTACTGCATGGGCCATATTTATAGTAAATAAATTATTCACTGATCTGAAATTCAAATTGGCAATGTTCTATATTTTTTTCTATTTATCCTCACAAACTGAGGGATTCCTATGAAACCCAGGCCCATCTTTGCCTGCCTACCCTAGATTAGGTTTATGGGGTATTTTTCTGTTTAGACAGTTGTTGTAACAAGAGAAAAATTTCTCTATACATGGTGATGGTTACAAAGAGGAAAAGGAAGACACTATTACTTTCTTGTGAGTGGATTAAAAAAATTACAGTATTAATTCACCTTTTTTTGGAAATTGAGTCCTGGGCCACCAATTCCATATTTAACTTGTTAACAAAAAAAATTCCTCCCCCTGAAAAACTGTGAGGGCTCTCTGTTGACTTTCATTTTGTTTGCCACCCTCCTGATCAGTGGAGATTGCTTGAATTGACTTTTGAATTGATTGATGACTTTTACAAGAAACACAACTGCAGACTGTGCATTTCTAAGAGGGATGATTGCCCTGTTGCTATCAAGTAGTTGAACTGTTCACAGAAACTGTGGCCTTACAAACCTATATGAGAGGGAAAACTACAATATCTATTGGATATAAAGTTGTATTACTTTTGTGAAGAGATATTAAGATTAGCAGTCAAAGATTACATTTGGTACGAATGGAGGATAAGAGCAAAGAACCACTAGTGAAAAAAATCACCCACTCTCAGTTTCTGAAGAAGTAACATTTAGCTTACTTGGCAGGCAGCAGTGGGTGGATATGAGCTTATATATTCCAGTCCAGAGAGATGTTAATGACAATTTACGAATCAAAGAGCCTGAACGTTATGAAGGACATAAAGGAATTTTGAAATGCAAGGAGAAGGAAATGAAATTAAAGCCAGACTAAGGAATGGTAAATACTGTAAGGGATTTGAGTTCTACAGAGTTCTGATAACTGTAGGAGGAGCTGGATTCCTCCTCCCCCCATACTGCGGGGTAATTATCTTGGAAATGGGCTGGAAGTGAGGAATGCTGATTTGAGGAAGAGGGAGAGAGATGGTAGGGAGCCTGAATGCATGAGGATTTCACACTGAAGACTGAAGATCTGACACTGACTATGGTTGAAATAAATTGGCTTTGAGTCAAATGAACATAGAAAATGAATAATAAAGGGGCAAAGAGTCAGCTCTGTTGGTTTAGGAAATATATCGCTAAATTTAACACAACTCAAACTTTAGTACAAGATATAATTATATTTTAAAAAATAACAAAAAAACCAAGATATAATTATAGATTAGTAAAGAGAAAGGCAAGATATTATTCAGCATTGTGATGCGTGCTGAGTATATATTTGCAGCTCACTGGGAAGGTGTATAGAGTATACAAATTACTTTTTACAGTTTCTGATTAATTTGGAGGAATTAAACTAATATCTATAAAATGAGAGGGCTTCTTATGACATAAAATAAAACAACAATATTTTATACATATAAGTTTTTCAGGGATTGAGCAGGCAAAGTAGGAGTGATAAACACTTTGCAGACCTCTGTTTATATCAAAAGATCCCAAAACAGGACGAAATTATCAAAGCCCAGACATTTTTTTTTTTTTTATTTAGCTGGCATTTTTACCATCATCAGATATCATGTATTTTAATTGCTACAAAAATGTGCATGGAAACTGTGGCTATGACTCTTGCTGTGGCTGTGGGTATGGCTAAGTATACAAAGTCCACTATGATTACAATGGTTATTAGAATAACAAATATTTTGTTATGGAAGATTCTATGATTTTTGCTTCGAGAGCATCACCATTAAGCATTATCTCTTATCTAGTTTCTCAAAGAACCATTCTGCTTTAATTATCCTAATGCCAACGTCTCCTCCACTCAAGAAAGGATGACTTATTGCCAATGAAAACATCATTTGTCTTCAAAATTGTTGTTATCATGGGCATAATGTGTTATCACCTGGAGATTGAAAATATGGCATATTTTTTTGAAATCTTGAGAAATTTGAAATTGTGTGTGTGTATACTCCAAGAGCACCCACGTGGGGCTTTTTTACCATCCTGGAGAACAGACAACTGTAAATTAGCTGAGCCTTAGCTTCTCAGACTTTGGTTCTTAATCTTTAATAATTCTTTTTTAAAAAACGTTTCTATTCTTCATAATAACTTGTTATGTAATTGTCAGTATCTGCAACGTATTTAATACTGAATAAATATTTACCAATCAATTGAATGTACTTCTAAATATACAAGGAAGCAAGGAGGTGGGATGGTCTGGTGTGGAAGAGTAAATGATGACCAACTAAAACAAAGGCAAAAGAAGGAGTGATTCGTAGGAGCCCTGAGGACGTCTTAAATGATAAGAGGAAAGACTGCCTCTGAGATTAAATTGTAATGACAGATCTATGGTGACTGATAATAAAGAAGAAAAACTCATGGTTGATAAGCACAAGAAACTAAGCAACCATTTTTAAGTCTAAAAATTGAGCTTCTGCAAAACTTAAAAATCCTTCCTTATTCAAGTTATTTGTTGCAGACAAGCAGACGATCTACACAGTGCACAATGAAAATTATATTTATTTTGGAGATTTTTTAATTATAAGAAAGGAAAGCCTTCAACAAAGTTAATCTGACACATTTAATGACATGTAAATTGCTAATATGTTGCACAATGACTAGGCTTAATTTACAAGTGATTCACAGAAATTTAATTAGCCAGTGAAGCTCAATATTTTTGTTTTCTCCTCTTATATTTTTCTCATAAAAAAATTCTTAAGCAGATCAGTGACAATATGGGAATACATGAATATCTGCATGGAAAAATTAAATGAGAGTATTGATTGAGACCTTACACCACATAAAAATTAACTTGAATTACAGACTTAAATTTTGAAGTTAAACCATAAAGTTTCTAGAATAAAACACATTGATCTATATGCCACACTACCTATAAAAGTTAACTCTGGCTGGATTACAGACTTGAATGTAAAAGCTAAAACTACAACATTCCTATAAGGAACACTTTTCTTTGAAGGAGGGCAAGATTTCTTATAAACCAAAAATCAAGCAGTACATGCACAAAAACTTGATAAGGTGGGCCTCAAAGTTAAAGACTATTTGTCTTCAGTAAGCATTATTAAAAACGAAAAGAAAGCCACAGATAGGGAGAAATACATTTTCACATACATCTGACAAAAAACATATCTTAGAGAAGTCAATAATTAAGAGATGACTCAATTAAAAATGGGTGAGAGAATAGGCAGACACTTTAAAAAACAATATACTAAAGATTCCATCTGAAAATATTCTTAATATCATTTGTCATTAGGGAATTATAAATTAAAACTACAATAGTCCCTATCAAGTACTTAACGAGAACGGTTAAAATTATCAAGGCTAACAGTAGCAATTGATGGGAAGTATCTAAGAGTAAGGGGATCACGTGTATTTCCGATGGGGTATAAACGAACTACTGCAAAAAACATTACGGTTCTTCTTATGTTAAACGTCACTTATGATCTAGCAATTTTGCTCTTGGGTTTTTATTCAAACTAGGTTTAAAAATAGATTTAAAAATCTTGAATGTTTCAGGTATCAAGTAGGAAAAATGAAGAACACAAAAAAGGAAAAGTACCCAAATCCGCCATCATCAACAGGAAATGCAGTGTGGTTTATTGGTACAGTGGAACGCTACCTAGCAATAAAGAGGAATCTCAAAATAAGAATGGATGAAGCCAAACACAAAGAAATTGTGTACATTTCTATTCATGAGAAATGTAAGAAAGGCAAAAACAATCCACTGAAATGGGATCCTGCAACCTGTGGGCGGCCCCAGGGGCTGCATGTGGATTTTATGACTTTTAGGACTTTTTTCACCAAAATCATGCATGACCTTTTTTTTTTTCTTATCAGCTTTTGTTAGTGTTTATGTATTTAATGTGTGGCCCAAGACAACCCTTATTTTTCCATTGTAGCACAAGGAATCAAAACAAAAAGTTTGGACATCCCTGGATGGAATTTTCTGGAAAGGGGGCTAAGAGAACTTTCTAAAGCTATAGAAATATTTTATAAATTGCTCATTGTTATACATGTGATTGGTTATACATGTTGTCAAGACTCATCAAAATGTATCTTTAAGAGGGGCGCTCCTGTAGCTCAAAGGAGTAGGGTGCTAGCCCCATATACTAGAGGTGGTGGGTTCAAACCCAGTCCTGGCCAAAAACTGCCAAAAAAAGGAAAATGTATGTTTAAGATATGGATATTTTAATGTTTATAATTGTGCCTCAATAAAAGTGTAAGAAGATTTAAAAACCCTCATATACCTAAAATTAACGCTTCCATCAGTGTAGGAGAAATTTCCCACCTGAGATACTTAGCAACTTTCTCATACAACTGCATTCCCATCCTGAGAAGGGCACTTAAACCTGCCAGGGCATCAAGCTCTGGGGGTCTTGATTATGTGAGATGATGACAGAGGCCAGGAGGCTGGAAGAGAAATGAGACAGAGAAATTAATGATAAAAATTTCCCATCAGAGACATATTCAACCTCAGGGAAATTAAAACCAATAATTCCATATTAAGAGTTAAGAGTTAATAAACATTCATGTGAAAGAGACTCAGTGAGATTCCTAACTTTTTCAGTCTTAGCTACGAGAAACCGGGGAGCTGAGCAGAAATCAGGAAATAAAATTAGAACCCTAAGTTTTTCACTTCAGCATAATGGGATAGATATGTTGTTATTGAGGAGATAAGAAAAAAAAAAATTAACAACTATTCCACCTGCATCAACCTTTTCTCAAATGTCCTTTCTCATGATTTTCAAACTTCTAGTCAACATCCCCTTTTAGGAAGCTTTGCTAAAGATCCTTCTTAAAATGCAACCTACTTTCTGATGCTACTCCCCGATTCATCACTTTCTTCCTCCTCTTCTCTTTTTCTCTCAAAATAAAAATGGTCAGAATCAGCTGTTCTTTATCTTTAATTATAAATTATAACATTATTTAATAAAGCCTCAATTATTAAATCTTCAAAGTAACATTTGTGCAAGATATATTCAAGCTGGTCAGAAATAGAAAAGGCAGGGTACAAGTATGTGATTCATTAGACTTGACTTTTAATTGAAATCCCTTAAGCCAATGTTAGTTTTTAACAAAATTCTTAACCAGAACCATTCAGGATCTGCAAAGAACACTTAGGAATTTCAATGAGCCCCTCTAGGCATTAGAACTGAAAAGTGTGCTATTATTTTTCTTGTAACTATTAGTCATTTTGACCATTTTAGTAATCCTGAGAATATAGGTATATATATATATTTTTTTCTAAATCCTTGGCCCATGTGAGTACTTAGAGCATTTATAGATACCTGCTTTTGTGCTGTAAGAAGTCAGGGAGATAGCTATCAACTGAAGCCAAGTGTAAAGACACTTAGGAAGAGCTAAGCAGGGCATCTTGGGTGGGTGAGGGACCCCACGGTAGGGGGACACTCAAAAGATCCTCACCCCTCCCTCTGTTGGTGGAGGAACTGCCTTTTGAGACCGCTGTGTAGGATGAATTGAGACTAGGAATATTTGTGTGGGGTATTAAACATTTCTCCTCTATAGGAATGGGTAGTTGTACTGTTTATCTGCGTTAAATGGATATAGGCTTTGGTGTTGCACAGAGAAGCCTTAGGTCCCAGAGTTCCCACTTATAGTGTATAGATCTTTTTTTTTTTTTTTTTTTTTTTTGAGACAGAGCCTCAAGCTGTCCCCCTGGGCAGAGTGCCATGGCATTACAGCTCACAGCAACCTCCAACTCCTGGGCTCAAGCGAGTCTCCTGCCTCCGCCTCCCAAGTAGCTGGGACCACAGGCGCCCGCCACAACGCCCGGCTATTTTTTGGTTGCAGCCGTCATTGTTGTTTGGCGGGTCCGGGCTGGGGATTCGAACCCGCCACCTTAGGTGTACGTGGCTGGCGCCTTAGCCGGTTGAGCTATAGGCGCCGAGCCTAGTGTATAGATCTTAATCGGTGCAATGTCAATTGTTCAGGTAATGCCTTTACTTCACCACTATACAATCTATGCGTGTAACAAAATTACACTTGTACCTACCCCATGAATTTATAAAAATAAAGAAAACAAAAAGAAACCCTTTTAATCTCCATAAACCTGTTTCTTCTTCTATTAAAAAAAAAAAGGTTTAAATGCTGACCTTAGAAGACTATTGTCATAGTTAATCCAATATCATACTTAGCTTGTAGCACAATACCCCGCTTATATTAATTGTAGATCCATGATAAAGAATATTTTGTTTTTGTTGGCAAAATAACTTCTTTTGTTCCTTTTGTAATAGATTTAAAGTAATCCTTAATCTTTGCCAACTTTTGAGAAGTGGTAACCCCCAATTATCTGATTTTGTTAAGCCTTTTACATTTTTGTCTCATGCATTAGTTGGAATTCATGGAATGTAAAATTGCTGTAGTGACCTGATGGCTGAGCATTTCTTTGTCCTTAGTGTTAAATATCCAAATACTTGGAAGCATGTGTGAAATTTTAAATTTTAATACTTAGAAATTATTGGAGTTATTTTGGTTTCTTATTCATAATATAAAACATATAGAAATAATACATGTATTTATTTTAAGAGAAGAAAAATAGCATCATATTACAACATGTATCTTGCTGTATTTTCTTATTTTTTTTTGAGGCAGGTTCTCAAGCTGTCACCCTTGGTAGAGTGCTGTGGCATCACAGCTCACAGCAACCTTATACTCTTGGGCATCCTCCTAAGCAGCTGGGACTATGGGTGCCTGCTACAACGCCCAGCTATTTTTTTGGTTGCAGTTGTCATTGTTGCTTATCAGGCCCGGGCTGGGTTCGAACCTACCACCCTAGGTGTATGTGGCTGGTGCCCTGCCAACTGAGCTATGGGTTCAACCGAGCCACCTGTTTCTTTTTAACTTATAGCCATCATATAGTTTTCTAACCTCTCCAGAATTCTATCTGAGAACTCCATAATTGAAAAGGTGGTAACTTTAGATTCTCAACTATGAAGGAGAGTGTGACCTCCTGAAGAATGCTGTTATCTTCCTTGGGTGATTGTTTTTCTTATAATTATTGTATTTGGGGGATATTTTTACCATAGTTCTTTTCAAATTAAAATCCAATAAAATGATGACGTGTCTCTGGGAGAATGGAGTCCTTAAAAATAACATTTCATTCCAGTTGAGATTATTTACCAATACGAGATGAGAAATAAGGTCCTTTGAAACTCTAATTCATGGCAATGCATCTTTAACCTCAACAAAGAAGAAGTAGACAAGGTTATTGTACTCTGCTGTAGATGAAATGAACTTACAGCCACCTGAACATATATGATCTTTTACGTGATCTGCATGTTCACCAGCAGCCACTCATGTAAAAAATAAAATTTTGATTTACAGAACTATCATCTATAAATTAGAATATCAAATCTTCCTTTGCAAACAAAGAATACCCATGATAAAAATCTGAATTTTAAATAGACAAAGTAACATTAACACTTACAAATGCTAGAAAATTTTCCTCTTATTCTAAGATGTGGACGAGAGGAAATGGAGTCCAGGTACGGTGTGGGCAATGGCCACCTTTACTCACTCGGATCAGAGTGGGCTGAGTTCGAAAAGGAGGTCAGTGCGAGGGGCAAGGCGGGGTGGGAGTGTAAGGGTCAGGGCTTCCCAGGTTGGTGCACTTGTCCCTTTGGGGGTGGAACTTATGCACTCAGTCCTGTTCGGTGGGCCTTTGTGTTCAGTTATATTTTGAGTCCTTCATGCTTGGCCCCTGTCATTATCCACACTATGGCTTAACTTACATAACAATAAAAACACTGCAGTAAAAAGTATCTACTTTTGTTTCTGGTGAATCATACACATTTCTCTTCTTGGGGAGGGAACAGAAATAAATATCAGAGAAAGTAAGGAAATATTTACTTAAAACATCCCACTCCCACCGTTGCCTATTAAAGTACTAGACATCTTTTTTTCCCAATTATATACTAAGAATATAAATAAAAGAGAATAATACAAAACAAATGATTTGGGCCACCATGTGTAAATATAAATTACACAGTTATCAATATATTAACTATTACAATCAACTGTGACCTCTTGGTCATGAAAGTCCTTTTAATAAGATAATAAAAAACGTTACTGTAGCTGAGGTAAAGTGGGAAGGGTAATGGTAAATAGGGTCAGAAATTTCTGTTCACCATTATTTTCATTTTCTTCCTCTTCATTGAGCTTTAATTTCAAAGAACACTGTGCCTATCTCTCTTTTTCTAAAATACACTTCCTACTTAGATGCTTCATTAAAGGAAATATCACATAAGCAACATAGAGATACACGCACCTCAGTGGGACCCTCCTTTCTTCTTTCTCTTCTACGTAATTTTCTGCACTTGGGTGTCCTTCGGACTCAGGCCCCCTTCTTAGGATGGATGGATTATTCTCTACATGTTTCCAGGGGTGGAGTGTTATGGCCCCCTCCTTAGCTAGCGGGCTTTAAAAAGTCCTTCTAGGGTACAGACAGAAGACTTGTCTCAAGAGAACCAGGCTGTAGCTTTTGTGCATACTTCCTAAATACAAATGAAAGTCAAACAATGAAAACCAAACAGATAACTTCAATTAACTTTATACTCTTTTTTGAGGCCAGGCAGACTTAGTTTAAGGCCATTTTACCCCCAGAGGATTTGTTACTTGAGGTACAACCACACAATGTGGAATGTGTTAATTCCATTGTTATTATGTTTTCATAAGATTTAAGGCCCTCCAAGGCAGAAATGATCTAACAACCTGACTTATAAGAACTTGGCAGAAGGTAATTTCAAAGAGACGCGACAGCAGTCTTCAAAGTCTCAGAAGATGTTAACAAAAATAAAATGAATTTCTTAAAAGAAACTTTAAGATGGGCTTAAAATCAATCCCCTGAAAGCCTTTCTTGATATAAGTAAATTTAGATATGACCACTTGAGTGTTCTGAACAGTTGGTTAATGGTAGAGAGGTGAGATAAAGCCACAAACATATACTGCATGGTTATGCTCAGTACCCAGGAAACAAACTCATATGGATGAGTCACCCAGGCAAGCAGTGCCCGGAGAATTTGGAACCTGAACCCCCAACTTTAACGTCATAGGAGAGTGCTAACTAAAATAGCACTCACGATTTATACCTCTCCAGGAGACCACATAGAAGGCTGGGGTCCAGGCTCTGAATTTAATAAACCACATATTTGTGTCCTCTGCATAATTTCCTTTGCATTTTCCCTAAGCAGTGAGGCAGGACTGATTGAAGACGTGAATAGCTGGCCCCCGACCCTCTGTAGCTTCCATCATTCCCATTTTGGATCTTTAAATAATTCTACTGATTCACATACTCAGTAAAATATGTACTTTAAAAATTTTTAACTTTATGGACACATAATAGTTGTACATATTTATGGTAGATAGGTGATATTTAGATACAAGTAAACTATGTGCAATGATCAACTCAGGGTAATTGGGGTACCCATGGCCTAGGACATTTGCCATTTCTCTCTGTGAGGAATATTCCAATTTCACTATTCTAGCTGTTCTGAAATGTAAAATAAAGTATTTTTAACTTTCGTTACCCTGTTTTGCTAGGCCTTATTCCTCCTAGTTAGCTATTTTGTGCCTGTTAACCAGCCCCTTTTTATCCTCCCTCCCCACTACCCTTCTCTCTGGTAACTGTGATTCTACTTTCTGCATCTGTGCAATCAAATTGTCCCATATTGTCAAATTCTCCCCCATATGAGTGAGAACATGCAATATTTGTCTTCTGTGCCTGTCTTCTTATTTTACTCATATTTTGTTTCCCAGTTCCATCTAATTTGTTCTAAACAGGTGGCACCCCAGGCAGCTCAGCCCAGCTGGGCTGGAGGACTCACCGCTTCTGCCTTGGCGGTGTTAGTGCAGCGGCAGCCGGCAGAGGAACCAGAGGGTTGGAGCGTAGGCAAAAGGGGGAGCACCTCCCTCCCCCTCCAGTAGCCAAAGGGACTGAACAATTGCTGGGGAGACACCAGCGCCTTGGTGTCGCCTTCCCTTTACACTTATGACTAAATATAAACCCCCATTTCCTATGCATAGGTCAATTTCATGTAAGTTTCCTAGGCTTCAATTTCATGAATGGACTATGGCCATTCATTAGTATATTCATTCACCTTGCCCCAGCAGAAGAGATTGTGTCCATTCATTTCCTGGCCTCATATAGAAGGAACCAATGCACGTATGTATATATGCCCCTAGAGGGAGAGAGAAGAAAGAGGAAAATGGAGAGAGCTTTTCTCTCCCAACTTGGGTTTTCTCTCCCTACCAGGAACTTTAGTGTTTTTGTATTCTTTTCTGTAAATAAATTCTGTCTTGCCACTGATCTGTGGTCCGTGAATTTATTTTTCAAATAACTGAGACCAAGAACCTGAAACTCTGGTATCAGATTTGGAGAGCCAGCCAGGACAGAAGACGAAATTCCAGTATCAAAATGACCGTATTTCATTCTTTTTTATGTTGAATATATTCCATTGTATGTAATTACCACCTTTTAAAAATCCAGTCATTCATTGATGGCACTTAGGATGATTCCAACTCTTAGCTTTCGTGAACAGTGCTGCAGTAAACATGAGATACAGACAGCTCTTTGATATGACGATTTCCTTTCTTCTGGATACACGAACATACACAGCAGTGGGATTGCTGGTCACAAGGTGATTCTATTTTTAGTTTTTTTTATTTATTCATGTATTTTTAGTAAGACCGAGTGTTGCTCTGTGGCCCTCGGTAGAGTGCTGTGGCATCAGAGTTCACAGCAAACTCCAATTCTTGGGCTCAAGCTATTCTCTTGCTTCAGCCTCCCAAGTAGCTGTGGCTACAGGCACCAACCACAAATGCAGCTTTTTTTTTTTTTTTAAGAGATGGGGTCTTGCTCTGGTTTAGGCTGGTCTGGAACTCCTGAGCTCAGGACAATCCACACACCTTGGTCTCCCAGAGTACTAGGATTACAGGCGTGAGACACCATGCCTGGCCCTATTTTTAGGAGAAAAGCTTTATACTGTTTTTTATAGTGGTTGTACTAATTTATATCCCTGTAAACAGTGTATGAGTATTTGTTTTCTGTTTCTGTTTCTGCATCCTTGCCAGTATTCATTACCTTGTGTATTTTTTTTATGAAAGCCATTTTAGGCTTGGGCCCATAGCACAGTGCTTACGGCGGAAGCCACATACACTGGAGATGGCAGGTTGAACCCACCCCAGCCAGCTAAACAACAATGACAACTGCAACAAAAAAATAGCTGGGCATTGTGGCAGGTGCCTGTAGTTCCAGTTACTTGGGAGGCTGAGGCAAGAGAATCACTTAAGCCCAAGAGTTTGAGGTTGCTGTGAGCTGTGATGCCATAGCATTCTACTAAGGGTGACATAGTGAGACTCTGTCTCAAAAAAAAAAAAAAAAAGCCATTTTAACTGGGAAAAGGTGATATATCATTGTGCTTTTTATTTGCATTACTCTGGTGATTATCAATGTTAGAATTTTTTCATATACATGTTAGCCATTTTATGTCTTATTTTGAGAAATGTTTATTTTTGCTCTTGAATTCTCTGAGTCCCCTATACACAGGGTGCCAGAAAAAACATATATACATTTTAAGAAAGGAAAAAAAAGTACTAAATTTGAAATATGCAAGGGACATTTGATTTCTGCAATTATGAGAGCTGCTTGTATTCATTTTTTGTTAATAGTCATATGTTGAGTATTACAATTTTAATAAAGCTTTGTCCTTTCTTAAAATGTAAACACGTTTTTGGCACCTTCTGTATATTCTGGTAATTAATTCCTTGTCAGTGGAAAAGTTTGGAAATATTTTCTCCCATTCTGTGTGCTGTTTCTTCACTTTGTAAATTGTTTCCTTTGCTGCACAGAAGTTTTTAGCTTTGTACTTGTCCACTTTTTCTTTTGTTGCCTGTGCTACTCCAGAAATCTTTGCTGGCCAGGTGCAATGGCTCACATCTGTAATCCCAGCACTTTGGGATGCCAAAGCAAAAAGATTATTTGCGGCTAGCAGTTCAAGACCATCCTAAGATACACAGTGAGACTCTGTCTGTAAAAGAAATTAAAAAATATATTAGTCGGGCATGGTGGCCCACATCTACAGTACCAGTTACTTTGGGAGTTGAGGCAAGAGGATTACTTGAGCCCAGGAGTTCAAGGTTGTAGTGAGCTATAATGGTGCCACTGTACGTCATCCTGGGCAACAAAATGAGACCTTGTCTCAAAAAATAAGTAAATAAACAAACATCACAAGAGAGGCCAGGTGGGGTGGCTCACATCTGTAATCCCAGAAATTTGGGAGGGTTAGAAATTTGAGACCAGCCTGGGCAATATAGAAAGATTCCATCTCTACAAAAAAATTAAAAATTGGGCTGGGCATGACAGCTTGCACATTTGTAATCACAACTCTGGGAGGCTGAGGCAGGAGAGCAAGAGAACTGCTTCAGGATGGGAGTTTGAGACCAGCATAAGCAAGAATAAAACCCCATCTCTACAAAAAAGAAAATAAAATAGGAAAAAGTAGCCAAGCCTAGTGGCATGTTCCTGTAGTCCCAGCTATTCAGTAAGCTGAGGCAGGAGGATCACTCAAGCCCAGGAGTTTCAAGTTGCAGTGAGCTATGATGACACCATTGCACTCAAGCATTTTCCAAATGTTTTCTTCTAGTAGTTTCATGGTTTTAGTTTTTCCATTCAACTCCAATCCTTGAATTGATTTTTGTATATAGTGAGAGATAGGGGCCTAGAGCCATTCTTTTGCATATGGATATCCATTTTTCCCAGGACCATTTATAGAAAAGAAAGTTCTCTATCTTAAAAACTATAAAACATTGATGAAAAAAATTGAAAAGGAAACAAAAGAAAGATATTTTATGTTCATGGACTGGTGAAATCAATATTTTTAAAATGTCTATACTACCCAAAGTGACCTACAGATTAAGTGTAGTTTCTATCTAAATACCAATATAATTCTTCAAAGAAATAGCAATAAATAAATAAATAAAATAAACCAATCTTTATGTTTATAAGGAATCACAAAACACCCAGGAGAGCCAAAGCAATCCTAAGCAAAAAGAACAAATGATGCTGAAAGCATCACATCACCTGACTTCAAATTGTACTCAAAGCTAAAATAAACAAAACAACATACTACTGGCATAAAATCAGATGCATAGACCAATGGAACAGAATAGAGAATCCAGAAATTAATCCACACATTTATAGTCAACTAATTTTTGACAAAGGCACCAAGAAAGGACAATATCTTTAAAAATACATACTTTGATTTATTTTGTAATTAAGTAATTACAAGTAATTGTAGATTGATTATTGATGTCCATAGTTTCTCCCTATTGTATTTTGTTAAATACACAAAATAACATACAGGTTAAGGCTGCCTAGAGCCATGAACTCAAAAGATTTTTGTGAGAATCCAACTAAAGAATAAGACATAAACTTCTCATTGAAATTTTGCCTGGCAATTAGGCTTTTAAGCAAGCAACTAAGGTGTACAAGAAACACAACTTTAATATTTATTTGATACAAGTAGTGCTGAAACCAAATCACCACTTGATAAGTGAATGGGAAGTTTCATCCACAAATTTATTGATTCATAATTCATCAGATGTAGTTCTTATACTCCAAGGGTAACATCAAAATCTGTAAAGTTTTGTCAGTGGTGATCATGAAAGACATCTGCATCGTATAAGCCTGTGATGGGGTTTTGAGATTCATTGCCTAAATTCTCTAGGGCAGTTATGGAGCGCAGATATCTCTGCTGAAGCTGGGAATTTAACATAATTCTGCTCTCTTCTCTGAGACCTTGCAGCTGCTTTGGTGTTATCCTGGAGTGGTACCCAGATTCCTGCTGCTCCCGGGACTCAACGAGCTCACACCTCTTCATTTTCAAGGGCAGTAGGTAAAAAGGCTCTTTCTCCTTCTCTATTTTTTGTTTACCCTTTCCCTTCTATTCTTCTCCCTTGACAATATTAAAATCCCTTTCTCCCCTCTAATTTTAAGCCACTAAGACTTTAACAAATAAACATACTCCATTTAAATCGTTTCCTATTTGATTACCTCTTTTTAATGATGAAAAGACACAATGTAGCAAGAATAAACAAGTTTCCCATAACATTTCCTGCCCCATGCCCTTCCTCTGTCCCTGTGCAGCGCTCTCCCTCCCTGAGATGTGGGGTAATCAAGTGATGCAGCGTTTCTCTTACTGAGTAAAGATAGTGAGAGCCAGTGGTCTGGCTGCCTGGCTAGAAAGAATCATTTCACTGAGTGAACCCTGTTTATTAGAACATTTATACATGTCTCCAGGGAGGCTGTGCCAGATGGCTCCATATGTGCTGGAAGACAGACTTGACCTGCTCTTCTCAGCCTCTCTGTCCATCTTCCACTATCCTCCCAATACCCTGTGGGCCACAGATGAGCCTATGTCACCAACTGCCTATTTGTTCAAGTATTTTTCTATGGAGAAATTACACTTCTGAATGGAAACATTATCTTTTACAGATGTTTATCCTCCTTATTACTGGAGGAACTATCCTTTATTCATCTGGACCTAATTCCCTTCCCCATTTCTACCTTTCTACCATTTCTACCTTATATTAACAAACCTCCTCCTATTCTTCCTTTCTCTTCTTTTTCCTCCTCTCCTTCTTCCTTCCCCCTTCTCTCCCCTCCCCTCCAAAAGGAGGTTTATATTAACAGACCTCCTCCTATTCTTCCTTTCTCTTCTTTTTCCTCCTCTCCTTCTTCCTTCCCCCTTCCCTCCCCTCCCCTCCCCCTCTCATCCTCTCCTCTCCCACCCCCTCCTCACCTTCCCTTTCCTTCCTATATATCTTCTCCTCCAACTTGCATGCATGTTTCTATTACAACATGATAGCACTCCTCATAGACACCAGGTCAACAGCACAGCAATATGTGCTTTATGTTTATTAAGTGGATCACTGCATGAGGCAGTAAATGGGTAAATTGGTAGAATAAACAATCGTGGCTTTACTGCTCAACTAAGCTCTCCTTGGCTGAGATATTTATGGCAACCCAAATTCTATCTTTTTAATGTGAGAAAGCAGTTGCTCAACATAATGGTGCTAATAATATATTTATCCCTATGCAGGTAGCTTTTGTTACCTGCTGGAAGTCCTTGATCCACAAAGTAAAAAAATCAGAACTTTACTGGATCAAGATCCCTTTTCTCATCTTTGTTATTTGTTCCTTCAGCTTAATAGGACTGAGTGGCTGTATCTAGATAAGCCATCTATTCAATCTCTACAAAAACTCAAATACTTTGAATAAAACATTTTATAGGTACCCAAGAAGAGCAGAATGAGAGAGCAAAGAGAGTCCCAATGAGCTCATATGGAAAAAGAATTCATTAGAGTTTGAGAAAGGAAGAAATCAGTTTTAGAAGATAGACAGATACCTAAGAATATGGCATACACAGGGCAAAAGGATGAATACAAGTTTCAAAATTCATGGAAAGAAATACATCAATGAGCATTACAACTAAATTACTTCCTTTTCCTTATAAAATTAACATACAATAAAATAACTAAAATTTCTAACAAAGATCTAAGGGTTTTTAAAATTTAGATGATTAGAAAAAGAATTTGGTTCACACAAAACATCTGTTGTAATCTTCACTTTTGCATTGTAAGTTGTAGTTAAGCATCACTTCAGAGGAAGCACAAAAAGTATCATAGTTAATTCCCTCCATGCACAGTTAAGGAGATGGACTCTCTAGCAGATGAAGGGAAGGTTGCTGTGTGCTTCATTATCATTATTTTCAAATAATATTAATTAAGCCACCTCCTGTGCTGATGGTGGAGCTTAGTGGTCCACGAAAGAAATGGAACAGATGTCGTCCTTGACATTATAAATCACAGGAACAAAACATATGGCATTGTTTCGTGTATTCCCAGAATAAGAAGCAACTAAATATAACAATACTTTCCAACCTATAATTATTCAGCAGAAAAAAATACCTGTTCACTAGTTATTTACTATAAAAGAAATATAATGATGTATTTTCTTATATAGAGTTTTAGTGACTGTACTTTTATTTCTGTAGAGTGTGTATTGCCAGCTTTCTCTCCAAGAGTTTTGTGGTATGCCAAAGTCCTACCAGCAATGTATTAAAGTGCTGATTCTTTCCCTAGCACTGGATATTACTGATCTGTTTTAAGTTTTACAGATATAATTGGTCACTGCAAAAGTGGTGGCAAATGCTATGGTATATTAGTATTTTTCAATATTATAGAGCTATAAAAAATAATGAGTTATAATTCTGTTTTGATATGGGAGAAATGTTTACATCATGTAAAACAAAAGATTGTCAACTGAAAAAAAGCAAGCTAATCATTGTGGGTATGTAAACTTTGTGAATCTTGAACCCATGGGTTTCAGGGTCTAGAATAATGGTCCAAACATCATCATTGACATAGCCAAAGCAAAACATAAGTAACAAAATACAAGCTTTAGCTCTGCTTCCCAAACATTAAAGGGAATTGAATTCATAGGTCCCACAGCAAGAGTCCCCAATAAAGTAGAGGCTGTCATTACCTAAATCCTCTAGTAAATCTCAACCGTTCTGCCCTGCTTCTCATCTCTTCCCACTCTAGCTCTTGCCTAAATTGAATGACTATTCTTTTCTCTAAACCCTTCCTTTCCATTTATGGTCTTACTATTCTAGTCAATTATTTTTTTTAGGCTGTAACTTGGCTTCAATAGACTTCCCCCTAAGGGTGGGAAACTGTTCAAGACAATTTTGTTTGTATTGAAAATATTTATACATGTATTTTAATAATTTTGAGACCCTTACATAATCCTATTCCTGTTTTCTGAAGAAATAAAATTTTTGTAAAAGCAATGTATGTCAGGGTGAGTTTATATAAACACAGGAATGATGGGGAAGTGAACCCCAAAGTGTCTGCATTGATTAGACACTAGAGAGTATGGGGGAAAATTAAACTTAATACTTACCATAATGTATTCATGTATTAAATAGTCAAATACCATTATGTAGTACTGTTGGAATTAAAACAAAAATAAAGTATAAGAAAAATGTGTGTATGGAAATGGAAGCATTAATTTGTTGGCCAGTTTTTGTGTATCTGAGCCTCACAGAGAATTAAGAGAATACAGAGAATTAAGTTAGTAGCTAGTTATAAAAATATTTCCCTTAATGTATCTTCTCTTGTGTTATTTTGTTATAATATTATAGGGATTATCGCTAATCTCTGTTTTACTATCTTCCTTTTTTCTACATTTATTATAATCATTGAAGAAGCTTGAATTCTTCAAAATTATATATTGAGTTTTTGGTTATGGAATGGCCATCATTTAAAAACATTAAAAAGCAGTATATTTTTTCCTATCACTCTTATGCAGTCATGTCAATTGACAGTGAAAAATTCTGGAAAATGCATTGTTAGGGGATTTCACCATAGTGTGAATGGTGAAATCAAATGAACCCAGATGATATAGCCTATTACATAGCTGGACTATAAGCCTGAAGAATTAGCACCATGCCCGGTTATAGGCGAATTGCCTATATGCCTCTGGCCAAAAAAGCCATTTGAGAAGAGAGCAGTGAAAAGACTTTGTGCAGGCATACTTGTAAGAAACTGAGGCAGAATCTCATGTGGCCAGTTTGGTTGTGAGCCTAACATAACCAAGGCTTTGGCTGAAATAGCATTTACTACATTAAGGAATTAAGGTTGACTTTATAAGGCCAATAAAAAAGCCCTTTGAAGAACTGGCCAGATACCCATCATTAACCTTTCCTAATCTGTGGTAAGTAATGAAGGTCGCTTGCTGATGGGTCTGGGAATGGAAATGTGCTCGGGGACCTCAAGAGAAGAGAAATTTACCTAATGCATACAGGTATCTAATGGCACAGATGAAACCCAGGCTTGTGAAAGGCTTTTGAGAAGTCCAACCTGAAAATTCCTTATAAAAGGTTCCAGCAAACCCCCCTGACTTAAAGCAGACATGGGAGCGGAGGTTTGCACACAAATTCCTGTATGCCCTAGAGGATTCTTTATGCCTTACATAAAGATTTGAAGTAACAGCCTCCAAATGGCAAGGTCAACAAGGGCAGGAAGTTAATTTACCTTGTTCCTCCAAAGCCTCAGGCTTCATCAGATAAGAACAAAAAAGTAATAGCTAACAACATGTTCTCCATTAAGTTATATTAAATTGGGTTTTGTTGATAGGATTATGTCAAAGGAGTATATTGAGTGGATTATCGGAAGCTAATCATGAGGTAGTCACATAATGTTTAAATAGATCAATGAGGTCATTGCTGTACTGTGAGCATGTACAAAATTACCTATATAAAACAACTGCAAATAAAAAAGCTTACCATTTTGCCTAAGCGAGCAGATGGTCACCTTTATTTAAAACACAATTTCAATAAGCGTGCTTATTCTCCGTGACATAGTTTTTCTGTGAGACCCTTACAGCAACACTGGGTACCTTTCAGGGCTGCAGCACCTGGGGCCAACTGAACCAAGCTGGGGTAGCCTCCTTAGGCAGTGAGACCATGAAAAGTGCCCCTTGGCCTGCTCCCTAAAACCATTAGTGATGAGAGGAGCAGTCTCAAAAATCTAGGAAGGGCCCTTGGGGTCTTTCTTTCCTCCCATTGTCTTAGGGAATAGCATTTGTCCCTTATTTCAATGCTCTGCCCTTATAAATGGATTGATCTATTCATATATTCTTGAATTAATGAATTAATGGATTATCATCAATGGGAGTGGGATTGGTGGCTTTGTAAGAGGAAAAAGAGTGACACGAGCTATCATGCTCAGCCCCTTCATCACATGATGTCCTACCCAGCCTAGGGACAATGCAGAGAGTCCCCCACAGCAAGAAGGCCCTCACCAAATGTGCCCTTCAACCTTGGACTTCCAAGCCTCCACAATGGAAAGAAAAAAAATTCTTTTCTTTACCAATTATCCAATTTCAGGTATTCTGTTATAGCAACAGAAAACTAAGACAGACATGTACACTTGATTTTAAAAATAAATTTCAATTCTTTGACAGAATTCTTATTCCTTTGATCTGTTTCTTGAGCCCAATAGTCACAATTATTTTACAGACCACAATTGATGTTTACAATATCTGGGTCACCTGTGGGTTTTGATCTATTGTCTGTTATTTTCTCCCAGTCTTGTTTCTTGCATTCATTGTAATTTTTTTTTTTTTTTGGAATACTGGACACTATCTATTAAAAATACTGTCAAAACACTGTATAAGGTTTCTTCCTGCTGAAATAGTTATTTCTGCCTTCTGGCAGACAGCTTATACATATAAACAGATATTCTCTCATTTCAACCAGGGAATAAACAGACTAACCTGGGCTGTATATTTGCAAATCTTTGTCTACTCCTGATTTACCACTTTTCCTAAGGCATAGTTTTCTAGGGGTGTCAGGTGATAGCTTTGATTTTAATAAGACTTACATTCTGGCAGATTCTGAAATGTGTTGTTTTCCTGTTCTATACCTTGAGAGCACTGGAAGCTCTTCTCAGCTTTCAGTCTTTTCTACCTCATCTTTTTAACTTCCTGCCCTTGACAGTTAACGAAATTTTGAAAATAAAATTAGTAAACAAAAAGGCATAAAGGGAAGATTTGTATGACCAGATAGTAAGACATGTAATAAAGATATGTTAATTAGAATTTTATTTTGTGGCATGAATTGATAAGTAACTGAAGAGAATGAACTAGAATATGCAGAAATTGGCCCACAGAGAAATACTTAGTATATGATAAATATACCCATCTCAATTCTATAGAAATATTAGAAACAAAAATAACTCATATACTCCAAGGTAGATTAAAGTTCTAAAAACAAAATTCAGCAAATATAAAATATTTTAAAAAAATGGAAGCTGTGGGAGGAAAAACTAGGAATTGACTCTGTAATGGGCATGAGAATCTCTTGTGAGTTGACAGAAATATTTTGGAACTTGATAGAAATGTTGATGCATGACAGTGTCAGGGCATGAAATGATTCTTAGCTATATCCTTTGCAAATGGTTATTTTATATTATGTGAATTTTATCTTAATTTACAATAAGAAGATTTAGAGCACTATCTTATGAATTAGAGGTCAATCAAAGATCATCCTAAAAGTGGAAAGTAAAATAATTTGGCTAGAAATATAATAAATATTATAAAATTAAAATAAGTGCAGCAACTTTGAGAAAATACACTGAATTTAATTTACAAAGAATTTTTATGCTTAAGACTGTAAAAGAAACTTCTGGGAGTGAGGCTCTTAGGAGAGAACTGAGCATGTAAATAGAAACTGCCACTTGTAAAATATATCCCGAGTCACACCATGACCAGACTAAGCTACAAGCATATCAGAGATTAAGTTCAAAGTGTTTTAACACCAATTTGATCAAATCCAAATAATCTAAGATATGACCACAGACAAATTTGTTTAAAAGTGACTCTGCATAGATCAAATCTTCTAAAGAAAAGCCACTGAGTCTTCCAGCAACATCCTAAATTTACAAACTTAAACAAATTCTTGCCTGGGCCACCTGATGATTAATGTCAGTCCTCAAAACTTTATAAATATTATTTCCTAATCCCTGTTGTCTTAGTCTTCTTTGGCTGCTATTAAATTATTGCAAACTGAGTGGATTATAAAAAAATAGACATTTGTTTCTCACAGTTCTAGAGGCTGAGAAATCCAAGATCAAGGAGCCAGCAGATGTGGTATCTAGTTAGGGCCTCCTGATTCACAGCCAGCACCTTCCTGTTGAGTTGTCACATTGCAGAAAGGGCCAGGGAGGTTACTGGGGTCTCTTCTATAAGGGGACTGATCCCATTTATGAGGGCTTCACTCTTATCTGATCACTTTTTAAAGGCTCTCATATTGCAATACCATCATATTTGGGGTTGGAGTTAGGAATTCAACAGATAAATTTGGGGGAGACACATTCATTCTATAGCATTTGTCCTTCCCCCATCTTTTGAGGTACTCCAGACCATCTCCCTCTGCCTAACACACTCACACACATACACACGTACTGTTATATTCTCTCTTGATGCAATAAGTCAGTATGTCTTACTTTGTTTTACTACAGGTCTTTGAACACTGGAATTTATTAATCAAGAATGTATAAGAATGTGTAAATAATGTCTGTAGTTACAAAGATAGTAAGAAAGGCTACCCAATAAAGAACGAGCAAAGAATTTGAATGGCAATTTAACAAAGGGAAATGCAAATACCCCCCCAAATTAAACAGATACTCAAGTTCACCAATAATGGGGAAAATGCAAATTAAAACATTAATAAACTACTTTAACCAATCAAAATTAAAATCTTTTCCCACATCAGGTAAAAATGTAGGTGAATGAATATTCTCAAACATTGTGATGAGCATATTAAGATTCAGAAAACATTCTTTTTAGTATGTATTTTATGAAATGTACAAGGCCAAGGATCCCCCAAATTTATTTCTACCAATATTTGGTACAAAACACTAAAACTAAACTATGAGACACATATAGAGTTGTATGTTTGTAGCACAGGGTAATAGTGTTTGTAATAGTGAAAAGTTACAAATAACCTGAATGTTTAACAGTGTGAGGGTGGAGAAACTATGATATATTCATGCTATGTAATTGTATGCGGTGCTTTGTTGTTTTTGTTTTTAATGAGAGTTATAGCTATAAAAATTTCCAAAGGTACTTTTAAGAGCAAAACCTCCTTGGAGAATTTTACAAACTACATTATTTTGAGTTAAAATACGCTACCTCCTAATGTATTTTCTAAAGCTATTTGTGTATATACTAAATGCATAGAAAAGAAAAATAAGTTTTGGAATAAGTTTTGCAATTGGTAAAATTTGTTTACTTTCTTTCCAGAGAAGGAGGGGACATTGATTAATAGCCATTGTCAAAATGGTCTTTGGTTTTCTCTGTAGTGATTTATTTGTTTTAAATTATTTGTTCATACATTACTTACAATGTAAAAAGTAACAATGAAGTTTTGTTGTAAAAATTAAGAAGAAAGAGATAGTAAAGGAGAATACAAGGCAATGAAAAAAATGTTCTGAAGTTGGAAAACATTTGGGCACAGTCAATACAAAGAATGCTGAGACAAAGAGTCTATGGTAAAAATGACAGGGAAGGGGAGAGCTAGAAATTATTTTCCATCTCTCTGATAGGTATGTTTAGTTATTCCTGTGTCTTATATGGACATTATACTGCTTCTTCTTCTTTCTTTAGACTTCAAAAAATGTGAGGTTCAAAGTAGTTTTACAAAATGTTGGCAATAGCTAAAATGGTGGAACCCCCAAAGAAAGGCTACCCATATAGCCTTTCTTACTATATAGAATATAGTTGTTCCCATATAATGGTAATGGGAGCTTAGAGACATAATATACTCATTACAATAACGGAAGCCTTCTGTCCCATTTTTGAACTTATGGTCCAAGATTCCTTTCCTCTATGTGTGTATTCAACCTCTGGGCTCCATTGAGAGTATTCTTTATTTTAAGGCACTCATTATCCATTTTCATCAGTAGAAATGCATTCCCCAATAGTCCCAAGCATTTTCACAATAAGAGAAGAGCATCGATTATATAGCTCAACTACCCTTCTCCCCATAAAACAACACTTGGGGAATATAATATGTATAGCACTTTCTGTAATTGCGCAAACTTTCCTAGGCTCTTGAGTTGAAATTGTAAATAGATTTTCAAATTTAGTTATGGCTACAACTTCAACTACATTTTAGTAAAAGAAGAATCAAGCATTTTCTATTTGTTCTTATATATTTCAGATGGAGGTAAATTTCTGTTCTCTTTTCCCTTTGAGATATAATTCCCAAATATTAAGTAATTTCTTGTTAGCAGAGAATATACTACTAGTGTTTTTTGGCCAACACACAGAATATGAATTTTGTCCTCGATCGGGAAGAGCTTAAACACAAAAAATGATATTGTTGGCTTGATACTGTGCGTGACATGATGAAATTAAACAAATATCCTGTGCCATATTTATACTTTAAAAGTGTGAAAGACATACATTTATGGAAATATAGTGTGTTTGCCAAAGGGAGTATAATCAGTCTTCTTCCTCTTAATTTTTCTCAAGTTCATGATTGTGGGTAATCTGTATGAATAGAGGTTCCTTCTGTTTCCTCCCTCTCTATTTCCTTTATGTTTTGTTTAGAAGATTTAAAATGGTTTTGCTCCTTACTGCTACTTAGTGACATTCTCATTAAAAGTGTGAGTTTGTACGATTTTAAAAGGAAGAAGCAAATGTTTTCCAGTGAAGTCAAATAGAAATTGTGTCAAAAAAACCCCTAGAGCACATAAATTGTGTATATTTGGAAACACAGAGTGTCAATTTGATTTCAAAATTAGTAGATGTCAAAAAATGAGATGATAAAGCAGAGACTGGGAGAAAAACAATTATGATTACAGATATCTAGTAAAGGACTCTTAAAGCTCAATGATAAGAAATGAATGACTTGATTAAAAAGTAGACAAAAGTCCTGAACTGACACTTCATCAAAATACACATGCAGATGACAAGGAAGGATATGGAAAGATGCTCAATGTAATGTTTGATTAGAGGACTGTAACTTAAAACAATAATGAGGTACTATTAATATTACAAACCTACTAGAATGCCTGAAATTCAAGGTGTTGACAATGCCAAATGCTGACAGGAACGTATGGAGCAACTGGAACTCTCATTTGTGGCTAGTGAGAATGCTAGAGGCTGTAATCACTTTGATCTCCAATTGGATCATTATCTTTGAAAGATAACTTGGAGATAATTTGGAGATTTCTTGTAAAATTAAACATATTCATACTATCTTATCCAGAAATCAAATCCTTTGTCATTTACTAGAGAAGGTGAATATTTATGCCCATACAAAAACTCACCATGTTTATTGCAGCTTTATTCATAACTGTCAAAACTTGGAAGTGACCAAGATGTCTTTAGTAGGGATATTGATAAGTAAACTGTAGTACCTTCAGACAATGAAGTACTATTCAGCACCAAAAAGGAATGAGCTATCAAGCCATGAAAAGACATGGGGAAAACTTAAATGCATATTATTAAATGAAGCAGCCAATCTGGAAATACTATATAACAGATAATTCTGACTATATGGTGATGTAGAACAAACAAAACTGTGGAGACAGTAAAAAGATCAATGGTTTCCAGGGGAGGGGAGAAGGAATGAATGAATGTGTGAGGCACAGAGGATTTTAGGACAGTGAAACTATTCTGTATGATGTTTAGTGGTTGATAAATGTTATATATTTGTGAAAACATACAAAGTGTAAACTCTAATGTAACTTAAAAAAAACCCCACAAAAATAAAGCTATCATATGATCTAGTAATCACATTTCTGGGTATATATTTCAAAGCCTTGAGTTTCTATGCCTCAGCTGTTCCTGAGCCTCTGCTTGTTGTATGGAGACCCAGGCCTCCATCTGCTGCTGAGTTGCTCTTTCTCAGAGCCATGCCAGACACCTTCCCGCCCTGTGCCTTTCTGCACTGTTACAGATTCAGAGTTACAGTGTAGCTGCACTGTAACCTCAGACCATGTAATACCCAGTCTTAACAAAAAACCATGAACATTCTGGTGTCTGCAGGTGTTGGGCTTGTAGACTGGCAGGCCGGGGGAGGAGTGGACTGGGAGTTCAAAGTGGCAGGGAAAATATTTATTCAACATTCATGCCAGACAGGAGAATGCCCAGGCTCACAGCAGGGACTGCTTGGGTAAGGAGTCCCAGCTTCTAGCAACTCACTTCCATGGGGTGAGAGAAAAGGATCTCAGATTCACCACTCACTGGTAGAGATATCAGAGCAAGCAAGCAAGCAAATCTCTTAGGGGAGGGGATGGACACATGTCCTGTTTGGAATGGGTTCTGTACCTGAAATTTGTTTCATCGGAGTTGCAATTTGCCTCAGCAGAGAAGACATGCAATTATCAATCTCTTCTCTCAGCTCAGCTCCCACTCTTCAGCTTTGTTGGATTCTTTCTGGCCCTTATCTCTCTCTCTGAACAGAGCTTCTGTTGAATGCTGGCTTCAGTTGGTTATCATCTCCCACTCCCCTTTGTTCTTGTTGCATGTAAAAATTGGAGTTAGGGAAAATAGCCAACCAGAGGTTTTAGCAGAACACAAGACACATTGAAACAAAACAAACAAACAAACAAACACACAGACACACAAACAATCAAAAACAAAAACAAACACACACAAACTCGAATCGTCTGATGTAAGCACTTTCAGCAACCATAAGAGAAAGACGAGGGCTTGGCGCCCATAGCCCAGTGGCCAGGGCACTAGCCACACATACCAGATATGGCGGGCTCTAACCTGGCCCAGGGCCTGCCAAATGACAATGACAACCACAACCAAAAAACAGCTGGGTACTGTGGTGGGCATCTGCAGCCCCAGCCACCTGCGAGGCTGAGGCAAGAGAACCGCTTAGCCCAAGAGAGTTAGAGGTTGCCATGAGCTGTGACACCACAGCACTCCACTGAAGGCAACATAGCAAGAGTCTGTCAAAAAAAAAAAAAAAAAGAAAGAAAGAAAAGAAAGAGGGGAAGCAGGGAAAAACAAACAAAAATAATAATGATTAAAAAAATTTTTTAAAAAAATAACTCATACATGAAAGAAAAGTGGAAAAAAGCAGAAAGAACAAGCAAAGAAAGAAAAAAGGCAACAAAATTATTTATACATATAAAAACATATGACGACTATATGTATGCCGTAGGGATGGACTTTAGTAGGAATATATTTATGTTGCGATATACTTTCTGAGCACCAGGTGGCACCCTGAGCGGTTCCTAGGCTTATACCTGTCTCCTGGCTTAAATGTTCTTGGTGTTTGCCTGATTACCCGTCTGGCGTCTAGACCCTGCCTAACTGCTGATTCCACTGATCTCAAAAAATCTTCACAGGCAGGTTTCCCAAATTCTCCCAGCAATAGTTCCGGGGAAGTGTGGGATGTCCTGGGCCAGTTCTGAATGTAGGACGACTGTTTGTGGGTGAGACTCAACTAGTTGCACCTGGCCGGCCCAGAGAGGTGCCTGTGGCAACCGCCATCTCCCAATTTCCAAAACAATGGCCTCTTCCTATCCAGGATCTTTCTTGTCTGAGTGTCTCTTCAGCTCCCTATCCGCTTTGGTGCTCCACCAGACAGCACCCTGCTCTGGCGGCCTAATTCTTCACTTCACCAATCTTTCCACACACTACCTAGTTTACCCACAAACTGGGAACTGCAGTCCTCGATGGTGTAGCTGGTTGCCACCGCTGCTGCTGCAGCCATGGGGCAGAACCTTTCCTGGCAGTCTCTGCAGTTGTGGTTTATACTCCAAGTCCAGCAAACCGCTACCTGGCTGCAAACTGCCGCTCAACACCAATATTCCATGCTGGGAATGATCTAGCCCACTCGCTCTCACCTGCTGCTCCAGGAAAGCTGAGCTATTGTTCCATTTGCCATCATGCTCCTCCTCCACTTTAGGTAATCTTTCAAAGAGTGTGTGTTTCTTTTGTACACAAAAGCAGTTCTCTGGTTTAGGGCCTAACATGTCACCTTTTGATAGGGTTTTTACTATAACAGTTTTGTTTAAGACCAGAAAAATATATTGCTATGTTCAAGACTTCACATCTTTCTTTTCAGTCCAAAGTTTTCAAAACTTTATGAAAAAAGTGTACTGGAAAAAAAGTGTACTGGTCATTTTTCTTTTTTCATTTATGTTTTCAATTTCAAATAAACTATTCTTAAGCTCCCTTGACAGTAAAATAGGAATTTTCCCCCACCTGTCAAGAACTGTTTTTCATATAATTCACTGCAAAGTGAGAAGTGAGTATGTTTTGAGATCCTTTATCTATTCCATGCATTTTGATGGAGATATAATTACCTGTGGAGACCCAATGCTACAATTGGAGCACAAGCAAGATTGGGCACTTTGGGGAGTTGATTCAGAATAAAGGACCGCGTCCCAGCACAAAGAAACTGGGCAGAATTCCTTTCCCTTTGGGGATGTCAGTTTTTTTACTTTTAAGGCCTTCAAGGGATCCGATGAGACCTACCTCAATTATGCAGGATAATCTGCTTTACCCAAAGTCTACTGATTTAAGTGTTAATTATACCTAATAACACCTTTCAGCAACATATAGACTGATGTTTTCGGTCAAACACCTGAACACTACAGCCTAGCCAAGTTGACACATAAAATTAACCAACACATAGGGCAAAATAAGACTTTTATGCTTTAAATTAAGGGAAAATAAGCCTTTTTAAGATTTAATTTTGTATTAAATCACAACTGTATACATGTATGGGGCACAATGTGATGATCTCATGTACTATGTGGAAAGTTTAAATCAAACTGATTAGTATAACCATCACCCCTTACTATTTTTTGTGGTAAGACTTTTGTAATTTACTGTACCATTTGTACGCAGCATTAGCCTATACATTCTATAAGAACAAAATACCAAAAAAATCACAAAAAAGTATAAAGACCAGGAGAAACAAAACTCATAAATTATAGTTTACATGATTGTAAACTATAAATTTGTTTATAAATTTATAAACAAATTATAAGAATAAGAAGTAAGATAGCTGGATATAGGTTCAATTTGCAAAAAGCTATTGCCTATCTGAATACTATTCAGAGAAGACAAAACTAAAAAAAGAGACTATTTACAACAATAAAAATACGACATTTTGGAATAAGTCTAAGAAATGAAGCTTGCGAAATTTGGAGGAACATGCTATGGAATGACATCTACAACTTAAAAATACCTAGTGCTAACTGAATAGTTCTTTTGTTATAGAAATTGTTCTAGATACTTTATATATAGTTTCATTTCATACTGCAAACTAAGCAGCAACCCATTTTAGTTAGAGATGAGAAAATTGTGTCACTGAGAGTTCAAATAACTGGTTAAAGGGCAAATGTCTAATAAAGGGTAGCAATGAACTTGAACCTAGACACTCTTCCTGCAGAATTTATGCTTGTAATAAATAAACAGGAAGACTCAATAATTTAAAGATGACAAATCTCCAAATTGATCTGTATATTTAATGCAGTTCTGGTCAAATATTTCAAAATCTTTTACAGAACTTGACAAGCTTATTTCAGAGTATTTAGAGTTGCAAAAAATCCAATTACATACAAGATGCTTCTAAAGAAAATGAATAAAGTAGAGGCTCTTGCCATGATATATCACAAGATTGTGTAAAGCTACGGTAGTCAAACTTGTAACTTTTAGAAGAATGATAGACAATTGACTTATATAATAAAACAGAGAAATGAGAAATAGGCCCCCTTGTATTGATGCTTTAAATGTGACAAAGTGACACTGAAAATCACTGTGGAGACGATGTTTACTCAATAAATGATTCTGGGGTAATTTATTATTTTTTTGTAAGAAATGAAGCTTTCCTCATATTACATACCAGTAGTTCTCAACATAGGGTAACTTTTTCACCCAGGGGACATCTGTCAATGTTGCAGGACATTTTGGGTTGTCACAATTGTGGATGGATTACTACTAGTACTGAGTGGGTAGAGGTTAGAGGTACTCCATAATATCCTACAATATCCAGGACAATCTCCACCAACAGAGAATTACCTAGTCCCAAATATTAATAATGCTACTATTAGAAATCTGCTATACAATAAAAGCAAGTCCAATTTGAGTTTAAAGTGCAAGTCATAAACTTAAGGCTTTCAGAAGATAATATAGAAATACAAAATAAATGATTATCAATCTGACAAATGAAGTCTCTGTTAGCCACATAAACTATCATTCTGTATTTGGGGGTGTTGTACTTATTTTTATCCTGTTGCTTATGCCTGTTTAGAAGGGGATATGATAGTCTCAGCAGCTTGAACTACCAAAATATGGTGTGAAGGTTGGCCTGACAAATTATGCTGCAGTGTATTGTACTGGTCTGCTGCTAGCCCACATGTTTCTCAATGAGTTTGACATGGACAAGAACTGTGAAGGCCAAGTGGAGGCGACTTGGCAATGAATACAATGTGGAAAGCTTCGGTGGCCAGCTTGGTGCTTTTACACGCTATTTGGATGCAGGCCTTGCCAGGACAACCACTGGCAATCAAGTTTGGGGTCCTGAAGGGAGCTGTGGATGGAGGCTTGTCTGTCCCTCACAGTACCAGACAATTCCCTGGTTATGATTCTGAAAGCCAGGAATTTAATGCTGAGGTACATCAGAAGCTTATCATGGGTCAGAATGTTGCAGATTATATGCATTGTCTAATGGAAGAATGCTTACAAAAAACCAAGAGAACTCAAAAACTATTGAGAACTCTCAATGCATAAAGAACAATGTCACTCCAGACATGGAGGAGATGTGTAAGAAAGCTCATGCTGCTATACAAGATAACCTAGTATAAGAAGAAGCCTAAGAAAGAAGTTAAGAAGAAGAGATAGAACTGTCCCAAAATGTCCCTTGCCCAGAAGAAAGATTGGGTATTGAAAAGAAGGCAAGCTTCCTTAGAGCTCAGGAGCGAGCTGCCAAAAGCTAAACCAAATTTTATATGAGGGTTTTCAGATTAAAAATAGTAAACACATTCCTTAAGCAAAAAAGAAAAAATTATTATACATTTGACTTTATTAAAATTGAAAAATGTTTCTTATCAATTACATAGCATACTATAAGAAAGTGAAAAAAATAAAAAGAAATACCCATGAATTGGGAGAAATTACTGGCATCATAGAGAAATGACTTAGAGAAGCCAGCCTGGGAAAAATGCTACAATATATGTGAGAGACATATCAACATATAAGTGAATGTAAATGTAATATGTATGTGTATTCATATATATGTGTACATGGGAGATGCAGAAAGACACAAAAGAATAAGCAAAATACAGGAGCAAACATTCTACAGAGAAGAAAACAAGCAAAACGATAAATATTTGCAAAAGCACTCAAACGTATGAGTAAACAGAAACATTAAGACCACAATGATATATGTTTACAATTAAAAAGCTAGAAAATTTGAAGTGTTATTGAGAAGGTAAAGCCATGAAAAAATTTTATATCATGCAGGTGGGAGTTTAAGTTGATATGAATGCTTTGAGGAAGAATTCACCATTATTTCACAAAACTAAATCTGAACATCCTTTATGACACCCTTTAATTCCCCTCCTGGGTATAAACCCAGGTGCAGGTGGAGACAGGTGGAAGACCATTCAGAGCACTCTGGTTTGAAACACAAAAGAACTCATCTCTTGTGGGCGTGGAGGTATAGGATAACATCAGATCACACTGGCTAATTCAACAGCATGGTTAACATCGTGGCTAACAGGGTGAGTGGGGGCTTCGTGGGGGCTCACATTATGATTCTGCTCTAGAATGCACTTGTAAGTTACATATATCCTTTTGCAAGCATCAAAATACACACTACCCGTTTAAAAAGTACATTTTTTTGGTCTGTCAAGATGAATCTATGGAGAAGAATTTGGGGACTGTTAAATATTCATTGAGGGTTCCAGAATTTTCTTTTAATAAAAACATCTTAGTTTCACGTAGAGGTGCAGTAAATATTCATTCGGATTAGAGCCTCAAGTACCCTAAATATTTACAGTTAGGGGATGCCAAGCTTACTTTCTTCTTGATTTCCCTCATTTAGCAACATGGAGACCTCAGAAATTATTCCCCCTCTTATAACGGAGTTGTATCCCCCTCTCCCAACCCCCAGTTCCTATGTTGAAGGCCTAACATCAATGTGAGTATACTGGAGAAACGACATTTATAGTTAATTGAAGGTCATAAGGAGAGGGTCCTACTCCAATAGAAGGAGACTCTAGGAATGTGAGTGCCTAGAGAATCATGTTGGGGACACAGCAGAAAAGCGTGGCTGTCTGCAAGCCCAGAAGAGAGACCTCACCAGAAACCAACCTGGCACCTTGATCTCGAACACCCAGTTTCTACAACTGTGAGAAAATAAATTTCTGTTGTTTAAGCCACCCAGTAGGTGGCATTTTGATGGAGCAGACTAATGCATTCTCTCTATGTTAGACTCCAGGAAACTTGAAGAAATAAATATTTAGAAATATTTAGGGATGCCTATAATAGCAATATATTTCCTTATGTTACTCCCAGTTCTGTCTCCGTATTTGACATTTTTTCTGGTCCAGGTTATTTCATGAATATTTTTCTTCACAGAATAGTCACGTTTCTAAAGCTATTTGAGATCTTTTATGGAAAAGGAAGAATCAGATAGTTCATAAAGAATTTTTATGTTAAGTTTTAAGACAAGAAATTACTATAATGAAAAATAGCCATTGCTCTTCCAGGAGAGAGATGGGTCGGGTGTGCAGGGTGACCCATTCTGCCTCTGTCCTGTCTCCATACATTTTTGTGTATGTCAGAAAGTAATCAGAATTTTTATTTTTTAGTCTGTAGAGTTATTCAAAATATCCGCATTTTACTTTGCACTGCCAGAGGTCAATATTATTTTCCCCTCGTTGTTCTATTCACTACAGAGTGGCCACCCTGGCCAGGACAGGGAGATACCACTTGACAATGCCTGTGTGGGAGCGAATCTCTCATCAGTGCTCGGATGCACACAGCTGTGTTTGCAGAGCAAAGCATGGAGTCTGATGATGCTCACGCTTGTCGAAAATAAATCAAACATCTGGACAATCATGAGAGACACATATGCACTTGAAGTAGAAAAGAGCCACTTAGCTCCTTTACTCTAGAACTACCTAAAGAGGCAAAAGAGATTCCACAGCAAATGAGATGTTATCTTCTGCTCAGGAAGGGGGTTTAGTGGAATGATTGCTGGTCTGTGAGTTAAAAGAGTCTCTTAAACCCACTGCAGTCAGCCTTTTGCTCCTTGTAGCCTGCCAAAACTAATCCTGTGTACTTCATCTACCTATCCGATATTTACTAGTTCATTACTAGTGATAATTTTTCTTGGAATATCTTTCTTGCTTTGACTCTCAAGCCTCATACTCTCTTGTTCCTGCCCAGAATTTCTCAGCCTCCTGCTTATACCTCTGCTTTGCTCTGACATTTTATTTTATTTATTTATTTATTTTATTAAATCATAACTGTGTACGTTGATGCATTTATGGGGTTCAGTGTACTGACTTGATATACAATGTGAAATGCTTGTATCCAACTGATTAACATATGCATCACTTCACTTACTTATTTGTTGTGGTAAGACAATTATACTCTTTTCGGAATAGTTTTGAAATGTACCATTGCATTATGCACATTAGGTGAGGTCCCACCAAATACCCTCCCTCCTCCTGCCCTCTCTCCTCCCCTTCCTTCTTTCTCCTTTTCCTGTCTACTTTCTGGGCTATAGTTATGTTTTACCATTCATATGAATATGTAGGTGATTACATATTGATTTCATAGTAGTATTGAGTACATTGGATACTTTTTTCCCATTCTTGAGATACATTACTAAGAAGAATATGTTCCAGCTCCATCCAGGTAACCATAAAAGATATGAAGCCTCCATCCTTTTTATGGCTGCATAATATTCCATGGCACACATACCACAATTTTTTAATCCATTCATGGGTTGATGAGCACTTGGGCTGTTTCCATATCTTGGCAGTTATGCATTTGGCTGCAATAAACATTCTGGTTCAAATGTCTTTTTTGTAAAATGATTTTTGATCATCTGGGTTTACATCTTGTAGAGGAATTGCAGGATCGAATGGTAGGTCTACTTTTAGTTCCTTGAATATTCTCCAAATTTCTTTCCAAAAAGGTCGTATTAGCTTGCATTCCCACCAGCAGTATAGAAGCGTTCCCTTCTCTCTGCGTCCACACTAACATCTGTAGTTTTGGGATTTTGTGATGTGGGCTAATCTTAATGAAGCTAGATGATATCTCAAAGTGGTTTTGATTTACATTTCTCTGATGATTAAAGATGATGAGCATTTTTTCATGTGTTTGTAGGCCATGCACCTGTCTTCATCAGAGAAGTTTCTGTTCAAGTCTCTTGCCCACATAGAAAGGGGGTTATTTGTTCTTTTCTTAGTGATTAGTTTGAGTTCTCTGTGGATTCTAGTTACCAGACCTTTGTCAGAAGCATAACCTGCAAAAATCTTCTCCCATTCTGAAGGTTGTCTGTTTGCTTTATTTACTGTGTTTATGACTGTGCAAACGCTTTTTAGTTTGATTGCTCTGACATTTTTATATTAGGATGCCTCTTACTGAGTCTTTCAACTCTTGGCTTCTCCGTTTCCACCTGCTTCTCTGTGATCAGGAGAGTGCATCTGGTCTCATGTCTTTTGTAGCAGCTATAGAATCTAAATGATTTAAACGTGTATTTCTAGCTTATACGTTCTTCTTGATTCATACAGTCAACCACCTCTTTTAAAGCTCTACACAACTGCTAGTCAACACAAGTTTACTGTCTTTAAAAACTGAACTCCTAATTTTCTTTCCCTCACACCTGTCCCACCTGGTGTCTTCCCCATTTCAGTTAACAGCAACTGCGTTTTTCCAGTTGAGAAGGCTCAAAGCCTTGGAGCTGTCCTTGGTGTCTCTTTTTCACCCTCCATATCTACATCATCGAGAAAAAAATCCTGGCTCTAACTTTAGAATATGTCTACAGTTCTCACCTCAGCAGTCCGAACTGCCGTCCTTGATCACCTCGATGACTATGGAAGTGCTACAAATAGGTCTCTAGAGACTCCTTTTGGCTGTCATAGTCCTTTTTTTTTTTTTTTCATAGCACCCAATTAAAACTGTTAAAAGACTTCAGTTCATGTATCTGCTCAAAACTGTAATGTCTCCGTGTTTTACTCTGAGTAAAAGTGAAAGTTCTTACAGGAGCCTGCAAAGCCCTGTTTGGCCCTAGTGTCTGGCCCTGTGGGTCTGGCCTCTCCTTTCCTTGCTGGATTCTGCCATTGCTTTTCCCATAGCTTCTTCCACTCCAGCCCCTGACCTCTGTGCTATTTTCAGGCTTTTCCCTGCCAGTTTGTGAGCCCTTCATACAGATTGCAGTGTGGTCTGTTCCTCTTTCCTCTTCCTTTTGCTCAATGAAACTTACCCAAAGAAAGTTCTTGAAAAGGCAGTTTATCTCTCTTCTATTTCCTCATTCTTAGAACCTCTGGTCCCTTTACCAGGTTCTACTATTTCTTTTTCCCATACCCCTTATCACCATCTAGCCTAGAGAATTTTCGGTCTCCACTGCTGTGGGTTGGCTAAATAATGGCCTCCAAAGGCACCAGGGTCTTAATGCATAGAACCTATAAATATCATCTTATTTGGAAAAAGGATCTTTGCAGATATGATTAAGTCAAGGATCTTGAGAAGGGGAGATTATCTACATTATCTGCAAGGGCCCTAAATGCAACCACAACTGTCATGGTTAGAGAGAAGCAGATGGAAATTTGACAAAGTAGAGGAAGACAGTGTGATCACAGAGGCCGAGATTGGAGTAATGTGGCCTGAGCCAGTGAATGCCTGCGGACCCCAGAAACTGGAGGGTTCATCCCTTGATCTTCTGGGGGGTCTGAAGTTTTACAGACCCCTTGATTTTCATTCAGTGTTATTTACTTCAGACTTCTGGCCTCCAGAACTGTGAGAATATATACTTGCAGAATTTTTTAAGCCACCAAGGTGGCAGCAATTTGTTACAGTGCCATAGAAAGATTGTAAGGTTGTTACAGTATAAACACCATGAGGGTATGGACCTTTGTATGTTTCAATCACTGACATATCTCAATGCCTAGAGTATAGTTCACATCTCCCAAATATTTTTTGAATAAAGGAGTAATATCTATTTTCTTCTTGGTATACCAAAAAGCAACCCATTCTACTCTAGGGATATTTTAAGACTATACCAATCTGTGTTACTATTATTTGCATAGTGTTTTTGATACTTTCTATTAACTAGCAGATTTCAGCAAAAGCTCTTCCACGTATACTCAACGATATCTGTGATAATTTTAAAAATATAGCAACCAATTTTGAGCAAGAATAAGGAAAAAAAAAAGCCCACTCTGTATAATATAACCAGAGACTTTTCTTACTAATTTTCAACCATTACTATCACTGATTTGGAAACCTCTGCCTTACTTTTGTCTGGAATTGAACATAACCTTCTTGGTATCAGAGGTAATATTTGTCTGCAGCTTGGAGACCTCTCTGAGCTTCGTGTGTAAAGTCTTCTCAGGGAGCTTCAAAGCTGTCTTTTATCTCTCCTTTAGTCAGAAACTTCTGTCTGCTTACTACAAAAGGAAAGTTCCATTTGCCCTTTCAAGTTTTCTGCTTATACCTCTATTTCCTCTTGTAGACTCCTATTTCGAGTGCCCAAGCAAAATAAAAAATAAAGTTTTCATCAAAGTGATCTGGCATATTCCATGACTATTGTTTCTAAACAATGGCTTTGCTGCAAGGCTCAGTCCTCCTAGATATGAGTCCACTCTCAAGTCTTCTGTTTGCACTGAACACACTTTCCCCAGCAATTCTGTACTCCAGGATTTAAACAGTAAACAAACTCCTTTATAGACTAATTCAGGTATATAGAGTTTATTTCAAGGAGCTTAATGTTGCCAAACCAAGCTCTAAGCTTTATTTTATTTTGAGTGAAAAAAGAAATGCTTTCAATAAAAAAAATCCATGCTTTCTCCATATTATCCCCAAAGCTTTTAATTTTTGTATATTGTCTCTTGTTATTCATACTGATAAATGAATTATGCATGTATCCTTTATGTAATAACAATATATGTATAATTTTTTAGAAAGTGGATGGGCTGGAGCATTTTGATGCTGTTCTCCTTTTATACAGTCCTATTTATTTTATCTTAATTTACATATGTCCTAGACAAGTGCTCATTACCCATGTCCTAGATTGAGCCCACAAAATCACCTCTTCCTACCTCCAAGCCATCTTGCCTCTGTGTCCAATTTCTCTTTAGACTGTTCTCCACATGGTACCAAGATAGTCTCTTTGAAGAATTAAAGATTATGTCTATCCAACATTAAACTCCTTGGGATCTTTGGAGTTATGTTTAAATGTTTAACTTGCCACATGGTCCTTGCCATAATTCCCCCCCGTTAGCCATCTGCCCTGCTTGCTCATGCACTTCTGATGCCAGCCAGACACAGACCCCAGTGGGTCTTCTGGAGGCTTCATTCTGCTGAAGGTCTTACACTTCTCTGAGGCTGTCCCTTCCAGGCATGGAACAGACATCCCTTTCTCACCTAGCTTAGTGACTCTTAAAATCTCAGTTCAAGCCTCTCCTCCTTTAGTAGCTCCATATTTATCTATATATTACAGTTTATTCTATAATTCTATCTTCTTGTGTATTCTTATATCATATTGAATACATATTAGGTGTGAATATTTGCTACAGTCTAAATGTTGTCCCCCTAAAAGTCATTGCATTGAATCCTTACCACCAATGTGATGGCATCAGGAGGTGGAACCTTGAACAGCTACCAGGTCCTGAGGGTGGAGCTCTAGTGAAGGGAATGTGTCCTTACAGAAGAGCGCACAGGAAGCTCCTTCATGCTGTCCACCTGATGGCAGAGAGAGAAAGTGCCATCTGTAAGGAAATGGGTCCTTATCAGACCCTGAATCTCCCAGCACTTTGGTCATGGACTTTCAGTCTCTAGAACTGCAAAAAAATAATTTTGTGTTGTTTATAAGCTACTGTGTATGCCATCTAGTTACAGTGGCCAGAAGGGACTGAGACGGTGCTCATTAAGGGAAGGATAGAAGATCCATAATTAGCATTCAGGAATGTTTGTGTTACTTTTTAATATAGAAACACACACATATATATACATTTATGAACATGTTGTTGTAGTATTTTTTAAAGTTGAGAAACTCATGACATATTTCATTTTAAACTGGGCATTTTCCTGTTCCTTCTATCTTGTTCCCATGGCTCCTGCTTGTTTCCTAACTAACCTCTGGGCTATTTATTACTTTCCCTTTCATGATGATTTATTTGGTTTCTTCTTTCCACTCTAAATATCTATATATCTCTCTATATTTATATATTAACAAGAGGCTGCTAGGATTCCAGAAAGATAAGCAAATAATTTATTTTCTTTTACAAATCCTTTTTAGGTATCTTATAGGGAAGGCCATAATTTCCCTGCTGTTGAAAGGAAAAAAAACCGCATGTACGCATTGAGGTTTCTAGATGTCGTCGTTTTTGCTTTCTTTTTAAATGTATATTTAGGTGTGCATATGTTTGATATACATATTGCAGTGAAATAATTACTAGAGTTAAACAAATTAACATAACAATCAAATCATTTACTTTGATTTGATTGTTACCTTTTTTCATGTATGGTAAGAACACTTAACATTTACTTTCTAAAGCAAATTTCCAGTGTACAATACAATATTATTAACTTTAATCCTCCTGCTCCAAGTTAAAGCTCTAGGCATATTTATCCTACATAATTGCAACTTTGCACTTTTTGATCCACCCCTACCATAGGTAACTATGATTCTATTCTTTCTTTTCATGTATTCAGTTTTTCCTGACGATTCCACATATATGTGAGATTATATAGTGTTTCTTTTTTTTCATGTCTGGCTTACTTTAGTTGGCATAGTGCCCTCCTCCAGGTTCATTCACATTGTTGCAAAGGGCAGGATCACCTTCTTTACAAAGACTGAAAAATATTCCATTATATGTATTCCATCATGTATATGTGGTCTGACAATTAAGTCCATGAAATCATCCTACAAACAGTGCTTTGAAGGGTGGACTAGGTGCAGGTGTTGGTGCATAGCTTCCCAAGGGGAGTACTTCAAAGGTGACCATAGTGATATTCAACAATGAGATGTGTAACACTTTTTTAAAATTTCAGATTAATGTAGAGATACAGTTACATGCCATAGTTTGTGTTTATAAGGTTAAATTTTATTTGTAAGTTTGTCTCATACCCAGTTAGTGTGCCATTTCTCGTGCACTGTACCTACTGGGTGGGGATTTACCCAAACCCTTTACACCTCCTTACCCGCACCTTGCTTAAATTTCAGAGAGTTTTTCTCTCATGTGACCCTGGAGGTGTAAATCTACCAATTCCAATATAGTTCTGGGCACAGGTGATGTTTGTTGATTCATTCTTGTGATATTTCACTTCGGAGAATGGTCTCCAATTCCATCCAAGTTGTTGCAAAAAGATACATAATCTACATATTTTTATGACTGAATAATGTTTGTGTTATCCACATACCACAATTTATTAATCCACTTCTACATTGAAGGGCACTTGGGTTGTTTCCAATTCTTTGCGACTGTGAATTGTGCTGCTGTAAACATTTGAGTGTGAGTGTCTTTATGGTTCAAAGTCTGTTTTGCCTTAGAGTAAATACCTAGTAATGGGACTGCAAGATAAACTGTTAGTCTACTTTTAGCTCTGTGAAGAATCTCCATACTGTCTTCCATAAAGGCTACTCAGGCTCCAGTCCCACCAACAGTGTGTGAGTGTTTCCTTCTTTCCACACTCATCTCAGCATCTGTCATTTTGAGACTTCATGATGTAAGTCATTCTCTTTGGGGTTAGATGATATCTCAGTGTGGTTTTAATTTGCATTTCACTGATGATTGGAATCGATGAATATTATTTTCATGTGTTTGTGTGGCTTTTTTTTTATTAAATCATAGCTGTATATACATTAATCCAATCATGGGGTACAATGTACTGGTTTTATATACAATTTGAAATATTTTCATCAAACTGGTTAACATAGCCTTCATGGCATTTTCTTAGTTATTATGATAAGACATTTATATTCTACATTTAGTAAGTTTCACATGTACCCTTGTAAGATGCACTGTAGGTGTGGTCCCTCCCTCCACCCAGCCTTCTCCCTCCCCTTCCCTTCCTCCCCTTTTCCCATATTCTTGGGCTATAATTGGGTTATAGCTTTCATATGAAACCTATAAATTAGTTTCATAGTAGGGCTGAGTACATTGGATACATTTCTTCTTTGAGTACATTGGATTCTTCTTTGTTAAGAAGAATATGTTCCAGCTCCATCCACGTAAACTTGAAAGAGGTAAAGTCTCCATCTTTCTTGAAAGCTGCATAAAATTCCACCACAATTTATTGATCCGTTTGTGGGTTGATAGGCACTTGGGCTTCTTCCATGACATAGCAATTATGAATTGGGTTGCAATAAACGTTATGGTACAAGTATCTTTGTTATAGTGTGATTTTTGATGGATATATACCTATTAAAGGAATTGTAGGATCGAATGGCAGGTCTATTTTTAGTTCTCTAAGTGTTCTCCCAACATCTTTCCAAAAGGAACGAATCAATTTGAATTCCCACCAGCAGTGTAGAAGTGTTCCTTTTTCTCCACATCCACACCAGCATCTCTGTTTTGGGATTTTGTGATATGGGCTAATTATACTAGAGTTAGATGATATCTCAAAGTAGTTTTGATTTGCATTTCTCTGATGATTAAGGATGATGAGCAGTTTTTCATGTGTCTGTAGGCCATGCACCTGTCTTCTTCCGAGAACTTTTTCTTCAAGTCCCTTGCCCACCCTGAGATGGAATCACTTGTTCTTTTCTTGCTAGTACATTTGAGTTCTCTGTGGATTCTGGTTTATTAAACCGTTGCTGGAGACATAACCTGTGAATATCTTTTCCCATTCTGAGGGCTGTCTACTTGCTTTACTTACTGTGTTCTCAGCTGTGTAGAAGCTTTTTAGTTTGATCAGGTCCCCGTAGTGTATTTTTGGTGTTGCTTCAATTGCTCAGGGGGTCCTCCTCACAAAATATTCACCCAGGCTGATTACTTCAAGTATTTTTCCTTACACTTTCTTCTAGTATTTTTATAGTTTTATGTCTTAAGTTTAAATCTTTAATCCAGTGAAAGTCTATCTTAGTCAATGGTGAAAGGTATGGGTCCTGTTTCAGTCTTCGACAGGTAGCCAGCCAGTTCACCCAGCACCATTTGTTAAATAGGGAATCTTTTCCCCACTCAGTGTTTTTAATTGGTAAATCAAAGATCAATTAATGGTAAGTAGCTGGGTTCATCTCTTGGTTCTCTATTCTGTTCCATACATCTACCTCTCTGTTTTTGTGCCAGTACCAAGCTGTTTTGATCACTATCAATTTAAAGTATAGTTTGAGTTCGGTAGCATGATTCCTCCTGCTTTGTTTTTATTTCT
>NW_003852506.1:4870959-4873755 GCF_000181295.1 Otolemur garnettii
TGAAGCCATCTGGTCCTGGGTTTTCTTTTTAGGGAGATTTTGTATAGTTGATGCTATTTCAGAACTTGATATAGGCCTATTCAACATTTCCACTTGATTCTGGCTAAGTCTTGGAAAGTGGCATGCTTCCAAGTATTGGTCTATTTTCTTCAGATTTTTTGTATTTCTGAGAATAGAGTTTCTTGTAATATTCATTAATGATTTTCTGAATTTCCGAGGAGTCTGTTGTTATTTCATCTTCACCATTTCTCATTGATGAAATTAGAGATTTTACTCTTTTTATCATGATTAGGTTAGCCAAAGGTTTATCTGTTTTATTGACCTTTTTTAAAAAACAACTTTTTGATTTATTGATCTGTTGTATAATCCTTTTGTTTTCAATTTTATTTAATTCTGCTCTAATTTTGGTTATTTCTTTTCTTCTACTGGGTTTGAGATTGGAATATTCTTCCTTTTCAGTTGCTTGAGATGTCCATTAAGTTGTCAACTTCCTGTTTTAATTTTCTCTTCAGGGAGACTTTCAGTGCTATAAATTTCCTTCTTAGGACTACATTTGCAATATCCCAGAGGTTCTGATAATTCATGTCTTCCTTGTCATTTTGTTCCAAAAATTTGGTAATTTTTTTCTTAATCTCGTCTATGACCCAGCTATTATTCAGCATAAGGTTATTTAGTTTCCATGTTTTTGTATGAGTATGTAGATTCCTGTTGCTATTGATTTCAACATTTATTCCATAATGGTCCAAGAAGATGCAAGGAATAATTTCTATTCTTTTAAAATTGCTGAAGTTAGACTTGTGACCTAAGATGTAATCAATTTTGGAGCATGGTCTATGGGCTGATGAGAACAATATGTATTCGGTTTTGTTAGGATGAAATGTTCTGTAGATGTCTGTTAAATCCAGTTGTTGAATGGTTAAGTCTAAAATTTCTTTGCTTAGCTTCTTTTTAAAGGATCTATCCCACAGTGCCAAAAGAGTCTTAAAATCTCTGACTATTATGGAGCTGGAGGAAATCAAATTGCTCATGTCTGTTAGAGTCTCTCTTATAAATTGAGGTGAATTCTGGTTGGGTACATAGCTGTTAATAATTGAAATATCATCATGTTGAGTGTTACCCTTAACAAATATGAAGTGACCATCCTTATCTTTCCTTATTTTTGTTGGTTTAAAGCCTATTGTATGTGCGAATAAAATTGTGACATCTGTTTATTTTCTGATTTCCATTTGCCTGAAATATAGATGACCATCCCTTCACCCTGAGTCTATATTTATCTTTTAAGGTAAGATGAGATTCTTTGATGTAGCAGATATCTGGACTGAGTTTTTGTATCCAGTCAGCCAACCTGTGCCTCTTTAGAGGGCAATTTAAACCATTCACATTAATTGAGAATATTGATAAGCCTTGTAGAATTTTGGGTATCGAGTTTTTTGAATGTCCAGTGGACATTTTTAATCCTTTTCCCACTGTGAAAGTTGGAATTTGACCAAAAGTTTCTGAGTGAGTTTACTTTTGTAGTGGAGGATTATACTGGTCATTATGGAGGATAGGTCTGAGAATATCCCGAAGAGCTGGTTTAGTTATGGCAAATTTCTTCAACATGAGAATGTTATTAAAGTATTTAATTTCTCCATCATAAATGAAACTCAGTTTAGCTGGATACAGGATCCTAGGTTGAAAGTTATTTTGTTTTAGGAGATTAAAAGTCGATGACCACCCTCTTCTAGCTTGAAAGTTTCCAGTAGAGAGATCTGCAGTTCTTCTAATATTCTTCCCTTTGTTTGTTATGGTTTTCTCATGTGTGGCTGCTTGCAGAATTTTCTCCTTTATATTAACTTTGGCAAAGTTAATCATAATGTGCCTAGGAGATGTCTTATCTGAGTTGAGTCATGCCGAGTTGAAACTGTCTGCTATCTGAAGTTCAGAATCTCTTGTCATGTCTGGAAAGTTCTCCTACATTATCTCATGAAGAAGAGCCTCTGTGCCTTTCCAAGCCATGCTGTTGCCTTCAGAATTTCCTATAAGGCAAATATTAATTTTCTTTGAGTTATCCCAGAGCTCTCTGAGAGAATGATCTATTTTTGCTCTCCACTTCTCTTCCTCTTTGAGTGTTTGGGAGCATTGAAAAGGTTTGTCTTCGATGTCAGAAATCCTTTTGTCTGTCTGCTCCATTCTGTTACTGAGGGATTCTGTTATATTTCTCAGATCTTTGAAGGCTGCAAACTCTTGTCTCAATGTGTCAAAATCTTTGGTGATTTTATCTTTGAATTCATTGAATTCTTGAGACAACTTTTGAAATGCTCCTTGAATTTCTAATTCCAACTTTGCCTCTATTCTATTAATCTTATTTGCAATCCAAATTCCAAATTCTATTTCTGACATCTCAGCCTTCTGTTTATGAATGGGATCTTCCATTTTGTCTGCCATATCCTTCCTTGGTGTGGGTTGATCTACTCTGGTTATTCATGTTACCAGAGTTTTTCCACTGATTCTACCTCATGATAGTTTTACACCATTTGGCTAGATGAGCAGATAAGGAGAAGTTGGGTTGTGGCTCCAGGAGTAGTGATTAACCAGCCCTTTGCCCAAGAGCTGGGACTGGTTTCTGTACCTTTTCCCCTAGAGTTATGAAAAGGACCTGTACAGTGATATGGCCTGAGAAACTGTGGGCCTGCTTGGTGTGGTGGGGCTAAATGGCTCTGTCTTGCTTTCAGCTGGTCTCTGTCCTACCCTAGGAAATCAGTTACTCTGGGTTGAAGTCTCAGCTGTGGAGAAATACCAGCAATTAAGTCACCC
>NW_003852506.1:4873798-4906522 GCF_000181295.1 Otolemur garnettii
CAATTGGAAAAGGAATATCAAACCTTCCCACAACCACACACCCAGGGTACCACTTTGGATAGTTCTTGGGTGATTGGCCCCATTCAAGAGATCCAAATCAATTGTCCTAGTCAGCATTGGTCTCAAGTGGGAGAGTTCAAAATGTCTCTGGCAACTAGATAGCAGGGTTCTGCGGGCAGCTCAAGTATGACTTGCTCCAGGGCTCCGTGAGATCAGAAGGACTCACCCAGCAAATGAATTAGTCTGGAAAGGTTGATGCCTCCTTGTCCACCTTGTACCTCTGTCACATCGAGTCACTGGTAACCCCAAAGGGCTGTGACCTAGTTTCCTCCAATGAGCAGATGTTCCAGGATTTGCACCTGCCTCAGTCACAGGGAGATCTATGTCTCCTCAGCTACACTGCCATTTTCTGCCAGTATCCGGCAAGGGGAGCTGAGGCCTGAAAACCTCAGGTGCTTAATGGAGGTGGGGGCGGTTCACTCATTCCAGCCTCACCCCTGATTGATGTTAATGACAGAACAGAACAATTTCGCAGAATTTGTTTCTGTCCTGGCTATAGCCCCTTGCGTATCAGATACCGTTTGAGTTCACAGTTTCCCTGGTCTGTGCTGATGCCTGGAGCTAGCCTATTTGTCTCAGCTGTAATCTGTGTTGGGACAGGTGCAGTTAGAGCTCACACTCAGGTTTAAGTTCCAGCCTCTGCCCACCTGCCTTTTTCTCAGCTATGATCCCCTGAGGGCCGAGTGCTTCTTAGGCTCACTAAGGAAGTCCTTCTGGCTCAGCTCCACCCTGGGAGTATTCTGTCTCTGCAGGAGTCCGCACCACACTCCACCTGGGCAGGTACCACCTCAGGCATACTCTTTACTAATGGGGCCTACATTTCCATCCCAGATCTGTTCCACCAGTGGCTGCCACCAGAGAAGATGCCCGGCTTCCTCTGGTTGCCCAGAGAGGCAGGGAATGTCTCTTTAAATATCCCCAGAGGTGTGAGACCTATTGTTGCTGTCGCTGCTGCTGCTCTGTGCCACAGGGCACTGCCTATCCCATGTGGTTCCCTTAGTTCACCATCTTCTCCTTACTCCCATGCTGCAACACCCAGGCCTTATCTACACCTCTCAAGAAAATGCTCAAGAATCTGGACTCCATGGGGGACAGGCCTCCAGACCTCAGGGTGAGGTTGGAGGGGGACTGCTGGGAATTCAGAATTAAAATAGTGAATATATACATTTTTATAGTTCTATGCCTGGTGCGAGAGTGCCATGGCACGTTTGTAAGTCCTATCTAGGGGAGGAGTTCCAGTTTCTAGAGGGTCTTTCCCATAGGATAAAATAGGAGGGGATCTGAACTCTGCTCGCTTGTTTGTAAAGAGCATACTGCTCTAGTAGTTCTCATGGGGGAGGAGACTCCCATCTGCCTAGCTATAGATTTTATATCTATTGTTTATTTCCTTGGGGTTGCAGCTCGCCTCAGCAGGGTTGATGTGTATTCTTCAACCTTCTCGCTTAGCTCAGCTGCAAACCATCAACTTACGTTGTCCTTTAACTTATGTCCTTAAACCATAAACTTATGTCCTTTAACTCTCCTTCTAGATGGGAGTCTCTGTGGAAAGCTGGCTCCAGTCAGCCATCTTGCCTCACTCCCCTCTCAACTCTTGTTGGCTATTTTTCTATCTTCCTAGGAAAAGTTCCTATTCATGTCTCTTGCCTACTTTCTAGTGGTTTTGTTTCATTTTGTTTTGTTTTTAATCCTTTTTTGGTTTGCTTGAGTTCTTTGTAGATTCTGATTATCAGCCCTTTGTCAGGTGGGTAACATGAAAATTCTTCCCTCAATCTGTAGTTTGAGTCTTTGCCTTGTTGTTTGTGTCTTTAGCTGTGCAGAAACTCCTTAACTTGTAAAGGTCCCATTTATTTAATTTTGTTGTTATTGCAATTGCCGGTGGAATCTTCTTCATAAATTCTTTCCTAGTATGATAAGATTAAGAGTTATTCCCATGCTTTCTTCTAGGGTTTTATACTTTCATGTCTCAGATTTAAATCTTTTATCCATCCTGAGATAACTCTTTTTATGTAGCACTTTTTCTAGGATGAGTTTGTGAACTTAATTGTCAATACTTTGCATAGCTATATCTATATCTATCCCACTTATGTTCATATTCCGGCCAATGTACATAATGCTGCAATGAGTGTGTGGGTTCAGATGTCCTAGGAGGTGCTACTTTCATTTCCTTTGAGTAGGTATCCAGAAGAGGGATTGCTGGATCTTATGGAAGTTATATTTTCAATGTTTTGAGGAACCTCTTTACTATTTTCCATAGTGAATGCACCCATTTACTTCCTTACCAACAATGCACAAGATTTCCCTTTTCTTTACACTCAACTTTGCCAGTACTTATTATCTCTTATCTTTTTGATACTAAGTGTAGTCAAGTAATTTGCATTTCCCTAATAAACTGTGATGGTGGTGAGTACCTATTTATATACCTGTTGGCCATTTTTAGATCTTCTTCAGAGAAATGTCTATTCAAGTCATTTTCTCATTTTTAAATTGGGATATTTGTTTATTTATTTTTGTTATTGGGTTGTGTGAGTTCCTTATCTACTAACTATTAACCCTCTCATCAGATGTATGGTTTGCAAATATTTTCTCCCAATCTATAAACCTTATCACTTTGTTGATTTTTTTTTTCTTTGCTGTGCAGGAATTTTTTAGGTGGATATAGTCTTACTTGTTAATTTTCACTTTTATTGCCTGAGACTGTTGTTTGATACTCCCACATCATTGCTAAGATATTAGAGAGTTCTTCCCATATGTTTTCTTTGGATCAGAGCTCACATAATATCTCTCTGTCTCATTTTACTGGTGAAAAAAAATCACATGGTTGAATGCTTCATCAAAGGTGGAGAATGTTAAAAATCTCACGGAATAGGACATGAATCGAGGGCTGAGGTTTGATTGGAATAATTTTGCAGTTTACCACAGTAACTCAGGACTCCATAAATACCACTCTTGCAGTTATGTGTGCTTTGAAGTAATGCAGGATTTTTAGATTTGAAAAAAAGACATTTTTGTATCCAACTCAGGGCTCCAAAAGCAAATAACAAAGACATTTTGTAAGTCAAAGTTTTACTAGTTTTATGTGGGCAACTACCAGGCATGTTGGAACATTTGTTGCCTTCAACTTTTTCAAAAAATTTAGCTCAAATTTTCTACTCCTAGATCAGGAGTCTTGAGTCTATATACAAAGTTATATGCTGAAAAATGATGCAGAAAGATGAAACTCAGAGCAATAGGAAAATGCAACTTCATTTTTGTCTCTTAATGTTTTGATGAAATTAGTATGGGTAAATTTTCCCTGTCTCTAGCATTCTGAATAGCAAATTTCTGGGTTCTTTGGATAAGGCCATTGTTGGAAAATGCTCTTTTGACCTATCTTGACTATGGCATGTGTCCCTTATTTGGTTAATGTAGAACACACATTCTTTTCCTAATAAATTCTAGGAGTGCAGGAAGATCCCAACATACTCAACTCCAACCTGATAACCAGGCTATTTTTACCTTTCTAGGTGCTAGTCAGAATAAGTTCTTCACATTTTTCACCTGCAGCAAAGAGTACTTAAGTTTTCCCAGTCATCGTATGGAAGCCTTTTTCACTAAGTTTGAAGGTTCTGCATTTCTAATTCTAGGACAATAATGCAATGCTTAATCTCCTATAAAAACAGAGTTCTTAGATTTGTGAGCATGAGCAAAGGGAAGCTTTCAAATCTCTTTTAATCCCTAGGAAGTAAAATCCTGCACCTGATGTTAATAACATGATGATTTGCTACCATTTCAGGTACTTTATAAAGATGAAAAGTGGATAATCAAAGTTTTATCATTGGCAAACAAAATTTTTATCTCATATGAAGTATAGAGCCTTAGGCCTTTCAAATGAGAAGCTTTGCATTGAAGACCAAATAGGGAAGAATCATAGTGGATTCTTTAAAGACCTTGTTATATTGCACTTGAGAGATGATGGTAGAACACTGACTTCTGGGCAGTTCCTTTACTTCTTAATTGGTTAAAGTATCCAAAGTGCAGCTTGGGTCTCTTACAGGCCAATGTGGCCTGGGGATGCTGTAGCCTTCCACAGGAAATCTGTATGCCTTGCATCAAATGAACAGGTGCACTCTGAGCTACATACCTTGTAGGTGGGCCTTTCAGTGTCCTGTGGTTCTTGAACAAATGTCCCAGGCTGCTAGCATAATGGCTCCATTTTACAGATCTCATAACATTGGAAGAAAGTTTCAGAATGGCTTTGTAAATTGAATTGAGAAAAAAGTTTACCAACTAAACAAATTACTATGCTTCCAAGAGATGGATATACACCAAATGTATTTGTGCTTCATCATTGTATTTATTTTCAGTTGATACTTATCTGGAAACCTCTAAAGTCATATTTATAAAAACATTTATTTTGCACCAGCCACTTTTATCCATATATATCCAAATATAACTTTCCGTTCATTACCAAATTCTTACACTATGGAGATCCAAAACATTAGACACATTCTGAAACTTTTATAGGCACTGATTCTCAGAAAAATAATCAAGGATGAGGGACACCTCAATTTGGTATTCTAGTAGTTTAATCTATAGCTTTGTAATTTATCATAATGCTATGATAGTCTCTATCTAACTATGAGAGTCTCTCTAACTATGATAGTCTCTATCTAACTATGATAGTCTCTATCTAACTATGATAGTCTCTCTAACTATGAGTCTCTATCTAACTATGATAGTCTCTCTAACTATGAGTGTCTCCCCATGGTTTTCTTTAGATTCTGTCTTTCCACTCTTTAATTTGTCCCACAAATGTGGTCAAGTTAATGTTATTCAAAAGTAAAACAATCATAATGTGATTCATCCAATAAATTTTTTAGCAGATCTCCAGTGCCACTTTAAGTTTTAAATCATGGTATCATCTCCCTTCGTCTTTTACGTCTCTCTAAGTCCTCTCAAAAGCCAAACTGGTCTACCTCTGAACATTTTTTGGCCTCCACATTCTTTCCTTTCCCATCATTCCAAAATATATATTTCTTCCTTTGCCAAACAAAGAGTCTATTTTAGACTCCTCCTTTTTTGTGACGTCTTTCCTCATTTGCTATATATATTTCCATGATTTCATATTTACATGTTACTGTATAATCTGTTAAAACCTATTGAGATGGATACTTTTGTTATTCAGAGCTTTGAATAACATGTGAAAAACTACAAACATATGCTGATATTGCTATAGATACTAAAGGGACCCCAACCACTTGTAAACAGACTCTTTTAAAGTGATATTTTATGACTCTAGGTTATCTTTTTATAAATTAAGGTTGGCACCCTTTCTTCTCTTTGGGTTGGTTTCTAGTTCAGGGCATTTTTTTTAACCTACCAAATATAGATTGCCTCAGATATAATTCATCCTCTGTGATTTGGAAAAAAACTTTTCTTTTATACTTAAAGAAAATCGGTTGTATTTGTGTAAACCCAATCAAGCTGATAAGAAAAATGTTAATTTTGAATAATCCTAACTGATCAATTCTAGTTTATCACCATTTGATCTAGTTATTAATGAATGCCTTTTTGGTTTTCGACAGCCCATAGGTGTAAATTCTCCAGAGGGCATTTGTCAGCTATTAAACTGGGTCCCTGCTTCTCTGCCTTCACAGTTTCTAGAAATAAGATTTACTGCCACTTTCACCACTTGGTATTCACTCATCTTTATGAATGTATACAATAATGTCATTCATAGTTTGCTGCTATTCTCTGCCTATTTTATATGCTTCTCAGATGCTATGTTCAGACTGCAAGATCAACCAAGGGAGTGGTTGTTGAAATTATTCAAGCTGCTGATCTCATTTGCTGTGGGAGGGGAGCCCAGCTCCTTGCAAATGGCATTTGCAAAACAAGGTTTCCAGAATAGGATGCCTTTTAAGATGCTTATCTAAGTTGAGCATTTAGTGAATCATCTCCTCATCCTAATGGCTGAAATATGTTCTAGAGGGGACAATATGTCCAGGGAAAAAGAACATTTGTTCTTCTATTCATATTTAGCTCAGGGTGTTTGAGATAGAGCTGTACTTGAGAGGAGCGCTATAGGGACTTGTTGCTTGTGATGATCAAGTGAAATAATGCATGCAAAGCATTTTGTCAAGTGCTTAAGAAATAATTAAGTATTATTATCATTGTCATCCCTTGAAGGAATATTTTTGCAAACTTCACCAAGATTGATCTTTTATTCTGGAGGAATGGAGAAAAACAGAGCTACTTTTCAGGGTGTAAGTTTTAGAAGCATATCTTGAAATCCAGTTATACAGAATATAATCACTGGAGTAAGAATCATGTCCTGAGAGAGGTCTCACAATCCAAATCACATATCTCAGTATTCCTTCGAACAAATATGACACTTGGCCTTCAGTGTACTCTTGGGGCTGCAATCATATACTTGTATATCTTTATTATGTTATTTTTAGTTTTTTTAAACTACCCTCTTCCCTCTATAAAACTTTAACTTTGAAAGGATCATTGAGTGACATTGTGTTGCTTGGTGTTGTATCCCAATTTTCTGCATTGAAGAAATTCTCGGTAAATATTTGTTCCTTGAATGATTACATGTATTAATAAACACAGATGAACTCAGAAGTCATTTGACAGCTGAACAACCATTTATCTAGTTTCAGAAGATACTACATTTAGTCCTGGCTTTAGCACTAATTACCCATGTCATCTGAAATAAGGCTCTCTAAAAATTAATATTCTAAGTGAAGAGTTTTTGCTGACTCAGTGGTTTTCAACCCTGCCTATATGTCATAATCCCCTGGAGACCTTTTAAAAAGCATTTAATTTAGGCTCCATCCCAATTGACTTAGATTCTCTGTGAGTGGGGCCCTGGAGCTGGTGTGCACATATTTTAAGTGCCTGAGGTGTTTGTAATGAATATCCAGTTTTGAAACCACTGTGCCAGATTAATGAAATATATTTCACTTCTAATTCCAAGTTATTTTGCTCACACTTCTGAAAAGGCAGACTGTTGTACTAATTTATCTGAGCATGTGGAATGATTCTCTGCACAAAGCAGGACCTCAATAACTGTTTGCTCCTGCTGAACTTGCAGAGAGTTCTGCTAAAGGTCATGAATATTAAATGTGGGAGATTAATCTGGTGACTGCAAGGATGTGCTCATTGCTCATTTTATAGTAAATTCAGGGAAAAAGACTTTACAAACTAGCTAGAAATAAATTGGAAAACTCTCTAGCAATGACAGGACTTGTGGTGTCTGTAACTGAAGGTGATTAGATATTTAAAAATAAAACTAGCTCACTTACTGCACTCTTCACATGTATGAGACAGACTTTTTAATATTTTTGTGTACCAATTAATTCAGTCCCAGCAATACCTTAGAACAACAGGTGCGACCATTAGCCGCATAGCCCAGATAAAACAAATGAGGCACAAAGAGGTTAAGAATCCAGGAAGTTGTGGGTCTCAATTCGAACTGAGTCTTTTTCTGCAAACTGGGAAAGTTCACCATTATTCTAGGGCAGTGAACTTTTACAATATACTCCCACATAACCAGAGTGAAATGATAGTTCATGCGTGAAAATCACTTTTGGCAATAAATATATGACCTCTGAAGAAGATAGTATTTAAACTCAGATGACTTATTCTTTGCTATGTAACTGAAATCTTTAGTCTTCACATCATGGGTTGTAATTACCAAAATTCCTGTTATTGTCTAAAAAATTACCCCAAATATATCAACTTAAAACCACTCAGGGTTGATATTTCATTATGTCTGGTGTTCAGGAAAGCTATCATGGCTTAACTGGGTTTTCTGCTGTAGAGTTTCACATAAGAATTTACTTAGGGGTTGGCTGGGGTTACAGTCCTGAATGAAGGCTGGACTGGGGAAAGATTTTCTTCTAAGCTCACTCAGTTGGCTTTGGGAAAAAGTTCTTTGAAGATGTTGGAGTGGCAAATTAAATTCCTAACTAGCCACAGTTCCTTGCCATGTGGGTCTCCATCAAGGCCCACATAAACAGAGTCAAAGAGAATACCAGCAAGGTGAAAGCCAGTCCTTTATAACCTGCTCTTGGAAGTGACATCATCACATTTGCTGTGTCTATCCATGAGAAGTAAGTCACTAGTCTTATCCCATACTCAAGGCAAGGGAATTACGTAAGGTATGGACCCCCAGGAAGAGGGAATCATTTAGGAGTCATTTCAAAAACATGCTGCCACACATGTACATGGCTGTGGGAGTGTGTGCCCAGCTTTGTCTGCAGCTTGGTTACAATACCCAGGGTTTTCTGACACCTGGGTATTGATTGCATGACCATGAAACCTTTGGTGGCCTTGGTGTAGTTATGGGTCCAACTATAGTTACTGTAGGATCCTAATTTTGTGACAAGAGAAGCAATTGTTTTCTGCCTTATAATTTGTGTAGCCTGTGCATATCCATGCTGTGATGTGCTCTGGTGGAAAACTTCCACAATGGAGGTGATGCTCTGATATTCCTTATCAGAGTCCACTCCCCTTGCACTCAGCTTAGCAACTCTTAAGGAGACAAGTTCATGGCCATAATCTTCTACTCTGTCATACCTTGAAATCAGATTCTCTGGAAAATTGATTCCCAAATAAGTGCAGTTGGTTTTTATAACCCCTTGTTGTGGTAGTTATGTCCTTAATCTTCTGTTACATCAATGAAGAAATGTATCTGAGTCAGTTTTCTAATAATCTCATTCAGTTAAGCAAGCCTGACATTTTCTTTTTATCAACATATACCAAGAACTTTATGGTTTTTTAATATTTTATTGGACCCCATAAATCCCATAGGAATCTGTTGTTGTGCCACATAAAGGGACTTCACTGGGTGATGAAGTTTCATTGCTTCAGATCACTTGTTAGGTCCGAACAATTCTCCCAAACAACCCCAACAGACAAATCCGAGACACTCCGATGTAAAAGGCATGAGGTGAAGTTTTATTCAGGCCCGGCCCGGCAAGCCCGGGCCTGGACTCTCCTAGTGTACACACCAAGGAAGAGCCTTGAACCCCAGGTGGAGCAAGTTTTTATGGGGTACAGAAAGCAAGAGGGGTAGGGTCGGCTACGAGTACACTTTTCATTGGTGGTTGGTGATTTCATTAGTAAAGGAGGAAGTAAAGGAGGATTTGCATTGGTAGCTGATGATTTCACTAGTAAAGGTGAATTTGGATTGGTACAGGTGAGGGGTGGGGGGTCCCTTAACCGGGGGCTAGAGTTGGTGCAGCCTGATTACCTGTATTTCAAGGTAATAGAAACTTATTGTTTATTATAGCAGCTGTTTGCCTAAGGTGACTCAGTTTACAGCTCAGTGGCTGTGCAACTTGGGGTGAGGGAGAGGCAGCAGGGAGTGGCCCTGCAGGTTTCACTGGCAGAGGTTGGGGCGGAGGAGCTATGAATGGAACTTATGCGGTAAACAGCCAGGAATGGGGCTTGTGCTGTAAACAGCCAAGAATGGAGCTTGTGCTGTAAACAACAAAATAGAGCTAGTTTGGCTCTCACACACTCACATCCTATTTATGTAAATACACCTAAAATTAGGGTAGCCCTGAGTAAAGTTAGTACTTTCCTTTCAATCCACAGCACACAATAGAATTACTGCAATCATCCAGGCTGTTTTCGGACATAACACAAGATAATGGTATAGGTTATCTTCAACCTCATCTGGGAGCAGTGTCAGTATTCGTGCCATCCTTTTTGAAAATGTTTTTTATTAGATTTAAATAGAGTAAAAGAGCCATCTGCTTTTTCTGTAAGAAATTTTAGCTCTATTTATTATGTTTCTCATTCACATATTCAGGAGCTCACTTAGAAAGAGCAGGTCTGGAGATAGGAAGCACCATGCAAGGCCCTTTGCAAAATGTTATTTTATTTTAACTCCACAAAATTCTTATGAGATAGAATGGCAATAATTCACAAATCAAAATATAAGGAAGTAAAAAAATCTTCTCCCCTACAGGGTGAGGATTTCAATCCCAGGCTGTTTGATTTCAGGTCCATGATAACTTTTTCACTACTTACCACCACGTTGTTTTGGCATTTCACCACTGTTTCACTACTTACCACTACCTCTGTGGCTTTGGCCCATAATTTTCCTGGATTTTGTATTTTAATACCAGCTAAATACAATGTATGATCAAAATATGATTGTCTCTTACCCTGTACTCTGAAAATGGTTATTGAGTTTTTACATTGGTTCAACCTGAAGATTTTAAGTCACTCTGATGACACAAGGCATAACCAGTCCATTTCCTACACTGAATTACCACAGAAGTGTTCCTGTGTCACAAACCCAAGTGACTTAGTGGTCATAAACTTTTTAAAAGCTTCAGAACTGGGAAGGATTTGTAATATTCCTCATGACTAGTATGCAAAGGCTCTTTTTATAAAACTATTTCTGTACCCCAACAACTAAGAATTATAACATATATAGTGTATATGTTTTGCATATCATGTTGTTATTTTCTAACTGCTAATCGCTAGAAGGGAGATCAGAAAACTGCTAGGATAAGTGACATCCAACTGTTTTAAGAAAATCTCGGAACAGTGTAAAAAAAAAAACAACCCACAACACCCCTCCCCCCCCACCAAGACGTTACCAAGAGACCAAATGACCCATACGAACCCTGCTTGGTGAGTTAGATGGGTTTATTGGCAGTGACTTGCCAGGACTCTCCTTCCTAGTCAAGATAGAAATCTTCTGGCACTCACTTCTGGGAAGTGGCAGAAGTTTCTATGAAAATAAGATCCACACTGTCGTTGTCTGCTTGCTTTTGGAGTGTGAAATTCCTTCCTGGAAAGCAAAGCTGTCTCTCTCTCTCTCTCTCTCTCTGTCTCTCTGCCGCTGCCCCTATGCGTCGTATATTCACATGCAATATAAGTGAAGCATGCATAATACTCCCATTAGGCAGGGACTTTAGTATTCCTTCAAACAATTCAAACTCATCTGGAGGCTTCTAACCATTTATGCAAAAGAACCTACGTAAGAATATCCTTTGTGCTTGGTATTTCTGTCTTCTCTGGTTTTGATCTATATCGCTACCTTCAAAAGAAACCTATATGACTTTGGTAGTGGGGAAACTTGTATTTTTCTCTCCCCAGTGTGACCTGAACCTTCAGTGCAGCAGTTACCCTTTGCATATCTGTAGAAAAGAGAATGCAGAATAAGTGTTACCAGAGAGGAGCTCTGCCCAGACCTCAGCCCAAGGAGGTACTGGTCCCACTTATGGGAGGGCTTCCTGTCAGCCTGCAAGCTGCAGCCCTCAGCCTTTTAAGGAATGCCCCAGCTGGTTAAAACAGCCTCACTTAAGGTCACATCTTTTCTTTTCAGTGGCAGGTCCTATTCTATGACTGATGGAGGAAGGTGGTGTAGAGGTCCAGCCATGCCAGCACAACCAGGGAAGCCCTGGGGGGGCCGTTTCAGCAGCAGAGCAGCCCCTGGGATGAGCAGAGGCTGCAACCCTCAGTTGCAGCTGGCTTCTACCCTCTGTCCACCCTCTGAAGCAGCTAGCTAAACTGGTCTTTCTGTTTGTCTCATGCTCATAACCATTTGATTTCCCTACCAATAAATAGGACTTAAATTTATTTGCAAATGTGATGAAGTTAAGATGAGATCATACCCAGTTAAGGAGGGCTCTAATTCAATATGGCTGGTGTTGTAAGAAGAGAATAGAATCACACAGGGAGAACGCCATGTGCCAAGGAAGCTGAGATTGCAGTATGAGTCTACCAGACAAGGACCGTGAAGGGCTGCCGGGGACACCAGAAACCAGGAGGGAAGCATAGGACAGATTGTCCTTAAAGTCTTCAGAAAGAATTTGCCCCTGGGAGCGCTTTGACTCTGGCTTTCTACCCTCCAAAACTGATAGAATAGATCTGTGTTGTTTAAATCCACTGAGTTGTAGTCCTTTATTACTCTATTAGTCCTAAGAAACTAACATGGAACTATTTCTCCTATTAATGGTCTATGGCTTTTTGAATATAGGCATCTGCTGTGTTTGCAGATGAGAGCAGGAGGAATGTACATTTAATCATGAGAAAGGCCAAAGTAAAGAAGAAGTCAGATCTCACCCCTTCTTTCATAAGAAGCTACCAGATATTCTGTGACTTGGCTTTTCTGCACATGCCTAGCCATTCCTAGGGATAAAGCGCCTGCAGCTGCAAGTGAAGAGAAATTGATGTACCAATAACATAAAAAGCTTGCTGAACAGAATAAACACAAGAACAATGTTCACTAGGGCAGATTAAGCATTTTTATTGGAAAAGTGAAAATGTAAGCATTCTAAAACACAGAACACAGGAAAAATAGTTGATGCGAGAGTTAAAAATAAATTTGACAAGATGAGCTGCAATTGAAATGCTGAGATTTGCAATTCAAATGACCAATTGTCTGAGAAGCCAGGAGGATCTGATGAGGATGGTGGAGGTCGACCCTCATCTGTGTTACCTGTGGCCTGCAGTGGAGAGTTACTCAGCAGTATGGATGTGGTTGATCACCAGTTATAAACTGTAAACATAAGAGGATTTCTCATTATTCAAAATTGAGCTGATGAATGCCTAGGTGATTGTTTTAAGCTGTCAAAGTTTTCAATAGAAGCCACAGGATTTGTTTAATCATAGTGAAATGAGTGACAGCAGCTATATCAATACCCACGTGAACCATATCCATTGACATGACCCTGGACTCAAATCCCAACCATAGCCTAGCCTTAAACCTTCACATCCTGAGCCCCAACATTCAGCACTGTGACCCCAAATTAGTTTCCATAATAGGTACAGTATATTCTTGGGATATGAAGAGAGTTTAGGAGCAAAGGGTAAGTGTCCAAAGTTTTGCTGTTACTGTGTGTGGGAGTTTTCTATATTAACATGGGTGGCTATGGAAAATCCAGTTTTCTAATTTCTAATTTTATAAATTAATTTGTGTCAAAATGATAGCAAATTCTGCTACATGTGAAGGAAAAAAGGTAAGATGATGTCGAATTCCTTGTGCCAAAACTGGAATTCCATGACCAATTAGAAAAATAAAGAACACTGACTTTTATAAATCTTGGTTTATTGTGTAATTTCCAACCCCAAAATCCATAGCCTACATATCAATCCATAGATTCATCTCTAAACTGAACTCATTCCTTTCTGGGGCTGGGGAACTCAGCTAACCCTAGAAATATGCTTGCTGTCTCTTTTATATTCAAAGCAGATGTAACCTCTTTACAACAATAGAAAGATGAGGCTAAATTTCAAGTACAAATTTGCTCACATTGCTTCTTAATACCATCTCAGGACATCAAGCTGAATGCAGTCATCTGAGGATGTATTATAATGTTCTTCAGCTGAGAGTGCTGGATTTCATTTTTGTTGAGATACTGTTCCCTAAAAATAATGATTCCAGCTTCACACAATAGAATTCAGGCATGTTGCATTTTTAAAATATACAAAAAAAAATATGAAGAGAGTAGAAACTTCAGCATTTGTAAGCTGAGATGTTGGGAATAAATATTTTCTGCAAGGAGTGTAAAGCTGAAACTCAAAAAACAAAGTGATTTAGACTAATTCCCATTAGAAATACTTCAGGATGAAGGAAAATTGAAGTCAGATTCATACACATTTTTCATTAAGTTCTCTGCAAGCAAAATGCATAGTTGCCAGCAACATTGAGCTGCATGAGAGGTAAGTACCTATGTGTCTACACAATGACAGGGTATGTCAGAGTTCATGTGGACTTTTCATCACTGTTTATGGTACATACATAAATGGTTTAAAAAAATTCCTCTGGGTGGAAAATATTCAAGAATGTTACAAGGAAATTAATATCAAGATTTGTTGTTATTGCCAGGAATTGCTCAGAAAAATTGAGTGAGGCAAAGGATGAATTCCATGTGGAAAGAAGTAGCTTCTCTCCTGGGGAAAACACCTTTGAAATCTTCAGGAAATCCTGGTGGCTGTCGCAGTGGAGGGAGGGGAGATTTCCCTGAGGCACCTACAGCAGGAAATTTTACAAACCTTTTCTAAGCAGAATGATAACCTTTATATTTCATCATTGCTCACAGTCGCACATTTCAAGGTAACAGTAATCCGACTGTAAAGCACCATGGGAATCTTGTGAGCTAATGATGTCTAGAAACTGAGAAAGTACTTGAGAGTGGGTATTTCTCTCATTAGTGTGTCAAAAATCATAAAAGGCATTGACCAGTTTAATGAGAATTGATGTGAACAAATTTAGAATACAGAACATGGGATTTCGAAGAGGTTAGAGCAACGATTAAGGGCAGGAACCTGAAGAAGAAATATATCCATACAGAAAAAGGGCAGTAACCCTTATCTTAGTTACAAGTGCTCTAGGTGTTCACTGATATCCTACAATAGTCAGAAACTACGAACAGGCCTATACTTCGGTAGATCAAGGTAATGTTATAGTTATATTTCATTTTTATTTAAAAGGATTGATCAGTGAATTGACTATGACATTAGATATGCAGGGGGGTTACTTCTATAATTTGTTTTTTCTTTTTCTTGTATACTGCTCTTATAAAGAGGTCCATCTTAGAAATGTTACCAGGTAGCCTTAGTTACCGTTAAAGTCCTTGTCACTAAGGAGAGCACACAGTAAGGGAGAAGCCTGGAAAGGCTCTTTTGAGTAAGATCTGTTTACCTCGTGTGTGTTACGTGCAGCACCTATGAGTACAGTGGGCAGCTGTGCCCACTCAAATGTGTGCTGGGGCCTGTAATGACCTCACACCTCACTTGCCAAGATATGAGACACCTTAGAACTATATCGGCCTGTAGAAATAGCTCATTTTTCACGGACTTGGGGGTAGAGTTGGGGTGACGGTCTACAAGAAGGAAAGGACGCTAGTTCAGGGATTAAAGAGAGGTTTTACTAGGTGGAAAAGAGCAGAGCAGAGTCCGACCAAAAGTCAGCTCACTCGCACACAGTTTCAGGAGGCTTTTGTTAACCTTATCAGTGTAGTTGGAGGGTGGAGGAGTGTGTTAAGGGAATTCTCTCCTGTACAAGGATTGATCTTTTGCACCAAGGGCGAATCTTGGAGTTACTCCTCCCACAGAGGGGACCACCGACTTATCTCTGGTGCCAGCAAGGGCAGGGTGGAAAGTGACTGTCCTGTTTCCCAGGAACACTGGCCTTCAAGCATTCCAGGAGTGTGGGGAGGGGGTGGCTGTGGGCATGCGGCTACTTTTTCCCACTAGCTGTCTCCCACCATGACTGTACTCTTGTTGAGTTGTGAGGAATCCTGCCCCACACTGTTGTGCTTTTCACAAAGACAAAATATGTGCTCTTTCCAGTTTGGTTTTGCTGTGTGATAAACCAGCCTGTACTCACAAGCATAGAACAATCTTTTATTTAGATAAGCTGTCACAGCTCATCTTTGCTGCAACAGGGTCAGCTGGTGTAGCACGGAGTTTCCTTGGAAGATGAAGTTCCCTGCAGGCTCCTTCCCCCACATGCGTGGCAGCTGTTTCAAGCTGAGGGCTAAGATTTCAGTGGTCAGGAGGATCACCCACACCCGGAGTCTCCTGTCACTGCTTGGCTTCTTAACAGCATGGCGGCAGAGTTCTAAAAGAAAGCATCCCGAGAAAGGGCGGGCAGGAGCAACTCTGGTTTTGTTGCTTAGCATTGAAAGGCCTTTAGTAGTACTGGTAGTAGGTCTGCCTCATTCTATTAGTTAATGCTGTTGAAAACTTTGGATGGAGATTTAGGGCTCTTCCTAAATCCAGTATAATCTTATCTCAAGACCTTTAACTCAATTACATCTGCAAAAACCTTCTTTGTAAATAAGGTTACATTCACAGGTACCACACACAGTGAATTAGGATTTGGAGATAACCTTCTGGGGGCCACTCACTACTTGGGTCAACTCACTATTACTGAGTTGATTATAAGGGAAATAGGACGTGGATATTATAAGGGTCTTCAGGTCAGTCAGAGGGAGGAGTGGGGAGACTAATGTGAGCCAAGCAGCAGCGTTTATTGGTGTAAATCTTCCACACGGAGAAGGGCTGTGCCAAAAAGACAACAGCCCTGCTGGTGGTTTGGGGTTCAGGTTTTAAGGGTATGAGAGTAGGTAGAGGGGTGGGGGAACTGCCATGACAGTGGAGTAGATGGGCTTTTCCTGGGTGCAGGGGGATGTTTGCCTGAGCCAAACTGAGTGGGGTCCCTCAGATGCAGATTTTGTCATAGCTGAGTGACCACAGGAAAATATTCTCGTAATCATGTAAGCATGTTTATTTAGCAGAGAGGGATTCATCAGACATACTGCAACAGGTCTAATTGTCCTAACAGAAGCTTGAAGACCTCCATACTATCTTTGCAACTTTTATATAAGGTTAAAACTATTCTAAAGAAATAAAGTTCATTATCAACAAAATATTATTACAGCAAACAACAAAAATAAAGAATAATTTAACAGTAGTTGGGAACAAAAAGCCGATTAGGCATTCACGACAAAATCTTGAAGAAAATGTGGTAAGATTAAAAAATAATAGCTGTTTGAATATGTGGTATTATTGGTAACTGTGCCTTTTTACTTTTATTGAGTTGTAATAACATTTAATCTGATTATACAGTTTCTCCCCCCAAAATTTGTTGTACACCAGAAAAATAAGCTCAAATGACCTTAAAGGTTTAAATTGCAAGCATTACTCTACTAGTCCTTACAGCAGCATCTCCCGCAATGTGGGTGTTACACAGACTTTCCAGAGTAATCTACAAAGAACCAAACCTAATAAAGACTCACAAATATAAAATTGAATATTAGATTCAAATCCCTGGGCCAGCTAAACAACAATAGCAACTGTAACAAAAAATAGTTGGGCATTGTGGTGGGTGCCTGTAGTCCCAGCTATTTGGGAGCCTGAGGCAAGAGAATCGCTTGAGCCCAAGACTTTGAGGTTGCTGTGAGCTGTGATGCCACAGCACTCTACTGAGGAGAACATAGTGAGACCCTGTCTCAAAAAAAAAAAAAAAAATTAGCCAAAACTTAGAGGCTCAGGTTTCAAAACAGTGTGGTTCTGGAATACTCATTCAGTATTGAGGTGTTTTAGCCATTTTTTGGAATATACATTCTTCCACAGTCATGGCTATGTGAACATTAATTTTAGAAGATAGTGGATCATCAAAAGTAATTAATAGCATTTCTGTATCGCTCAGGATCGTGACCAGGAAGATATGGTGTACTTAAAAGGGGCATTTTGTGGTCAGGTGCAGCGGCTCATGCCTGTAATCCCAGCACTATGGGAGGCCAAGGTGGAAGCATTGCTTGAATTCAGGAGTTCAAGAGCAGCCTGAGCAAAAGCGAGATCCCATCTCTACTAAAAAATAGAAAAGTTAGCCTGCACTGTGGCAGACACCTGTAGTCCCAGCTACTCTGGAGGCTGAGAGAGGAGGGTCCCTGGAACCCAGAATTTTGATGTTGCTGTGAGCTAAGATAATGCCATAGCTGTCTAGCCTGGACAAGAGAATGGGACTCTGTCATAAATCAATAAATGGAATAAAAGGGCATTTGAAGAGAGTTTTTTGAAGGGGACTATTTCCATAGGTGTGTGTGTGGTGGTGGTGATGGTGTTATGAAAACTGTCTTAGTCTAATCTTACTGGTATAAAAACCCCCCACAGATTGGGATATTTATAAACAATAGAAACTTCTTTCCTATTCTGGAAGCTGAGAACTTCAAGGCCAAGGCATTGGGAGATTAGGTGTCTGGTGCCGGCATGCTCTCTGCTTCCAAAATGGTGCCTGGTTGCTTCATCATCCTCATATGGTGGAAAGTACAAGGGCCAAAGAGACGAACGCTGTGTGAAGCTTCTTTATGAGGGCATTAATCCCACTCAACAGGGCTCTACCCTCATGATCATATTACCTCCTATAGGCTTCACCTGTTAATATTGTTACAACCTCAAATAAGTTTCAACATATAAATTTGGGGAGAACACATTCAGGTCATAGCATTCCATTCCTGGTGCCCAAAATTCATTCCCTCCTCTCACATAAAATATTTTCATTCCTTTCTAATATTCCCCAAAATCTTAACTTATTCCAGCACAAACTGAAAAGTGTACAGTCTCATCTAAATATGCAAATCAGATATGGGTGAGACTTAATGTATGAGTCATCCCAAGGCAAATTACTCTCCAGCTGTGAACGTGTGAAATGAAACACTACATGCTCCCAAAATACAATGCTGAGAAAGGCATAGGATAGATATTCCTGTTCCAGAAAGGAGAAACGGGAAATAAGAAAGTAGTAATAGGTCTCAAGTAAGTCTAAAATCCAACAATGCAAGCAGCAATAAATCTTGAGTCTTGAGAATATCTCATTTGACACCAGGTTCTACTTGTGGATACACTGGTTTGGAGGTTGGGCACCGGTGCTCAGGGACGTCCCATCCTCATTGCTTTGCTGGGTGCAGCCCATGAAGCAGCTCTCCTGGGCTGGAGTTGGATGCCTTTGGTTTTCCCAGCTGTGGTCTCTCCACAGATGTGGGATCTCCAGGGAAGTCTTGTCCTAATGGCTTTACTAAGCATTGCTCTATTAGGGTCACTGGTAGCCACACTCTAATGGCAGTTTTGTGCCTTGGCGTGGGGCTCTCAAAGAAATCCTTTGAAACCTAGGTGGAGGTAGCCATGCCTCCACAGCTATTGCATTCTGCACCCCTGTAGAGTTAGTAATGTGTGGACACTGGCAAAGTTTATGGCCAGACCCTCCAGAGAGATGGCTGAGGCTACGTCTGGGCTCAATTGAGCCATAGCTGGAGTGACGAAGGAGCACTGCACTGGAATGTGGTAGCAGGGGCCTGAGGAAAGTTGGACAGAGACCCCTGAGGTCCCATGGGAACCCTGAGCCCTGCCTTTGAAAATATTCTTCTCTCAACACCTTGACAATCTGAATGTGTGATATTAATGGCAAACTGGAAGATCTCCAAAATGCATTTGGGGTCATTCTTCATTGTCCTAATGAATAAGCTCCTTGTTATATTGATATAGTACATTGCATTGTTTGATTTTTTTTCATGTTGAATTCTCCCTCATTCCTGTGCTAAAATCCACTTAGTCATGGTATGCAATCTTCTCTATACAAAGAGTATCAAAAATGTATACACATTTTAGGAAAGGAAAATAAAACTATATTAAAATTTGTAATACTCAATATACACCAATAACAAAAGATGAACACAAGTCATGTTTGAGTACCTCTTGTCATTGCAGAAGTCAAACATGAATGAAGTATTATAATACAGTTTTTTTTCTTTCTTAAAAAGTGTATACTTATTTTTGCACTTTATATTACTGGAATTGGTTCTTTATATTACTGGAATTGGTTCACTAGTATTTTGTTAAGCAGTTTTTACATCTAAGTTCATGAGAGTTATTGGGTTTTAGAAATTTTTTTGTACTATTTTTGTCCAGTCTTGGTATTATGCTAATACTAGCCTCAGAATTATCTGGGAAATGTTCTCTTTTTTTCTAATTTTTGGAAGATTTTGTTCAGATGTTCAGACTAGTGCTAATTCTGTAAATATTTGGTAGAATTCACCAGTGAAGCTACCTGGGCATGAGCTGTTCTTTTGGGAGGGCTTCCGATTTCCAATTCAACCTTTTTACCTATAGGTCTACTAGGATTTCTATTTCTTCTTGGCTAGTTTCAGTGGTTTGTGTTACTGTGGAAATTTAGCCATTTCATTTGGGTTGTATAATTTGTTGGCATAGAATTTTTTTATCACATTCCTTATAATCCTTTTTATTTCTACTAGTCAGTAGTAATGCTCCCTCCTTGGTGAGCAACTTCTGTGATTTGATTCTTGGCTTGTTTAGGTGAAGGTGTGTCCATTTTGTTAGTTCTTTTTTTTTTTTATCATAGAACCAATTTTGGTTTTATTAATACATCTATTGCTTTTTTATTCTCTATTTTACTTATCTGCATGCTAAAACATTATTGTTTTCTTTTTCTGCTAGTATTGTTTATTTTTTGTTTATTTTTCTCGTTTCTTCTTGAGATCTTTAATATAAGGTCTTTAAATATAAGTATTCATATCTATAACTTTTCCCTTATGCATTACTTTAGCTACACGTCATAAGTTTTGTTGTTTTGTGTTTTAGTTTTCATTCACATAAAAGTATTTCTAATTTGTCTCACAATTATGCTATCTTTTAATTTGCCTATGTAGTTATCTTACTGGTTTTAGTTATTGTCTAGTGTCCTTTTATTGCAGCCCGAAGTACTCTCCCCCACCTTTTCTTTTTGATAGGGAAGACGTAGAAACAACAGAGTCTCTTCAATTCTTGATTATCTAGAAATGTTTTAATTTATTCCTCATTTTAAAGGATAATTGTATTACATATTGAATTTGTAGTTTAAATTCTGTTTTTTCCCAAAACTTTGATTATGTCTTCCTATTGCTGTTTGGCTTTTGTGATTTCTGGTCAAATATTAGCTGTCAATTTTACTTAAAAGTGCTTGCATGTGATAAGTTATGTAGCATTTTCTACTTTTCTCAATGTGATTGTGATGTGTCATCTTGTAGAACTCTGCTTCCACCATTTTTAGATAAATTTATGGTTTTCACCAAATTGGGGAGTTTGGGACATTAGTTATTTTATGAAATATTCTTTTCTGCTCCTTTCTCTTTTTTCTCTCCTTCTGGGAATCCCATACACATATGTTAGTATGTTTGATGGTGTTCCACAGGTCTCTGAGATCATTTTTCCCCTTTATTCTGTTCTCTTTTTGTTTCAAGGACTAGATAGTTCAATTGAGCTATATTCAAGTTTGTTGATTCTTTCTTTGGCCAACAAACTTACTGACTATATGTTCTAGTGAATTTTGATTTCAGTTATTATAATTTTCAACATTTTCTATCTAGTTCCTTTTTATCTCTCTTCCCTCCCCCTTTTTCCTGGATATTCATTCTTATATGAAACACTGGTCTCGTACTTTACTTTTGTTCTTTTGATATCATTTTCTTTGGTTCTTTGGCCAAAGTTATATTAGCTGATTTGAAGTCTTTGTCTAGAATGTTCAGTGACTGAACCTACCCAAGGACATTTGTATTGGCTGACCTATTTTCTGCTTAAGGGTGATTTTAATTTTTTTTTCTTTTTTCTCATCAATCTTGTTGGAAGAGGGCATATTTCATATAATGTAGCAACTCTGGAAATCAGTTTCTTCACAATTTTTGTTCTTCATTGTTTTTATTGTTGCTACTCTTTGTTTATTTAGAGACATTTCTGAACTAATTTTGTGAAATCTTTATTTTTTGTTAAGTGTGACCACTAAAATCTGTTTGGTCATGCTTAACTATCAGTTAGTGACTAGACAGACATTTTCTTAAGTTACTTGAACCAGTAATTTGCCAACCTTATCAAGAAATTCTATGTGCATATTAGGACATGATTTCAACACTCAGCACAACAGCTTAATAATCTTCTTTACTTTTACTTTATGTCAGCACAGAGCCTCAGTGTTAGCCAAACGTTAAAAAAAAAAAAAAAGTGTTTTCTAAGATCTGAGACATACACAGTCCTGCATATGTGAATGTGCTTCTAAATTCCTAAAGATATGCCAGAGATTCTGAAAGCCCATCATGAATATTTTATTCCACAGCTTTTATTTGAAGTTTTTTTTGTCGGTTTCTTATTTCATCAAGTTTTATTACTGCCTCAGGAAGTTTTAGTGTTAAACACTTGCCTCTGATTGTTTTTAGCAAATGCCTGGGAAAACTGTCCACAGTGATTTCTGAGTCAGATTAGACAATCTCCTTGAATAAAGATTTCCAGGAAACTATCAGACATAATGATATTTCTATATGAAGGAAGTTTTAGGGAGTTCCAATCTCATTCTGCATCTTCCATTTGTGCTGGGTTGCTGATTTTCATGGCTGCCATGACTGTGAAGTTGTTGGTTTTCAGGGCTACCATGAAGCTGTGGAGAGGGTAGAAGGCAACTTCCACAGCCAGAAAGTTCATTGCTTCAGGTTTTTTATTTCTGCAATCAATGCTCAAAATTTTACAAACTTTTAAGTTTCAGAATTTTCACAGTTTGGAGGAGGAGATTTTCAGTGTTCCACACTCTGCCATTCCTACTGACATCACTTCATCACTTAGACCTTCTTTCTTGATAAATCTGTTTAAATGTGTAAGTACGCTGCCCATGGTGGCTCATGCCTGTAATCCTAGCACTTTGGAGAGCCGAGACAGTTGGATCACTTGAGCTTTGGAATTTGAGACCACCCTGAACAAGACCCTGTCTCTACTAAAATTAGAAAAATTAGCTGGGCATTTTGGTGGACATCTGTAGTCCTAGCTGCTCTCAAGGCTAAAGCAAGAGGATTGCTTGAGCCCAGGAGTTTGAAGTTGCTGGGAGCTATGAAGCCAAGGCACTCTAGCATGAGATTCTTTTTCAAAAAAAAAAAGTAATAATAATATGCAAGTACTTCAAAGTCAAAATATACAAAAGTTAACTATCTCAGCATTTATCCTTTCCCCAAATACTCTCATCTTAGCACTTCATTCATTTGTATTCTCTAAATGAGGGCATGTGCCACCATTCAAATACAATAAATTCTATCTCCCCCAAGACACCAGTTAAGTTTTTTTTTTTTTTTTTTTGTCATCTTGTGGTAGATTATTGCAATAGAATGTTAGCTATGGTATTATTTACCATAAAACACCACATATATACCTTCAAGTAATTATAGTTTTCTTGTAAAATGCAAATTTGACCATGCCACACTTGTAATTAAAATTATTTAATGAGTGTACCTTTTTGCAGAAAAATAATAAATCATTTTGTTAATGTAGAAAACTCATGAATAATTTGGCAACCAATGTCTCTGCTTGGATTTTAAAATTTAGAGGCTGTAAAAGAGTGGAACCAGAAACATAGGGACTTGGGTGGATGTATATGGTGGCCACCCCTTTCTCTCCTTTTTCTACTTCTTGCCCACACTACACCAGGTATCTTCATTGATTTGAGGGTTCTTTTCATGTCACTTATCCTATGCATAGTTTTTTTTTTTTTTCTGCCTATATTGCTGCCTTTGTTACTGTGCTTAGTTCCTGCAGCTGCTGGTTTTTGTTGTTGTTGTTTTTCCTCTTCTCTATTTCTTTCTTTGTCTACCTTTTCCAAATATCTTCTACCTTTGTTGTACCCATGATGAGTTACTGTCAATTATAAAATGCCTCACGCCTCATTGTCCAGGTAGCTGAATGCATGTGCATCTATCATTTGACTGGTCACTTCTTCTGGGAAGACATTTCTAACTTAATCTGGATAACTTTCTTTCCTGTGAAGTTTTGTCTTTATTCTGTCTAATGTTCTGATAACTCATTTGTCTCTGGGGAAAGGATGAGTTCTCAACAAGTGACTATTAAAGCACTATGTGCTGTGTAACATTCACAGAGAGGTTGATAAATTTTAATTTACATAACACATTTGCCATGACCTTAACTGGGCTATCTCTTGGTCTAGTCATGTCTATCAGCTAGACTACTGGGTTGTCAAATGTGCTACAAACAGACACACACATAAAAATAGTGAACACCATTAGGTTATAGTGTTCTTAATGCCCTTACGTGCTATATGACTCTCTAATGATATTTTAAGAACCAGGCTGCTGTAAAGCCTGTCATGACACAGCAAGAGAGGTTGATCTTCTGATTATTTCCTAGTATGCACAAGATTCTTTCAGAAACCAACATACATTTGCAATTATTTGTTTATATATCTGGCTCTGAAGGCTAAAACATAGGTTTATGTCCTATTTATCTTCCAATCCGTAGCCTAGCACTGGGTAAGGCATGGTATAGCCAGTAAAAATTTTTGAAAGAAGTGAATTAATTGATCAAATAAGCATATTTTACAAAATTTGAAGATTATAGCACGGAATGGTCACATACATTTGAAATTCTAGAAACAATAAGGTATGATTTTCCAAGAAGGGGATTTTTATATTTTTGACCAATTATATGTAAATTAAAATTATATTTTGTTAAATATTTCTCAGCTTTATCTAGATTACATGACAATTGTAGAAAAGAAGGGAATTGAATTCTACTTCTTGACATATAATTTGATTAAGAGGAAGTGAAATAAATCACTCTTCAGAGTTTAAAAAATATGTGTTTTCAGAGTTTTCACATGCAAATAGCTGATATTTAAACCTTGTTCTGTAGGAAATTCACATTTCATTGCCTAAAATCAGATTCATTCTATATGGTACTAGACCTTGCCACAAACAATTGCCTTCACCCCTCCTCCTTCTTTCTCCTATAGTTAATGACTCGAAATCTTAAAATTATTTGTGGCCTTTTCCTATTTGTCATCCTCATGCTCTCTCATGTCTGTGTCCTATTAATTTATCTTTTATGTCTTTCTATACTCCTCTTGATTCTTATATTCGCATCCTCTGCTTCAACAAATTCATGCTGGGCTCTCAGAACAGCCTCTTAATTCTTTTCCTACTTTGTATTTCTTTATTGTATGATTATCTCCACAACTCATAAATTATTTAATCTTTCTAAGAAAAAACAAACAAACCCAACTAACAAACAAACCAACATCGCTGCTTTCATCAGTCTTACTAAAAAATTGCATAATTCACCATCTCCTGGCTTCCATTTTGGTGATGTCATAGTCAATGATAAAGGCCTATAGTAATGACACTCTAGCCTGATTTTCCAGTTTATCTCTTATTAATCTTTTTATCAAATCCTCAGCTTCAGTAAAGATTTAAGAATCTGTGAACAGGAATTGCACAGTTGTGCCCATGACATGTTGCTTATTTTATTTACCTCATTCATGAATCCCCTCTCTTTTTGCTGTTTCATTATATAAAGTTTTTACTGTCAAAGTTTTAGTAGGCAGAAAAATAGAATAGCGTGATTCTTCTTATTTACCACTTAGTTTTAAAAATCACTTGCATTTTGAAATGTTTGATCATCATTTTTGCTGAAGTATTTAAAAATAAATTGCAAAGACTGTGATATTTCACATTTCAAGATAGTTTACTATGCATCTCTAAGCAGTAAGGGAATTTTCTTACTTTGTCATAATAGCAATATAAATAATATTTTCTTTACATCACTAATACAGTAGTTTTAAAATTTCTTAATTATTTAAAAGAGTTGTTTTCATTGCTTTTTTAACCCTTTAATTTTCATAGATTTAGGTTCACTGTAAAATTAAGAAGAAGGAACAGATACACCCCTGGTCCTGACACATGCACTGCCTCCCTCATGTCTCCTCCCAGAGTAACTTTGTTACAAACATTCAACCTACACTGACAGATCATTATAACCCAGTGTCCATAGCTCACTAGTCCTAGTGCATATTATGGATTTTAACAAATGTATCTACCATTATAATGTTATATAGAGTATTTTCACTGCCCAAAGGATTTTTAGGAAAGTACAAATATTTATGTCTTCCTCCTCTTTACCCCCTGGCAACAACTGATCTTTTTACTGTCTTTATAGTTTTTCCTTTTGAGAATGCCATATACAGTCACTGGAAACATCCAGCATGTAACCTTTTCATATGGGCTTCATTAACTTAGTAATAAGCTTTTAAATTTCCTCCATGTCTTTGCATAATTTGATAGCTCATTTAATTTTAATGTTGAGTAATACTCCATTATCTGAATGTACCACAGATTATTTATTAATTAACCTACTGAAGGACATCCTTGGGTGCTTGAACATTTCAGTAATTATGAATCAAGCTACTATAAACATCCATGTGTAGGTTTTTGTGTGAATATAAGTTTTTAGCACATTTGAGTAGATACCAAGGAATATGGTTATGAAACATAAAGTTAGAGCATGTTTAGCTATATAATAAACTGCCAGACTGTCTTCCAAAGTGGCTAAACCATGTTGAATTCTTACCAGCAGCAAATGAGTATTCTTGTTGCTTCACATTCTTGCCAGTATTTGGTGTTGTTAATGTCTGAATTTTGACATTTCTAATAGGTGTGTAATGGTATCTTGTTGTTTTACTTTACATTTCCCTGATGGAATGTGATGCAGAGCATCTTTTTTGTTAGTTGGGTTTGTTTGTTTTTTCTTAGAAAGATATGCTGCTTTGCCTTCTGGATATTTTCTTTGCTTAGGTGTCAGTTAAGATCTTGGCTCATTTTAAACATTGATTTGTTTTTTCTCTTAGTGTTCAATTATAAGAATTCTTTGTATATATTTAGACGAGAACTTAAATATTAAGATACATCTTTTGCAAACATTTTTTTCCAATCTGTGTCTGTATTATCATTCTCTTTATAGTGTCTTTTGCAGAACAGACATTTTTATTTTGATAGTCAAGCCTATCAAAGTTTTCCTTCATAGATTGTGTCTTTGGTTTCATAACTAAAACGTCATTACCAAACTCGATACAATCTAGATTTTTCTTCTTTGTTATCATCTAAAGATCATATAGTTCTGCATTGTATTTTGGCTTGTGGTCCCTTTTGAGTTATTTTTTGTGAAGTATATGAGGTCTGTTTCTATATTTATTATTGTACAAATATCTAGTTGTTCCAGCACCATTTATCAAAAATATTATTATTGCTCCATTACATTGCTTTTGCTCTATGCTAAAGAAAAATTGGCTATATTTATGTTGATCTATTTCTGGGTCCTTTATTGTGTTTCATTGATTTACTTGCCTATTTTTCACTGATACCACACTATCTTCTTTACTGCAATTTTGCCGTAAGTAAAGTCATGCAGTATCAGTTCTCTGACTTTGTTTTTTAGCTCCTATATTGAATTAGCTATTAGCATCTTTTCCTTCTCTATATAAACTTTAGGATCAATTTACTGATATTCACAAAATAATTACTGGGACTTGATTGAGATTGCCTTGAATCTATAGATCAAGTTGGAAAGAACTGATATCTCAATAATGTTGAGTCTTCTTACACGTGAAGATGAATTATTTCTCCATTTATTTAGCTCTTATTAAATCAGATTTTTGTAGTATTTTATCCATATAGATCATGTATGTATTTTTAGATTTATACTTAAGCATTTCATTTTGGTGGGAGTGCTAATGAAAATGGTAAGGTGCTTTTCTTTTCAAAATTACAAATTTCACCCATTTATTGCTGGCATATACAAGAGTGATTGACTTTTATATATTATCTTGTAAAATGCAACCTTCCTATAATTGCATAATAGTTCCAGAGTTCTTTTTGTTGATCTTTTGGGTTTTCTACATAAATGATTATGTCACTAAGAACAAATGCAATTTTTTTTCTTCCTTTCCAATCAATATACCTTTTATTTCTTTTTCTTGTTTAACTGAATTAGCTAGGATTTCTAGCATGGTGTGGAAAAGGAGTGGAGAAAGGAAACATCATTGCCTTATTTCTGATTTTACTGTGAAAGCTTTCAGTTTTTCACAATTAAGTGTGGTAGGTATAGGTTGTATGTAAATATCTTTAACAATGTGAAGAATTTCCCTTTATTCTTTAACTCAGGATTCATATAAATTCCACATATTTCCTTTGCTTATTATGTATTTTATTTATTTGTTTATTTGAGACAGAGACTCACTCTGTCACCTAGGCTAGAGCACCATGGCATCAGACTAGCTCACAGCAACCTCAAATTCCTTGGCTCAAGCAATCCTCCTGCCTTGGCCTCCTGAGTAGCTGGAGGTGCCTGATACTATACTCAGCTAATTTTTCTATTTTTAGTAGAAAAAGCATCTTGCTCTTATTCGGGGTAGTTTCAAGTTCATGACCTCAAGCAATCTTCCCAACTCAGCCTCCCACCAGCTTATTATGCATTTTCAGTCTCTTTGAATTCAGAATAACTCACTATTTTTTTTTCTTTTTATTAATTTTATTTCATGCTTAGCATGAATAGCTCTTCCTTTTTATACATTGATTGGTTAAAGATGTCTGATCAGTTGTCTTCTAGAATAAAGAAGATTCTGGATTTGTCTATTTGTTTATTCATGATGTTATTTAACTTGCAACTCCTGAATTTTCTGTAAATTGTAGGTTAGATCTTAAGTCTTGGTTTGATCTAGTTTTAATACTTTGGCAAGTATACACATAGGTGATGTGGTGTACTTCATTGTGCAAAAATTGTCCAGTTGTTGTAATCCTCTTAAATCTAAATTATTTTTATTTCTGCTCCTAGTTCCCTGTCTCTTTCAGTAAGTATTATACTAGCTTTTATCAATTTCCCCCTTCTCCAAACTTCTGTGGTATTTATGTTCTACATTACAGAATTTCACACTTCATGCTATACTATATGTCATTTTGAAGTACATTTTCTATTCTGTGCTAAACTTGTCTGTTTAAATGAGTTGTAGGTCACTCAAAGTCAATTCCCAAATGTCATGTTTTTTTCTATAGCAATGGGAATATTGTAGGTTTTCAGTACATATTCTTTTCATGATTTCATGGTTGATTCTATCAAAACTTAGCCATGTCTTTTCCTTTTTTAAAGAAAAATATTAAATATAGAAGTCTTCTTTGTTTATTCCACTTTTATTAAATGGACTTGAAATGGTATGTCCCCCATTCAGGGCTGGAAAAGGACCCTCATTTTGGGAGCCTGTGTAAACAGACTTTTTCTCCCTAAACTGGACTCTCTGAATACAAGTAAGACAGGAGAGGGCAGTTTTTCCAGATAAGGTCGGTCCCTTCTGGAGTGAACCCCCTGCTGCATTTTCCCAGAGCAGGAGGAACTGCATTCATTTGTTAATAGCCTCATTCTCTCACTAATCAACATTGAAGTCTGTCAAGTCCTGGCCAAGAGTAATTCCCAAAACAGCATAAAATTCCTAGACAAAAGACTTCTGGGGGGACTTCTCCCCCTCTTTCAGAGGCTCTGGTTGCTTTCCTTCCTTCTGTTACTTTCCTTGTAATAAATCCTATCTTATCACTGATCTCGGTGGTCCAGGAGTTCATTCTTTGAATCTTTGTGACTAAGGACCTATTGTAGAAAGATATTCTGGTAACAGAAGTACCAAACATAGCACAAGTAAACACAAATGTAGTAATGAGGATAATTGTAGTATTAAGACCATTGCATAAAAGCCATGTAAGTACTGAGTCCATGCATGTAAACCACAATCAACAAATATTTGCCAAAAAAAGAGAATGGTTGCTTTGTTGGTATTGTGAAAACTATTATGCTTTCTTATGTCAAGAATTTTTTTAAGCTGAATAAACTCATTATCTGTTTAAAAAGATCTCTCTAAGTATTTTCTATAGTAAAGATGTTCTACTAATTATTATCTGTGAAAACTTTAACAACCAAGCACCCAGCACTCATTTCAATGCATATGAAGTTTTTTATAACTTAGTTATAACTTCTATAGAACTTCTTTCCATAAGTTAGCTGATCTCCTTTCTCTCCTATCCAAGGAATAACATGGCAGGGTTGAGTTACCTAAAGATCTCTGGGGCTTATCCTTCTTATTTGCTATCCAGAGGTTTTCCCTGTGTTTCTTTCTTTGTCTCCAGCAGAATTTATAGAAAAAAACCTAATAAAACATGCACCAACTCAAGCAAAATATAGAATTATTTTAGCAAGCAAATAAAGCTGGCATATCACCTGTCCAATATGTAACACTGGGCTACTCTGGAGGGCTTTAAATAGCATTATACTTTGTTTCTGGGTAGATATATATGAACTCAAATTATTGTGTTATGTTTCCTAAAATATTCTTGGCCATCATTATGTACCAATGTGGCATAATGGAAGTAGGTGCTAATAAAGGCAAGTAATCTCCCTTGGGAATAATATCTAGTATGTTTGTTAGAAAATTATGCTTATGTTATCATTGGATTTTACATTACCTCATTTGTTTGGATTTTATGATTATCATATGCCAACACTTGTTTGGAGAGTCGTGAGCAAGTATTTCTTCTTTTCCAGAAATATCAAAAAGGTATATTAAGTACAAATAAAGACAATAGGCCAACTGTTTATAGTCAAATGTCAAAATCATCCACAGTAAACACTAACAAATAAATTGCCAATCCAGCAGAAGTAAACTAAAGCTATTCTCTCGAAAGCTTCTTCTAATTCCTTGGGTCAGTGATTGAGTTTTTTATTATTTAAATAAAGAACATCCCTTTAGTTTGTAAATGTTTCCTTTGTTTTGTGTTATCATTATTCACAAAATAATGCACATCTTTAATAATAAGTGAAGCAATGAAAATATATATAAAGATGATGTTAACTAACTCTCATCCTGCTGTCCACTCTGCTAGTCCCTTCTAGTGACCTTCTGATACCTTCTACTTCTTCAAATATACATACACAGTTTTATCTCTGTGCATGTTTATGCACTATGGGGGCTTGGAGTTTGTGTTTTCAAAGAAAAATCACACTAACATATTGGACCCTTACCTATATCCTGATAGACATTATGGCTTGGCTTTAAGTCAACACATGTAATCTTTATGAATATTAAAAATCACACACAAATATAATCGATGTATTCTTTAATGTGAATTTTTTTCAATGACGTTTCTGATTTTTTTTTTTTATTTTTTAGCCTTGCTTACTCATTTACTTTCATCCATCCCCACCCATCTACCCAATACTACACACCAGTTCCCTACCCCATCCCAGCCAGATAGTTATAAATTAAACTATCCAGCATCTTTGTGTCTCTCTTAATATATACATACACAGACATATATTTCATGTAAAGACATAGATAAAGATAAATTTATTCTATTGAATGTTTTAAGTTTTGAGCTATTCTTTTTAGGGCTATCTATGTCTATGGATCACTTTGCCTTGTCCTTTGATTCATATAGGAATTAGAGTAAAATCTCTCTCTTCTGGAGTCAAATGTGATTCAATTGCACAAAAGTTTTAGTGTTTTAAGGCTTGTGAAAGGGACTGAAAAGAACTCAGTGTTCTGGGTATTCCTCCAGCATTACTTTTCCTTTCAGTTTTGTTAAGGTATAATTTTTGCAATTGCCTTCTGGTCAGAAATTTTACTCCATGCTGATGTAATTTCCTTCATAAACCTGTCATCACTATCACAACTTTAGTGAAAATGCCCCTCTGTCATCTTATGGTGCTATATTTTTGATGACCAGAAAATTTTAAGTTTCTATCACCATTTGCTGTGTGTGTGCTTTTTGGAAACTGCATGATAACTCAATCATAATGTTTTATCCACTTCCATAGAAAACAGAATAGGTTAACATAGCCTTCACCACACTTTCTTAATTATTGTGTTTAGGCATTTATACTCTACACTTAGAAGGCTATGTTAACTAGTTTGATGAAATTATTTCGAATTGTATATAAAACCAACACATTGTACCCCATAAATGCATTAATGTACACAGCTATGATTTAATTTAAAAAAAGGAAGAAAACAGAACAGGTTGAGATTTTGTAACTCTGAAGTAAACAAGTATATGATGAATTGACAAAGCACAGTATTTGTAGTCAATATGTAATCACAGGAGTCCCCAACCTTTTAGCTTCTCTGTCCTGTGTTGGAAGAAGAGTTGTCTTCTTGGGCCACACATTAAAGACACAAACACTAATGAAAACTTGTGAGCAAACAAAAAGTTCTGCACATACTTTTCATGATATCTGCCACCACAGATAAACAAAAATATCTTCACATAATCTACATGTGGCCCACAGGTCACAGGTTGGACACCCTGGATCCAGACAGTGATAGTGGTTTTCAAGTTCACTCCTTTATTTTTCATAATGGTGACTATCTTATACTTGATGGCATAAGTCTGATGCAGCCAGCCTACTAAAGTTATAAAGGTATTCTGTGATCTGTCTTTAAGTAAAACATACAAAGAATTGTTTGGGAGTCTACTTAAGTATGTACCTTATAACAAATGGTAAATGGGCATAAGAAGAAAAATATAGTTGTTAGTAGATCCTAAGTGTTAGACTTTAGAGTTTCACCAAATAAAAAGAACATTTGGCAGATTCTGGGAATTTTTTGGCTTGTTTTGTTCAAGTCCCAGATCTGGATCTATCATCTTTGATCAGCACATGGGTATCATCTCTAAAATGGGTACTTCCATGGCAATCATGTGGATGAGGTTTAGGGTCTGCTTCAAGACATGAGTACTGAGAACACTCTCCTATAAGTTACCACTAAGACCTCTGTTGCTTTTTTATTATCATCTTTATGATGATTGATCAACTTTTCTTGATTTTACCCTCTGTGAGGGTAGGGAATGTATTAATCTTATTGACTGTTTAACTGTTATCACCCAGCTTGGTGTCACAATTCATGTTCTTACTCTTGAAATCTTTTTTTCAAGAATAAATGTTGGAATCAGAGTAAGGTGGTTAATGATTTCCTTCTTCCAGAATTTGGTGAGCTCTTGATTTCCCTAGCATGGTCCCCTTGGATCCCCTTTTTAACTCTTGCCTGTTCCTTACCTGTGTTGTAATCTCTTTTTCTTTTGTTCATGTATAAAATGTTGGAAAAACTTTATTTCGGAAATTAGTAAAAACTTTTATCCAATTACTTTCAAATATGCATTTTAATCTCAGTTTATTCTTGAATTGTAAATTTTATAACAAACTGCCATTTTTAGCTTTATTTGATTCTCCCACAGATGGATGGTATCATCTGCACCCTAGTGAATTCTCAGACCCTGATAGTATTCAGATGCCTGGAAT
>NW_003852506.1:4907001-4907916 GCF_000181295.1 Otolemur garnettii
GCACCTGACCTGAAATCATTGTTGTTGCTTTCTTACATGAGGCCCCCACAATGGCTGCTTGAACAGCCTCCTGAATCATCTTTTGGTCTGTGGTCATACACCTTGGCTAACCTACCTTCAACTGGTTGCCATAATGACTTCTATAAAATCTTAAGTTTTTAAGGGAAAACATCAAAACTTTTAAACTATTTTCTAGTGTTTCCCTGGCAAGAGAGACACATCATGTAGCCATGTGTCCAATGCCTCATTTCATGACCTAGCTTTGCCCCTTTTACTCCTGAGAATAACAGCAACTTATAGCTCTGCAATCCTGTACTTTTCCATGCCTTTGCACATTCTGTTTCTCCTGCCTGGCATTCACTTTGCCTCTCCTTAGTCAAGAATTCCTTCAAAGGTTCAAAGGTTCTTCAGTGAGAACCTTTTCATGCCTCCCGGTGCTCTAGCATTTCTCCCTGCTGTATGCATACAGACATGAGCCTCTGTTTCTACTTGGCCATTATATCACCTGTCATTGTAACAAACATGTTTGTTTGTGCATTTCATTACTGACTTACCATGTCTTTTCACATGAGTAACCTAATAAGATGTCTTAGTAAGAAGTCTTATGTAGCAGTTACTCAATATATATGTATTGAATAAGTGAATAAGTAATAAATTTAATGAACGGATGATATTGGCCAGGACAGTAAGTTTAATGAAAAATGAACCTAGACCTCTTTCCTCATGAAAAATGACAAAGTATGTTTAAAACAGAAAAAAGTAGTTAATCTAGGACACTGACTTTTTATATACTGAAAATTAATGATGTATCCTTGTGTTATAGGATCAGATCAGATCAACAATGATTCCAAATGGGTAAAACAGGTATAATGAACAGGTGTAGTAGAAACATAATCACTATCTCATGAGAGAAGG
>NW_003852506.1:4908782-5000916 GCF_000181295.1 Otolemur garnettii
ATATATAGACATATGAATTAATGGACTGTTTATGCTATTAGGAAAGCTTCTAGTCAACAGTTGACTATTCATAGTTAAGTTTTGGTGGAGTCAAAAGTTATAAGTGGACTTTAATTGTGGAAAGATTTGCCATCCCTAACCCCTGCACTGTTCAAGGGTCAACTGTAATATATTTTTCATACAAACTATTACTCTTGACAATCACATGATACTCTGTAGTTTTTCTATTGCTGTGTTCTTTGGAAAGTCATGCTACTTTGTTGCTGGTATAGTTCTCCCCCATCCTGTGCATAGATGTTACTTTAAAAAGTTGGTTAGTTAATTACGCTGTACCTGCATCCCAGTGTACGTATGTTTCACAGGCAAGAAAATCACTGACAATCTTATTTGACTCTAAGGTCTTAAGAACATAGAATAAATATTTTTGAGGCTCAAATTACACAGAAGGACATGACTATTAATTTTATAGTCTCTCTGTATATCATGTACTCATATAAGTTGAATTCTACATATTATGATTTCTCAAGTGAATTAAAAACAGTTGAGAATTTTCCCTCACCAGTGATCTTTAGGGCCATGCCTGATGTGGGCTGCTGTGCTGCAACCACACACTTTTAAGTGGTGCCATCATGTTGGCAGATGCTTCGGTAATCCAGGACTAATTTTTATTTAAACTGGACAATCAGCATAAATTCATAGATATGTTGGTAAATAAAAGGAAATTCAGCACAGTGGAAGCTATGATAGTCCAAACCACTTGCTAGTATAATTTATTTGTGCTTTCACGGCTACCTCAAGCCCAGTCTTAAGTACACCACTTCCACTTGACGATGGAGACCTGGTCTGTGTGCTTAGCTTTGTGGATCAGGGGTTAGAGAATATCTAGTTCATGATGGGCAGTTCAAATCTCATGGTCACTTGGTGGCCCAGAGTCAAGAACTCAGTAATGAACTAAAGCTATTTTTCCAAAGGGGAAAAAAAACCAAAAAAAAAAACCGGCAATTGGACGAAACCTACCTGAATGCTGTGATTTACCTGAATGGGCCTGTGAAAGCCTCCACACAGCATTCTTATCTGCCTTGGATACTTCAAGCTGTGGGGAATCTTCCCCTGGTACAGTTCAAGTGACAGAGAAGTATTATAGCACCCTGAGACCATGTTGGAGCCTTCCCTTGCTCTTAATTTCTCAAAACTGGCAGCCATTTCATTCCTTTCTAAACAGGTAACAGGTAACATGCCTGAATGAGGAACGCGTTACCATGAAAACCCAGCAAGGACAATGTGAACTACGCTACTTGCTTAGTGGTAAGAGGGGCCAAATGGAGCACCTTACTTTTCATCTAGATTACAAGACCCATAACAATTCCATAAAACTCATAGGATGTACTTTCTATCTGCTGCTGACCAAGATAGTTGCTGATTCTTGCTCTCAGCTTTAATCACCAAGGTATCAGCAATATGATGGACTAACAGATTGTCCTCGGGAATGCACAGACAGGGTTTCTGCAGATTAATTTATGCCTGAGGACTGAAGAATTAGTATGCTTTTGAGGTAGGGCAAGGAAGGATCATTCTTGGTCCTGTCAGCTAGATGCAAATTACTTTTAGTGTTTTTTTTTAAAATTTTATTTTAGTGTAAAAACCCTCTGCCAGATGAAAAGTGCATTCCAAGTTCTAGAGGATGAAATAAACAACACCTGAAATAATAAGTACATCTGGAGTCACTACTAGGTTAAGTTTTTGACAGCACACTCTCATTCTTCTCAACCCATTTACATTTTATAGGAGACAAATAGGCAAATTGGATGTTGTAGAATCACAACACTTGCGACTTTCAAGACTAGGAATCAGCGATGAAGGAGGAAAACCCTGTTCCGGATGTGTGGAGATGGTGACAGGGCTCCTTCCTGCATGACTTTTTGGGCAAAATTGATGGAGCTACCCAGTCAGTAACTAATGGTAGGTTTTTTTCCTCTCCTTTTTCTTGACTTGTTAAAGAGAACTCAGAAGAGTGTTATGTGAAAGGAACAGATTGCAGTAACACAGGACACAGTGGTGTCAGAAACTGCCAGTGCTGTATATATATGAAAATAATGTTGTTTGTATAGGCAATACATATGGAAAACCTGAATGTAAGAGGATAAGAATGTGGCCTGATCCGCTGGTGAGAATAGTAGAGGCTCAGGGTCACATGAAAGCATTTTAATGATCATTTTAGACAGAACTGGTGACCAGACATTTGTCTTTGTTTTATCTTTTAAGATATTTGACATAATTTATTTTAAAATATTTCAAGTAGAAAAGTACAAGACCAGCAAGAAGATCCTGACTTAGATTCCCCTAACTGTTCACATTTCAGTACATCTACGTTTTACAATTACTCTCTCTCTCATCTCTCTCTTTCTCTCTTTCTATGACCTCTATGATCTTATCTAGGCCTGATAAATGTCACTGTCCCTGATATGTATATGTAGGAGTGTCCCTTTGTCCCTTTACAGTCACAGTCCAAAAGTGTGAGTCAGAGACTGACCCTAGCAATGGTTTTGCTGGTATAATTATTCATGCACGACAGACAACCAAATCACTGGGGATGGGGAGGGGGTGGGATCACAGATGCAACTTTTTAAATTGACATCCCATTTTCTAGAATTGAGGCTCCTCCAAACACAACTGTGCTTCTTTCTTTGGCATCACCTTTGCCTGACAATTGCCCCAAGCTTGGGGCATGTATTTTTCACCAGTAGCAGAAGGGATGGGCCACTTTTAATCTTCTTCTCCTTTCCGTTGGTATCAGTGGTGCTTTGTGGAAATGGAGAGACATTTGTATTCATGGAAAGCCTGAACCAACAGTAAGAGAAGGCTCTGCTTTATGGTAAAATGCAACATTTTACATATAATGTACTTTCGGCACGGAGGCAGGTGGAGACCCGAGCAAGATGTGTTGGTGAGGAAAAATGGAGAGCACAGGAGAGGTCGGCTGAGTGGAGCTGAGCTGTGGAGGGATGTGTAGATGGTGCCTCAGATCCTCTCTTTCCTACCTGTGTATTGGTGAATTGATATTTTTAGCATACACTAAATATAATTTTTCATTAATCTATTTTTTAAATTTCATATTAATATGAGGGTACAAACTATTAGGTTACAATGTTTTCATTTGTTAGGTGAAGTCCCTCTTGCAGTTGTGTGCAACACCCGGGAAGTGTGCCATATGCCCTTACACTGTGCCGTTAATCTAGTTTTAACTGAAAGAGGTTTGGCCAAAAAAGTGATTTATATAAATCATATGTCTTCTCTCTCTCTTTTTTTTTTTTAAGACAGAGTTTCATTTTGTCGCCCTTGGTAGAGTGCCGAGACATCACAGCTCACAGCAACCTCCAACTCCTGGGCTTAGGTGACTCTCTTGCCGCAGCCTCCAGAGTAGCTGGGACTAGAGGCACTTGCCACAATGCCTGGCTATTTTTTTGTAGCAGTTTGGCCGGGGCCATGTTAGAACCTGCCATCCTTGGTATATGGGGCCGGTGCCCTACCCACTGAGCCATAGGTGCTGCTCATGTCCTCTCTTTTCTTAGAGTGATCAAAATGTTTTTTCTTTTCTTCTTTAAAAACTAAGTCATAGCTGTGTACAGTTATGGGGTATAATGTGCTGATTATAAATGTGGAATACTTAAACCAGACTGCTTAACCATCATCTCACTTACTTATTTGTTGTGATAAGACATTTATACTATACTCTTAGTAGTTTTGAAATGTACCATTGCATTATGCACAGTAGGTGAAATACCACCGAATTCCCCTCCTTCCACCCCGCTCTCCCTCTTTCTCTTCCTTCTCCTGCCTTTCCTCTCCTTCTTTCTGGACTGTATTTGTGTTTCATCATTCATATGAATGTGTAGGTGATGATATATTGGTTTCATAATAGTATTGAGTATATTGAATTTTTTTCTCATTCTTGAGATACTTTATCAAAAAGAATGTGTTTCAGCTCCATCCAGGTAAACATTAAAGGTGTATAGTCTCCATCCTTTTCTATGGCTGCGTAGTATTCCACGGTATATGTACACCACAATTATTTGTTAATCCATTCATGGTTCGATAGGCATTTGGGCTGCTTCCATCACTTGGCAATTATGAATTGGGCTGCAATAAATAGTCTGGTGCAAATGTCTTGGTTGTAAAATGATTTTTGATCATCTGGGTAGATACCTAGTAGAGGAACTGCAGGATTGAAAAATATGGAATGCTTCACGAATTTGCATGTCATCCTTGCACAGGGGCCACGCTAATCTTCTCTGTATTGTTCTAATTTTAGTGTATGTGCTGCCGAAGCGAGCACTGATCAAAATGTTGAATTGGGGAAAACATGTCTGATCCTGGCACTTCATGCTGCCGCTGAATGGAGTTTCTTCTTTGAATGTTATTTAACCATCCAGACCCTCTGAAGGTGTGGGTGTATTTTTCTAAAGACCCTGTTTTTTTCCCATGTGCCCTCAATTGCAATATACACACCCCAACACAAACACATAAATAACAGACAAAAACAAATATAAATGCAAAGCATTTTGCTGAGAGAAAGTTTATAGAAAAAGAAACTTAAAAAATTTCACACTATCTAATATCATGATTTTTTATTAACGTTCAGTAATTCAGAGTGTGTGAAAGATGGATAAAGAGCTCAATGAAGAAAATAATGAGTCCAGAAAGAAGAAATATGAACTATTCTGTCATTTAAAATGTGAAGGCAAATATGATCTTTTTAATAAATGGTGTTGAAAAATATTTTAAAAATTTGACCTATCCCTTATGCCATGTACAAAAATCAATTTCAGGTTGATTGTATATCTAAAAATGAAATTAAAAAATATAAAATGTATACAAAATAAAGCTTCAGGAAAATAACTTCGTGGTCTTTGAGTAGTAATAAAATAAAATTATTTAAATGGGACAGAAAACATGCTATAATGAATTAGAATACAAAGGACTGAGAACTTCTACTCATGAACATGCGACATTAAGAGAAGAAAGGTGGCAAGCCACAGAGTTAGCGGCAGAATGTGCACACGTGGACACCTATGAAACAGCACTAGACAAACAAGCAAAAGATTTCAGCTAGAATGCCACAAAATGACTTACTGTACCTAAATGGCAATGAGGGCATATCCAGAGAATGACTAAAATTTGAAAAGCCTAAAAATACTCAGTTTTAGCAAGAACAAGGAGCTGTTAGAAACACCAATGAAGGAAGGACATGAATTGGGGCGATTACTTTGGAGCACTGTGTACCCATGTTTACGGAAGGTGAACACTCACATACACAGACCAAGCAATTTCACCTCCAGGCGTAGACTCCACAGAAATGCACACATATGTTTTCCAGATAAGATGTAGTAACTACAAGGTAAAATAACACGATTTCCTGTTATTCAGTAAACAAACTGTGCTACGTCCACACAACAGAAGACTCTACAGAACTGAGGAGAACATCTACTCCCTGAACACACTGGAATGTCACAACCAAAAATCTGAGCAAAATAAGCAAGATTATGCACTAGGATATTATTTTTATGAATTTCAAAAACTGGCATAACTAATCTATTACATGATCCTGGGGAACAAGACATTGATTACCTTGGATGTGGTGACATGAAAGAAACTTCTAGGATGCTGGTAATGCTTTATTTTTTAATCTGAGTATTGATTGCATTTTGTACAAAATGATTTTTGTCAGTTCTTCATATTTTTTGTATTTCCAAAATGTATTTGAAGCAACATAAAAGGTAGGCTTTTTAAAATTTGCACAGGTGCACAACAAACGGAACGTTCTGTTTGAGTGATCAGAGTTCTCACTTGCCCCATCTGCTTACAGGCATAGCAGAGACGAGGGAATGTTAGTGATTTTTCCAGCAGCACACCCCTCACTGCAAAGGGGCCCACAGTCCTGTCAGAAGTTACATACGGAGACAAAGAATGACACTAAGTGACAAAATTGTAATTTTGAAAATAAGATAACGGAGATCAATGAATGGAAATGTTTGAGCAAGTTTTACTTGTGCGCATCTTAGGAAATAGTATGGACATAAGTGAGTTTTGCTTGGCTAATCAATTCATTTGTTTAATATTTACCTGGTGTCGAAACCCTATTGAGGGATTTTTTAAGTGCTGGATCATGAGAAGGGACAAAGAAAGGGGCCTCAAGGGGGATGGAAGAAAAACCTGGCCTGGTGACAAAGGACATTGGGAGGGGCTGTAGCAACATTATGGGGACACTGACTCAATTGACCAAGCCTGTCCTGCACAAAATACAGTTTCCGTATTTGGACATGAGGTGAACACTGCCCACCTCAAACACCCCTAGTAATGGTAAAACCAACAGTTAGGTCAGCCAAAAAAGGAAGAGAATGGTTGTAAGGTAAACAATGACCAATAGAGGACACAGTTGACTGAAGATGCAGAGAGACCAAGGAAAGAATCACACAATTTCAAAGGAAGAGAAAGAGAAGACTGACACCTTCCCACTGCCTTTGGGCTGGTCTCTATCGCTTCTCACTTGTGAGAGGGACCCACTGTGCGCCTCTCTGGAAGTGCATGAAGTTTCCTCTTTACTGAGACAAACTTTCTCTCTGTTATGCTAAAGCCTGTGAGAACTTTTAGTTTCTATTCACTTTGCCCCCACCGCTTGTTTTCTTTTGGGTTGGCTTTTACTTTCTATTCATGTGTTGGTGGAACTTCCTAGTTCCACCCAGTAGAGTAACTGAACCAGGTCAATTGGTTTCAGGGAACAGAATCCCTGTACCTTAACAATGGTACTGTTGGGTCTCCCAATCCCATCTTCTTCATACTAACCATGAGGACACTGCAATTTTATAAGATTATGACAGCAACAGAAACCATTTCTGGAATAGTGGAAGATCATTTTTAAATACATTGTTGAAACTGTGATATATGATTTATTACAATTTTGAATAAACAAATTTTATTGATATCCCTATCACAAATATTTTTAAATAGTGAACATAAATTTTCAATTTTGAGCATGCTGGCTGAAACATATTAAGTTTCATTTTGCAGTCATATCACCTGTATTATTTTGTATATTTAATTTGTTGAAAGAAAAAAAAATTTAAGTTTGTTTAATAATGATGAGAAAACAAATCCTGCTTGGGTTTGGCACAAGCAGTTTACCTAGCCTAACCCATCAAACAGATCACACACACACACACACACACACGGTGCATATGCACACACAATATATATATGTGAAAATGATGTGATGTTGTCAATGACAGTTTGTTTAAACATGAAGTTAAATATTTTGGCATGTGAGACTTTAAATCAAATGCTACATGGAAACAATTTAGTAATACAACATCAATGAGAAATATTTCTTATAAATTGGAAGATATTCTGCATGATTTTGGTTAATAAAGAAGATAAAGGACAAAGTTGTATCTTAATTTTCACAACCTTATGCTCAGGAGAGTAAGATGGACTTTTTTCATGTCTAAAACGAGAATAGAATTACTGGAGACAGTCAAGTTTGTCATGAGGAGGATATGTCCAATGGAGTTAATTGCTCTGGAAGTTTCTCAGAAAATACATAGAACCAATATGTGTCACAGCAATATGGGTAACGGCAGTAGTATTCTAACTCACCATGGCCACAAACCAGGTCACCATGGGGGTTTCTGCAGTACCCTGTGGTTCTGGAGTGGAAGGTTCAACTAAAGAGCAGAGAATCCATTTCCTTAGATTGGATATCACCATCTGTCCTGGGGCTCTTAGATGCTCCCTGACCAACAGTGGATAAACCACAGGCTGCACGTCAGTCTGATTCCCACACTCAACCACACCCCAGACTTTCACAGGCTGCACGTCAGTCTGATTCCCACACTCAACTATACCTCAGACTTTCACAGGCAGCATGTCGGTCTGATTTGCACACTCAACCACACCCCAGACTTTGGCCTTTACCTTACAACTGCAAAGAATAGAACCTAATTGTATATGTTCCCTCATATTAACCCATTAAAAAAAAAGAAGTGTTAAATCTCATGATTTGTTTGTAAAAGAAAGATTAGTTTGTTATATTGTCGCTATAGCCAGGAATACATTGTATGCATTTAAAGCAATTTTTATGCTATTTTCAAAACCTTTCTCATTCTGTATCTGGTAATAGAAAAATGTCCAGGTTAAATGAGATGACACAAAGCATGAAAGCCATATTCCAGATGTTTGATTTTGCTAACAAAACTTTATGTTAAGTTCGACACACACTCTGACAAGTCAGATGGCACATAATGAGTGTGTGGGTACCTAGAGGGAGAAATTACTTGGCATTACAAATCTGTCCAATTTCCCTCTCCATTTTCTTAGGGATAATGTGTCTTCAGCTTTAGATTTTTCTGAGAATTACTTATAATAAGTTGACAATATGAAATTTCCTTCCAGTTTTTATTTTTTTAGATTAACACGGGGGTACAAATGATTAGGTCACACTGCTTGCATTGGTTAGGTAAAGTTCAAGTTGCAGTAGAGCCCTTACCCAAGGGGTGCGCTGTACACTCCTTATGTTGTTCCCAGCGGGAGAGAGCTTCTAAAAGTAAACTTTTATTGAAATAAAAAATACAGAAGAGACCATAAGTCAGTCAGTGTAGAAATAGATTAATATTTAGAAAATAGTCAAAGCATTTTAATTGAAATTCAGTTCAAGAAATAGACTGAGTGCAGGGTGCAGGGGTCCTCCACACTTCCCCTTCACCATCTGGGTTGTTACTTGCCCTACCTTGTGAAACCATGTATCTGTTTTAATCATTTGCACTTTACGTCAATGGATTCACACCATATTTACTATTTTACCTGGCTTTAATCATGAATATCGTGAGTTTAATATTCATACATGTTCTTTGGGTAAAAATAGTTCATTTTCATTGCTTAGTAGTATTCTCTTAAACATCCTATTCATCCATTTATTGTTGATGGAAGGTTGAGTTGTTTCCAGTTTTAATCATTACAAATATTACTTCCATGAATATTCCTGCACATGTCTCTTAGTTATGTTTTGGTCAGAGATTGCCTCAGCCAAATGCAGCTTTATGTGCCTTCAGTATTTATTTCACCTGCACGTGTCTACGTGTTACCTGTGATTTGGCTGAAGGAGGCTGGGTTTGGCACAAGCAGTGGGCTTCCCTGAATAACTCTGCTCTAACCAGCATCAGCGTCTAGTCAATTAATTTCTTTTCAGTGTGGAAAACAAAAGTACAGGTGGCCCAGCTGACTGGGGAGGGTCTGTCAACTAATTCCTCTATGGGAAGCAAGTGAGGGGGAAAGGAAATACACTCTGTCCATGGGCACTGTGCTCATTATGAGGGCACGGAAGTTCCATAGAAAATACTCTCCCTTCGTGGAGGTTGGGGAAGAAGGTGTAAATATTTGGTGAAGAACAATTTGTTCTGGTACAGTCACAGTTTTGTTGGGGAGTTGCTAGAATTGTAACTTCAGGTTTATAGACTATGAAATGACTCTGCTTTGTGGGTACCTTATGAAACAGTTCTCCAGAGTGGTTGTACTATTGATAACTGCGTGAGCGGTTGCTCTGTGTTCTCAGTGGCGGATTTTACTGCCTATCTTTCCCTGTAGTCATTCAGCTACCGGTGTGCATTGATATTGGTCTGCATTGTACTGCTGCCTAGTGGAATTGAACACCGGTTGTAAGTCATTTATAGGTATCCTTTCTTCATAAACTACTGGTTCAACTCTTTGTTTTACCATTGAGCTGTATAAAGAATTACTGAACACCCCCCCTTACCTTACTACATTAAAGTTAGACCTTATGTTAACCTGAGTGGTTTTGCTTTGCTGGCAACCTCATGAGGTTATGCACATCTCTTTGCCTTTCTTTGTATCTCTTCTCCACAATTACACATGCATGGCTATTGACACACAAACACACCACTATATATGCCAAACTGATGGAGTTAGTTCAGTAGACCTGTAACAAAACATACTTTTAATGGAATACAGAATTTATTTTAAAATACATATCTTTTTATGCAAGAGTTGATAGCTAAATTTAATCAAATTGCATACAGTGTTTTAAAGATGATGAAACATCAGAAACTCCACTTTTCTTTAAGTCACACAATTCAATCATTAATTAGGAATCAAAATGACCATGCTGAATTTTTATTTTTATTACTACTAGCAAGTAGTTCATATTTCTGAATACAATTTAAAATTTCTAATATGAAGAAACTTGCAGAAAACACCAGTAAATAAAACAGGAGTTCGTGTCAGTAGGCTAAGCAGCCCTAGAAATTCTTCAGTAGAAGCCATAAGACCAGTATCTTCCATAGGCTAGTGGGTGGCAGCAGGTGTATCCATAGCCTCTGTAACCGTAACCATAGCCAGGGCCAAACCTGCAGCCCAGGCCACAGGAGCCATAGCCCAGGCCGCCATAGTAGTCGCCATAGTAACACATGGTGTCAGCTAAGGAGCCTTTGGACAAGGACCCAGAAGTAGGTATATCTGTGCGATGTAACCATCTTCCAGGTGCCTTTTATATACTCTCAGTGGTTGAGGAATATCACATGCAAGGCCACATCACATAACTCACTAATTTGCTTCAGACAACATCATAAATATTTTGATACAATGGCAAAACAAAGCCCTCAATAATAATTGAAATAATTTTGCTGTTATGTTTGAATTTCCCAATCAATTTATGAGCTTTTAGAATGAAGCTCTTCTATTTCAAGGCCTGGGCTCACTCTATATTTAGGTAGTTGAATACACATGATCTAATTATATGGTACTGTTCAAATCGTGAAAATAGGTGCCCTGTTTGTTTGTTTTACTGTGTTTCCATTTCTCCATTAGAAGAAAGATTTAGTTGGTTTTTCTATTTTTTTCTTTTTTTGTAAAATAAATCTTCTCTGGAGGAACATGTTTCTTGAGTCTTGCTCGTGAAGGATGAGTTATTGGTTTTTTGTTAATATGAGATACAACACATCTCATAAATAACTGCTCTAACTTGGTGGCAAGTTACTATCATATGTAAACTTTGTTGTTATTTATTTATGATCCCTTTCCTTTTGTATGTGTTACTTTGCTTTTTCAAGAATATAAATGACAATTATATGGACAGAAACTCCATGTTTCAGGTTTCCTTTTGTTGTCCCATATGAAGGTGTTATATGTGTAGATAGCATTTTAAAACACACCAAGGTCAAGTTGAGTGCTCCATCCTTTTAGGGATCATCTCTGCTCTCTTATGTGGCCTGAAGTTGTAGCAGTGATAGTGTCTTAAGAGTGCAAGACCACAAAGTCATGCTCTTTTTTACTTCCTCCGATTTTAGCTATTAAAGTATTGCTGGAAATGGAGATCTCCAAATCTGGAGACTTTAAATGAAAGTTATTAAAATGTAATATAAATAAAACAAATTAAGACCTATTTTAGGAGTATAGGTCCATATATTAGGTAGTCGAACAGAGAAATCAACATATATTATGTTTCATCCCTCTAAATACAGCTTTTGGGAGATTTCACATGAAGAAACTTTGTAATTTTACAGTTGCTGAACCCAAATTTCTTCTGACCCCTCAAATGTCAAATGAGCAGGCATATTGATTTTTGAGATTTCAGAGGAAAAATATGGAGCAACCAGATGTGAAGAACAGTGGTATAAAAGCCAGGCAGTGACTCAGTGCATTGAAGCCTCTCGTGCTGAGCTGGTAGCAGCAGATCTTTTCTAGAGAATTTTAACATCAAACGTCAAGCAGCCAGAAGCCACCAGACAGGGACTCTCTCTATACTCTACATTTCACCTGGATGATGTGAGGCGTGAGGAGCAAATTATCTCTCTTGTGAAGCATGGTGATAAGTCATTCAGCCAAAACTTAGGGTAACAAGAAACAAATAGCAAAATATATAGTCATAGGAAAAGAGTCTATTTTGGGCTGCAAAAATGTCATTTAAAAATTTGGTACATGAATGTAAATTGACAGTCTAATCAAGTGTAGCAGTGGCTTCTGAATCACTTGGAAGTGAACTGTGTATGACTTTGGATAGAAAGAACCGATGTTCAGATCCTTGAATTTTTAGGTACATGAAAACCTCAGAAGACATCCAAAGGCAGTGTTTGTTCTTCAGTCTCTGTCTCTGTCTCTAATTGCCTCTATCTGTTTCTCTCTCTCTTCCCTCCCTCATCACTTTTCCTCTTTCACATATGCACATATACACAGAGAAAGCAAAACTGATGAAGTGAAATTAGTACATATGTCATAAAACAAAATTCATGAGAGTATACAGTTAAACATGCATTTTATTTTCTCACATGAATATATGAAATGCATGTATATGAAGAGAAATAATAGTAGCACAAAATAAAGAGTAAACCCTTTCTACAAGTTTTAAGGCATTCCATTGATTTTGATTAATCAAAGTGGAGCTTGCTGAACCTGAATTACCTTTTCCCCTTATAGTCAGTGTTGAAGTTGACATTTCTGATGTGAATGTAGACGTGGAATCCAGAAAGACAAGAGGAAGAGTCCAGTAGGGTGACATGCTCAAGAAGAACCTTGATGGAGTCTATAGGACCTGTGTACTATGGGCATGATAGAGGTTGGCCTTATGGCTCATGCTGTCAGAAATGGAAGATCAGTCAAGTAGTAGAGAATCTGTTTCCTTAGACTGAATGCCACCAACTGCATATGGCAAGAGCTTTTAAATATTCTGCTGTGACTTGTACAAGCAACAAACAGTGCTGCCTTGTAATTCACCTGAGTTACTGAAATAAAATATCATCAGTTAATACAAAGGGAGCTAAGGTATTTTTGTATGTAATTTATTCATGAATTTTTCCCTTGTATTATTAACAGAAGGTTATTAAAATGTATTTTATTTCAGGATATTTTACTCTAGCCCAATTTTATTGTTATTAGATTGACCCAACAGAGTGGTCATTATCTGTATAACATCTATCATACTTAACATGACTTAGGGATAAGAGAAAAGAGCTACCAAAGATCTAATTCTCTAAAGCTCTTGGGTACAGATTCCTTAAGGTAGTACCATTGTGTATAATGTCAGCATTTCAACAATAAGACTCTGAAGATGGGTATCTGGTATATGTGTGCACAGCTCCGATTTCTCTTACACTCTCAGGTGAATTAATAGAATTAATTGAAACGACATAGTTTGCTATATTCCATATTGTAAGCAAAAACTTTTCATCACTTAGATGACATTTATTGAAGGCCTACTATGTGCCAGTCACTTCATAAATGAATTATATTATTTCCATTATTGTGATCATGTTTGTTTTTATGATATTTCCTTATTCATAGTATTAGGTGCTTAAGACATAGCAATGTTGCACATTTTAATTTGGAAATATTAAAATATTCCATAGGAGCTGTATTAAATTGGATTATTTTACTTGGATACTTCCAAAGTTTGGATGATGAACAGACATCCCCAAAATATTTGCACTGGGACAATGGGGTATAAAATCCTTGTAACAAATATAAGTGTAAAATATGGCCAATAACCTGCCAATAAAGTGGCTATCTTCTGTGAGATTTGAGTTAACAACTATTAAGAGAATGATTTCATAAATAAATGATAAATCCAATATAAGAGAATAAAAAAGTCAAAGTCCTTTTGAAGGACTGACACTAAAGTGAGAATTATGGGAATTAAACAAGTGTTATTTTTAGGAAAATATAAATATACATGAAGCTGGGACTAATCTAAACATCATTGTCACCTGAGGAAGCTCTAAAGACTCTGTTCTCCCTTTTCCTCATATTTTCTTTTCATTTCAAATGTTGAATTTACCAATATATTAACATACAAATACACACAATTCATGACAATAAATCAATTTAAATGCAACAAATCGATATTTTCAATAATATAAATGTTTATTAAAACACATTTTAAATGTTCTGACATAAGTTGTTGATAACAAAGGAACAATTTAAGGACAGTAAAATGTCAAAGGCAAAGCTTTTTTAAAAAAAAATCTGTGTAACAGTTATGATGATGTCAGTGATTTTTAGACGTTGGTTGCAAAACATGACCTGTATTTTTTCAGATATTGAAGGATGATGTTGACATTTTAGAGTAGAAAAATGAGCTATTTGAATGAGTGATCATGGAGGCAGATTCATAAAAATCACGTGGAAGAGACCAATAGCTTGATTTTCTCTGTGAGTTTCTCAGTAGAACCCACAGGACCAGTATCTTCTATAGCAAAATGGGTGGTAGTACCCGTATCCGTGTCTGCCATAGCCACAGCCCAGGCCGCCAGAGCTGTAACCCAGACCTCCATAATAGTTGCTGTAGTAGCACATGGTCTCAGTAGTGGAGAGTTTGGTTGAGGAGCAAGAAATCAGCTTTTTTGGTTTGATTATCACCATCTGCACAGGGTCCTTTTATATACACCCTCAGTGGTGGGTGGGGCCCATCACAGGACCTGTTGATCATGTATTCCTAGTAATTTGCATTAGTTCATTTCCCGAATCTTTGTTTCATCAAACAACATAAAGTCTTATAAACAAGATGACTTTGCTATGGAGTCAGCTTTCCTATGATCAAATCATGTGCCCTTAATGTGTTTTTCTTATTATTATTTTAAAATTCTTATTCACACTTTGTTTAGCTTAAAATATTAGTTTATCTAGTCAAATCACTGACTAGTTTCTAAAATGTTGACATCCAAAATTTTTATCATTACTTCTGCATGTGTTATATAGGAATCTTCTACACAGAGGAAAGTAACTTTCATCAGCCATAAAGCATATTCAGCAGAATCAGGTAAGCGTTTTCTTCTTCTTTGTTTACTTTACTAAGTAAATTTTATAGAGGCATAAAAGTATAAAGAATTGTATTTTTAAGCTTATATATATATATCCCTGGGATTTAATAACCATCAATATTCTGCTATCAGTTTCCTTCCCTGTATATTTTTTGTAGTTATTTCTAATGGATATTTCAAAAGAAATCCTCTATTAGAACAGGAGTTGTAAATACAGACACACACACACACACACACACACACGCACACAAGGTCTGACAATTCAATTTGCAAACTTATCAGAGAAAAAGTGTTACAGATCTAATTGCTGAAAGTACCCACCTTGGGAAGCTATGCACTAATGCCAGTGCCTACTGCACTCTTCAGAGCAATTTTGGAACTCTTCCTGGAAGGGCCACCAGAGCTGTCATTGTATTACCCTTGATGTCCTGAATGTCATCAAGATGTCTTTCTTTCAATATTTCCTTTATCTTCAGGCAAAGACAAAAGTTATGGGAGGGTCAGCTCAGGTGAGAAAAGAGGATATTCTAGCGCAGTTATTTGTTTACTTGCTAAAACCTCCTTCAGAGACAGTGCCGTGTGAGTTGGTGCATTGTCACAGTGCCAGAGCCATGAATTGCTGGTGAAAAGGTCTGGTCGTTTTTGTTTAACTTTTCATGCAGCCTTTTCAGAATGCCAAACAATAACCTTGGTTAGCTGTTTGTCCAGTTGGTTCAAATTCATAATGAATAATCCTTTGCTATAAAAAGGGTTAGCAAAATCATTTTGACTGTAAATGTGTGGATTTACTTCTGCATTCTCTATTCTCTTCCAGTGCTCAGTCTGTCTTTATGCCAACATCATACTGTTTGATCAAATGATCTGTATCCAACAATTGTAGTTATTATTCTTTTTGATGCCACATTATCCTTGTAGGCTAGCAGAAACCTTTTTAATTTGGCCTATGTATTTTTTTTATAGATCTCTGGTAGTTTCCTTTATAAATTCATTGATTTCTTACATGACAGGATTTTCCATGTTCATCTTTAATCTTTCTTGCCCTAAATCAGGAGTAGGCCTCTTGTCCCCCACCTTTTAAAGAAGCACTGATATTTAGAGATGATAATCTGAACTTTATTATTTTTTATTATAATTTATTAAATCAATTATATATTGATGGATAGGTTGTTTATAGTATTTTTTTCCTACTATATATTTTTTAAAATTACTTTTTATTAAATTATAACTTTGTACATTGATGCATTTATGGGGTTCAGTTTATACTGCTTTGATATACAATGTGAAATGCTTACATTGAACTTAGTAACACATCCATCAATCCATCACCATTATACTCATTTCTGATAATCTGATCTTTAGTGAGGCTCATTGGTGTAACAGTGTGATGGTTTACATGCTTTTCCAATGAAGAGGACTGGAAAGTCTCTTTTATTTAAAAAAAAGAGATAAAGACAAAAATAATCATGAGTTCAAACTGTCTATTTCAATTCAAACTAATTCTTTTTTTTTTTTTTTGGTAGAGATAGAGTCTCACTCTATCACCCTCACTAGCGTGCCATGGCGTCACATAGCTCACAGCAACCTCCAACTCCTGGGCTTACACGATTCTCTTACCTCAACCTCCTGAGTGTCTGGGACTACAGGCACCCACCACAACGCCTGGCTATTTTTTGTTGCAGTTTGGCTGGGGCCGGGTTTGAACGCACCACCCTTGGTATATGGGGTCAGTGCTCTACCCACTTAGCCACAGGTGCCACCCCGTTCAAACTAAATTTAAAGAGATTTCATTTCAGCTCTTTGATTTTGAAATGGATTCTCATTTTTCTTACACTGAGAACATTAGTTCCAGATCAGAAACTTACATAGCTTTTTTCCTACCTTCATTTTCTTCCTCTCTTTAAATTGTGCGTGGACTTTTATGACCACCCTGTGGCCATATTCTCTCTCTTTATAATATACACATGTGCATATACATATATTTACAATACCAACATTGTCACATGTCATACCTATGAAGATAAACTATTAAAGTCTCCATTGTTTTTCCTTTTGCCTTTAGGATATATTCTACTAGAAATGTAGAAGCAAAGTATCATATTGTATAATTGCTCTGACTTTTCCATGTCACTAGGTGGGGATGCAATTAGGCTCATATACTTCAGTTGGTTTAGAATTTTTAGAATAATTTTTAATTTGTAATTTGTTTAGGTAGAATATTTATGTTTATACATTGAAACTTCTGAACCAAAGTGCATTCAAAGAGATCTGGCTTCCATACGTGTCTACTTTTATCATCAATAAATATTAATTTTTATTATGTGTCATGTTAGTAATTATATCACACAATCTGATAATTAATAAATATTTATACCTCAGGAATATTGTACACACACTATACTACACCTTACAGTTTTCAGTTAACAGTTTTCCACGTACACCATCAGTTATAATACATAGAGCCTTCTTATATTTTTATATACAGCAGAATACTCCTATACCAGTTAGCAACAGATACATAATAAACCAATGAAAAACTTGAAAGTTTTAAACAACCATTTATTTTCAGTTGGGCTATTTTGAATATCCAGGTCACTTTTTGCTGATCTCAATTAAGCTTCCTCAGTTTTTTTTTTTTTTTTTTTTGCAGTCATCTTAGAATGAGTGGTTTATAATAAATAACTGTGACTGAAATGACTCATCTCGGCTCCGTGTGGTCTTTTAGCTCCCAACAGGGTATGATAGGTATATTTTTATGGCAGAAGCAAACGTATGAGAGGGGAGATATGAGAGCACAGGCATTTTTTAAAAGGCTTCTATTTACATCAAGTTTACTAACATCCCATTTGTCAAAGTAAGTCACATATATGGCGAAGTCCATAGTAGATGGATGAATCTGACTGTCACATGTAACATGGGAGAACTGAGAACTGAGAATGGGGGTAACAGTACAATTAATCACTCCTGCACTGTGTAACATACTTTATTTAGAAGTATTTCATTTGTATTTAGTTAGTCGATGACAGCTGAAGTGACTATGTGCAGAGGAAGTCAACCCTGATCAGTGTAAGGAATTAGGATGTTGTTATGTCAGGGCAGCCTAGAGAAGTAAGCTTGAGATTCAGAGGCCTCAATGGGGAGTTCTGCCCATGAGAAACTGCAGCAATCTCAGCATGAAAAGATCAGCAATGAGGAGCTCAGACCATTGAGATGAAAGTCTGGGTCTGGCTAGTAGCAAAGAAACCTGAACCAACTACGTGCTGGGTGAGGAGGGGGGAAATGGGGACAGTTGGGGTGGGGGCTTCCTCACTGCTCATGGAATCACCTGCTCCATAAATTGCCGTCCCATCGGTCCTGGTCTTACACTTTACTTTCAGGAAAATAAACAAAAGCTCTTGTTTCTCTAGGACTCACTGAAAGCTGTCTGCTCTAATGTCCTTCCAAATGATCCGAAACCTCTCCCTTCTTGCTTCTGCCATGATTAATTTGTGTACTTTTTGTATTCACTAATTTCTTCTTATGAGTCTGTCTTTTAACTGTGTCTTTCCAAGACCCGGAAAGCCCAGGTTGCCTTAGCTCTTCAGAACTCCCTTTCCCTTTAAACAGGCACCAGGACTTGTCTGGCTGGTGTTCTCACATATCCTAATGGGGCTTTCTTTGGTCCCTTTCTAGTGCTGAGTGATTTCATGTTCATTTCTGAGTCTCCTAGATTTAAAAATCATTACATTTCCCTTTGACTGCCTTGCAGTTGGCCAGGTATAGGTGCTCTTTTTACAAAGCCCTTTTGGCATTGGGGATTGGCCTTGTTGACTCACGTTCTAGTGGTTCATTGGATGACTTTGAAAACCAATATTGTTAAAGACAATGCCATATGGAATTTTTTTCTTGCCTGTTTTTGGAAGAAGATTGGAAAAATTTAAAGCTCTGATGCTGTTAACATGTTTCCTTTTGTATTTTTTTTTTTTTTTTATCTTTTGTGGGGTATGGAATTGGAAATTACTGTTGTCAAACTTTGTCAAATTTTCATCATTGTTAAGCATTACCATATGAGAAAAGAATCCTAAACCCAAACCAGGTTTCATAGTCACTGCTTATGATAAAATGACTGTATGTAAATTACTATGCTGATCCAAAATCCAATTATGTTCTGTCTTTAACTGGGCATATGTTTAATGTGTCCATGATTATATCTAGAAGATTTTACAAGTCCACCCTGCAATTTAAAATTTCCTTATAAATTAATATTTCATAAAGTATTTTAGTTCACTCCCCCTGGATAGAATAGAAAGTAAGTAGTTTAAGTCCCAAAATATATGTTTTAAACATCAGTCTGAAAAGTAGTGTTAGATCCTCTTTTGTACTATAAGAGGGCTCATTTTAACAATTTAAGTATAGGCTTCCCACCTCCTCCTTGACTGGAATCCAGAGGCCTTCCTTGGCTTCCCACTTGTTCTATACATTCTGAAGGAAGGTCTCCCGTAGTGAGAAGCAGAAAGGTAATTCAATATGCTAAGACCTCGTAGGATGATATTGAGACAATTTAGCACCATTCTATGCTATCTCAAGAGACTGACCATACAGAACACTGCGTTAGCAGAGATTGTGTTTACTTTCATCCAATGAGAGGTGTTTGTAAGGGATTTAAAAGGTGGAAGAGACCGAAACCATGTTATTGCTATAGAAAAAATGGAGAAATGTGTGATTTTTAGTAGATGAAACTTCTTACAGAATTTTTTAGACACTTTTCTACAAATCATTCATGTAAAAATAAATAAATAAACCAGCCTTTGAGAATTATGTTTTACCCAGTTGCCTATAATTATTATTATTATTTTTCCTATAATTTTTTTGATGTGAAGTCTTAGAAAAAGTATATGAGGTAGTGAGGGTCCTCCCTAATCTTTGCTTCCTTTACATCTCCTATAGACATTAAGCATTATTTCCTGCTTACAACATGTAGAATGAGTTTAATTTTTCTGATCAGGCACTGTTGGGTAATGCAGTGGTAAGAGTCCTATTTCTCATGAGGAGAATGCTTATAAGTCATTTGTAAAGAAATGAATGCATTTTTATTTAGATTTAAGTAAATACCTAGGAAGTTTAATGTATCTAATAATTCTTTTTTTTTTTTTTAAGACAGAGTCTCAAGCTGTCGTCCTGGGTAGAGTGCTGTGGTGTCATAGCTCACAGCAACCTCAGACTCCTGGGCTTAAGCGATTCTGTTGGGACTACAGGCACCTGCCACAATGCCTGGCTACTTTTTGGTTGTAGTTGTCATTGTGGTTTGGTGGGCCCGGGCTGGATTTGAACCTGCCAGCTCTGGTGTATGTGGCTAGCACTCTAGCCACTTGAGCTACAGGCACCAAGCCAGCAGCTAATAATTTTTTATCTTGATGGACCATCATAAAAATAAATTTGTTTGTTTCCTCTTTTATGATTAGTCACAGGAGTTTTCTCAGAGTACACTACTGTACCTTACTGAGGAACCACATTTCCCTCAAATTACTATGCCTGCACAAGAAATCTTACAAACCAATTAAGACCGCAATTCTCACAGGCGGTAGATTGCTACTAAAATGGTATATGTACTTTATTTTTCCTTCTTTCTGTGTACCTCACTCTACGAATTTGCACCTTCTTCTGGCAAGACGTGGAGCGAACATCTACTGTCTAAACCTCTGCTGGCTTTGAAACTTGTTTAGGCTATTAAAATACATAGAAGATGCCATCCTCTGGGAGAGGCCTCAAGCTTCTGAGATCAATTCTCACTTAACCTTCTAGAGAATCAGAGACCAAATGAGACACTTAAGCCTATAGCCAGTCAAACCCCAAACATGGAGAGATCCCCCTGTGTCAGGATGCTGCCCACCTGATATGCAGCTGGCAAAGGACATGTGAACAAAGCCATCCATGTTCAGAAAAACTGCCCAGCTGACCACAGGACTCATGACTAATAATAGAGCTGATGTAATTTTCCTTGTTTTTGCTGGCGTTCCACATGTCATGATAACGTCCCTCAAGCTTGAGCCTCTCCATCTCCTCCCTGATGCCCCAGACCCTTTTTTTCCCTTTGGATACTATCTTCATTTTTACATGAGCATTGGTTTGCTACTAAAAGCCAAAAGGTATCATTCAGCTTCATGGGTTACTGACAAAAAGGCCAAGAGCTTAAAATTCTAAAATACCAGGTGTGACAAAACTGTACTTTACTCCCTGATATTTTTCGGTATTTCCTTTTATGACTCCATTTTGAAAACACTAAATATTTTCCCCATGGTTTCAAATTTATATCCTGGAACTATAACCAGAAAATGGAAATGATTAGATTTCATTTTATTTATAAAATTGCATTTTCATGAAAGCTACTGAAGCAATTCCTTCAAGAAAGGCATTGTACCCGAACAGGAGTGAATTGATAAAGAAGTTTCTCCAACTTTGTATAAAAAGTAATTTTCCTTTTGTCCAAGAGGGTTTAAAATGCATAATCCAATTCTATCATCAGAAATATAGGAGAATATATAAGAGAAATAATAAGAAATATAAGAGAAATATAATTCCCACATGCTTTGTTCCGTCTGTATTCGTGGCCCTAGGAATGTAGGGTGAAGAACGGTAGAATACAAACCCTTAATTTCAACTTCTAATGTATTCTTCTTCCCCTCTGAGCTTACCCTGGTAGGACTTGAATAGTACCATTTGGACCAAATAGAATAATTTGGGCACTGAGGCTTTGGGGAGAGGTAAATGTATACTCATCTTAATAGTCATGCTTTTTCATGTGCTCTTAATTTTAAAAGCATGAAATCCATATAAAACACTAATGAAAGCTTTTTAACCCTATTAATTAATTTATGTATTTTCCATTCAATTATTTAAAAAATAAAATAGAAACTAAAATCTTTACAATTGCCAGGTACTACCCTAGGTGCTAAACCCTGTAAATTTTATGAATGGTATTTTGCCCTTACTAGTATTTAATTTCTCTCTCCTAAGATAGGCTGTGATATCAGTAGAATGCCATTTGAGAAATTTATTTATCTTTATAAGATGGGAAAAGGAGACATGACTTCTAATACGTTATGGAAAACTCTGAATGTCCTTAATTAATACTACAACATAACTAGTTTAAAAATTAATATAAGTATATAATTCTGAAATAGCTGCCCAGATACATATGTTATCCTTAAAAATAATATTTGTAATATGCAATATATTGATAGTTTGAAGTCTCCATGCCTCCATTAATTTTGGAAGAAAGCTTATAATTATAAATGAAGGTCAAAATAACATATTAGTGCTTGCTTCGGCAGCACATATGCTAAAATTGGAATGATACAGAGAAGATTAGCATGGCCCCTGTCCAAGGATGACACGCAAATTTGTGAAGCGTTCCATATTTAAAAAATAAATAAATAAATAACATATTAAACCAAAATGAATCTTAAACAGAGTGATGTAGAAATTATATAATTCTTATATTATTTCTTCTGGTAGGGTATGTGGGAAGGTTGTATCATATAAATACGTTCCCCTATGTTCAAACAAAAAGTTGGAAACATCAAACTCAAAACCACTTTCCATCAAAGCATTGGTATAATTGCTTACATCTGAAGTTGTCATGGGATGAAATTTTCTAGAGATTCTTAAATACAAAAGTGATGTGCAGAATTATTCTGTGTGCTACTGTCAGATATGGGGTGTGGTTTAAAGGTATATGCTAGGGAACAGAAGGGGATCATTTAGAACTAGGTGACATGGAAAAATGCAAATACAACCCCAAAGAAGCATCGTCCTAAATACCTAAATATGGTAAATAGGGACTAGCCAATGACCCAGGTACATAGATAGAGGGATGGGATATAGGGATATAGGGCTTTAATTCATCAGGTAAAAACTACCATATGGGATAATGTTTTAATATAATCAGATATGGATGGTGATTATGGGTTCATCTAAAGCAAGTTTCATTTAGAAATAACCTATTTTTCAGCCTTTGACTTTTTAGCAACTCAGCATGTAGTCAATGTCACAATTTATAATATTCTCACACACACACATAGACATGTCATAAATGTAACAAAAGTAATGTAAAAAAAGCAATATTGCCAATACAGGAGATTTTATTGAAAATGGAAACAAAATTTGCCTCACATGAAGGATATTGAACTAAAATGCATGCAGAACAATAAATGTAATACAGTAAGAAGAGAAAAATGTTTGTTTATAAAGCAAGACATTCCGGATGATTATGTTCAATTGAGATGATAGATGTAGAGTTTAAACTAGTCTCTCTTCCCTGAGTAGCCCAAGATGAGATGATCTCTGTTTTAAAAAGAAAAGAATTCAGAATGTTGAGTCAAGCTACACAGGAAGAGGAGCCTTGGAGTTACTCTAGAAGTTTCTCAATAAAATCCACAGTACCAGTGTCTGCCATAGCAAGATGGATAGTAGCAGGTGTACTGATTCCTGACACAGCCAGAGCCATGTCCCCAGCCCAGGCTCCAGAGTTGGAGGCCCCATATCACATGGTGTCAGGAATAGGAAGCTCAATCAAGGATCAGGGAACCTGAGTTTCAGTCTGAGTGTCACTCTGTGCCAGGGCCTTTTATCCACCTTCAATAGTGAGTGAGGCAAACCACTGGAAGAGCTGGGCTCATAATTTGCTATGTTTACAATAGAAAACTTCTTTAGGGCTGGGAGCTGTGGCTCATTCCTATAATCCCAGCACTCTGGGAGGCCAAGGCAGGGGAATCATTTGAGCTCAGGAGGTCCAGAGCAGTCTGAGCAAAAGCGAGACTCCCATCTGTACTAAAAACAGAAAAGCAAGGCATCATGGTGGAACCTGTAGTCCTAGCTATTTGGGAGGCTGAGGTAGGAGGAGCCCTTGAGCCAGGAATTTGAGGTTGCTTGTGAACTAGGCTGCCGCCACAGCACTCTAGCCTGGGGCAAGAGAGTGAGACTTTGTCTAAATAAATAAACAAGAAGAAGGAGAAGAAAACTTTTATTTCCCATTTTCTTTGGGCAAAGATTTCTCTTAGGATATTTTGATTTTCAGATTAAAAATATCACAATCCAATCTTGTCACTTTTAGTAGAAACAATTACTCTATATTGCAAAATCTGAATCAAATTACACTAGTTTGTTAAAATTCTTTGCTCATAATATATGGAATTTGAAAAGAATTCTGGCTGCTCATGTGAGTGTATAGATGCATGGACTGACATTTTAACATAAGTAAGAATTCTGTCAAAATGCCTACTTTTTATTTTGAGGGGCCTTATAAATCTTGTTCTGCCCAAAGAAAATACATCTTATCAATACTTCTTAATTGTACATTAAAATGCCATCATATGCTATTATATAGTGACACCTATATTTACATCTCTAATTTACTTTTCAAATTATGTCTGAGAAAATTTAGAATTTTGTTATAAAATGAAATATTGACATATGAGGAAAGACAAGTTTATGAACTCATCCTAGAAAAAGTACTGCATTTCTCATTGGCAAGTATCACTATTCACCTTCAAAGTACACCCCTTGGGCAGCTATGCACTGACACCAGTGAGTACTCCATCCTTTAAAGCACGTTTTCTAGAATGAGTTAGCAAACTTTACTGTCAGATCTTACGATGACAGCTCTGATGGCCATTCCAGACAAAGCGTCCCAAAATTGCTTTGATGGGTGGACTAGGTGCTGGCACTGGTGCATGGCTTCCCAAGGAAAGTTCTTTGAAGGTTACTGTAATGATATTCAGCAATGAGGTATGTGGCATTTTTTTTCTAGGATAAGTTATGACCATGTATATTTTTCTTTATTGGGTATTAAAAGGTTGATCTTTCCCTAAAAAATAGGTATTTTTTGTGTTATTGTGCCAAATTTATTTGAACCTACCTGGGATTCCTTTTTCAACAGTACTAGTAGAGGTCTGGAAAACCCTCCATCCATTCTCTCACTTGGTTCCTTAGTGTTGACATTTGTTCTGGGGACTGGAAGTATTGGGACTGACCATCTCATGAGTGCAGTCTTTGACCACCCCCTCTACCCCACAAGAATGGGTCTTGGGCCTGGAACATTTCCTTACAGGAGATAAAGACTCTACATTGCCGATGCTGGACTTAAGTGTATCATCTCACATGGGGGTATCTTTCCCTGTTTCAGGCTGTGTATACCCCTTTGTTCTGTCTAAGCCTGTAAGCAAATAGTTCTTAGTCAAGGCACAGTCTAAGCCTTCAATAATCTCAGTCTCTATGAGGGAGAGGGTGTTTTCTCTTCCGAGGATGGGCATGGTCCACCTGCCCTGTGTCAGCAGCCTGGGCACACACTAGCTATACACACTCTTGGAGCTCATCTTGGTGTTTCTTCTTGAGGTGAGGAAAGGCATCGCTCCATCCAGTGCTCAATTGTGTTGCGTTTCCCTTAGCAACTCTAATACGAGGATGTAGTGGGCAGAAGTGTTTTGACTTGTATTTCTAGCTTCTGGGATTGTGATGATCTTTGCGGTTCTTCAGGTAGTGGCCGTGCTCCCCAGGGACTAGAAAATGTGCACCAAGTTCTGATCGACCCTGAGGGAGAAACACAAGGGAGCTGAGATGGACGCGAGGGATACATAATTATATATGTGAATTTTGCATTAGGCTCCAACAGCAAAGGAGGAAGCTAGTGTAGGACAGAACACTTGTCATTGAGGAAAGAGCTTAAATCCTCTTCTAGAAGAGGCTATGAATAAAGTTAGATTTTAAGATGAACACTGAAATGGAGTATTAGAAGTAGTTTTCACTTACATAGGCTGTAAACTTGATGGAAGAAGACAAAGAGGCTGGCTTGCAGTGCTCCATTCCGAGTACTCCCCAGAGAGCACTTAAAGAGACAACCAGCCATGAGGGCAAAATAACATGATTTTGTACCCGGAGACTCTGGAGATAGTTGATATTCCTACTTTCTCATATTTTTTATGGAACCAGATCAGTTTCCATAATCTAAGTAGACTATGAAATTCCAGGGAGACAAGAAATTTTCAACATCATTCATTTTCATTAATTCACTTATTCAAAAATATTTAAGGAGCAACTCTTCGAACTGCAAGGCTATGATCCCCTATCAATGGCATTGTGTGCAATGATACGTTTACTATTCATCACTTGGGGATGTGCCGTTTAGGGCAGGGCTTCTGAGAAAATCCACTGTGTGGGAGGAGAAGCTGGAGAACAGTATTTTGAATCAGTTGCTGAGCTAATAAAATAGAACTTCCTAAAATGTGAAGTAAACACATTTCCTGCATTATAGCATTGAAAGTTTCTCTAATAGAAATATTTTTTGAAATATCTGGAGTGCTTCAGGTCATACGTGTTGATATCTGAGAGTATCATCTGAACCGTGTATGGGATGTTCAGAAACATTGAGCCTTACCGGAAGTTCAGGAATGGAGATTTTTTTGTTCTCACTATGTAGTATATTGATTTGGAGAGGAAATCTAACACAATCAAGAAAAGTAATATTTTTTCCTGCAAATTACAAGGTGGAAGAACAAGATCAGTTTCCGTAATCTAAGTGAAAAGCAATGATGTAGCTGCTGAAAAGTCCTTTTCCAAGAGGAGAACTGGGTGGTTTCTCTTGGTGGACCTCTTCAGTAAAATGAGAACAGACTCTCCAAGAACGCAGGTACCGTATCTGGGATATGTGTTATTTTCCTTTGCTGTTGAATTGAGAGAAACAGCAAGAAGGGTGAGAGGCAGAATAAACCCTATATACCCACCTGAAGGCACAGATCTGACTGCTAACTACCTAAACATGGGGTTAGCAAAGCAGCACTATCATTTGCTAACAGAAAATGAGACTCTGATTGTGTAAAATGGCATTTAACTTGCTTATTTATGAATAATAGTGCTTCTAGAGGTACATATGAAAATAATTTTTATACACATATGGTCACAAAGGACTGATGATGTTAGCCTTATCTTCTCTGGAAGACAATCATCTCAAAATAGACTCAAAAGATGTGCCCTAAAGGCGTTTTATACAGCTCCTACAAATCGGTGTAAATAAAAGGTAACAATACTGAATGTGATAAAAGAAAAACCAGTTCATTAATTTTGAACTTGATATTTTCCTATATGAAAGATATGGATTGAACATAGAAAAGAATATCAAAGACAAAATTCATCTATTATTTTTGACATATTTGGGGGTATTTTCACGAACTGAGAAGGCTACCACATTTCCTGAGTTTTTCAGGTTAACCTGAATGAGTTTATGAGAGTTTGCATAGAGAATATAATTACTCATGTGAATAATCTTAGAACTAACACAATAACTAAGTAATGAGGTGAGGAATATATTAACTAGTATGATGTAAACATCTAAATTATATATGAAATCAGCACATTGTACTCCATAAATGCATTAATGTATACATCATGTACCTCTTTATAATTTAATAAAAAAAAAATCTCAGAACCAGAACCAGGCAATCAAGGTGAAGGAGTCTAGTCAACTGGGCTGTTCTGGACGTTCCTAGGTATAATCCACAGTGGCTGTGTCCGCCCCAGCAAGAAGGGCAGTGGCCATGTCCATACCTACCACACCCACAGCCCCAGCTGCAGGCCCAGACCAAGCCACCAGAAGACGGCTCCATTAATAATAGCAATGGTATCAGCGAATAGACATTTTGATAGGAGAAAGTAGACCCCGACACTGGGGTCCAGCCTGAAGGCCTAGTGGGTTCTTGACTTTGTGCAGGAAGGAATTTAAGAGCCAGAGAACAAAATGAGGCTAAAAAAAAAAAAGTCTATTGAAGTAACAAAAAAAGATAAGGAACCTTGCTCCTTCTCCAGGGTAACAGCTATCTCAGAACAACAGAGAATACACTTGGGAGCCGCTGAAGTTTTAATTTAGACTTCATATGCAATTTCATGCTAAGTGGAGGGTTAATTGTTCACAAGATTTCTGAGAAAGGGTTGGGGAATGCCTGGAACTGAGGGTGCCTCTTCTTTTGAACCATAGAAGTTAACTTCTGGGAGTCGTTCGCTTTAGCGTTTTAAACAGTCAGGGCACTGGTGGGATTTTCTTTTAGTAGCTAATACAGTGTAAACAGGGTATAAGAGCAGAGAGGGCATCCTGACGTTGTTTTTCCTGGGAATCTTAGTTCAAGCTGACTTTGGCGAGCTTTTCCATCACCTCCTAGTTATCAGAGACTTTGGTTCAGACTCTTTATCAAGCAGGGCTTGCTAGTTCCCTATCTCAATTTTAGTTGTAGGTCAGAGGATTATTTTCCTCAATTTGAATGTTACCATCTGCAAATAAGGTTTTATGTATCTTATGTGGTGTATGAGGCAGTGTGGCTTCATATTTCATAGAAATATACATAATAAAATTTTATAAAACATTCATTTCAATAAGTAGAGATGTCCTAATAGAAAATATAACTATTTTGTCTGAAACTCAATAATTATGTTACATGTCCTTAATTAGAGATGCTTCTTATATGTTAGAGATCTTCTCTCTTTGTATTTTATTACTAAAATCTATAATTAGTTTCCTTGGAATGTTACCATTCTTCAAACCAATTTCCTTTTTTTAAAATAATAATGACGTCCACTGACTAATCACAGCTGCAGAGGAGGAACTGGGAGTATATCTATTTCAGTGAGGAAGCAATAAAAATGGAAAGTTATCTGACTACATGTCTTTTAACTTACATAATTCCTCTCCTTTGGGCAAACAACTCTTCAACCCAAATAATATTTTCTACTGATTATTGGTAGTGAGCTGACTACATTTACATTAAAAGGCTAATATAAATCCACATTTTTATCTTGAGAATTTTATTTATTTATTGGCATAACTGATTGTTTCTATATAAGCTCACCATAAGCATTGACTTAGAAAGCCAAGTCTTGGCATGACAACTGCTTGCACATCTTACCTCTTGGGTTTCTATATTTTTTGACTTGATGATAACGTTGTCTGTGAGCTATTACAAGAAAGTGTTCTTGGGATAATGGCAGAGAAAAGTATGATATGGACAGGGTGGTGATTCCACATGCAGTCACCAGGTAAATAGAGAGAACTTGGTACAAACAAGTGAGAATTCCCCACATGCAGGTACTATGTGTGAGCTAGAGGACTCTCTGCTTCACCTTTTAGTTGTTTATGTAATAAGATTAATAGCTGTGGTAATTTTTCTAATTTTCTAATTATTTTAGGCAATTTTTCAAACATACAATACAGTTGAAGGAATTATACCGTGATCACCCCTACATCCATCACATACATTGCTTAGTTTTTCTTCTTCACATGGAGGGAGTTCGTGCATGGGGAGACCATAAGTTTTGTGCCCCCCATCACAATGACCCCAGATTCCGGTTGGGTTTGTTATAAACAGAGGAGTCATTCTTCAGGCCCCTTCTTTGAATCAATAGATGTTATGCAAAACAAATTGATGATTAGTATCTCTCTAATTGTTTTAATCAAATCACACTAATACATAGTAATTATTACATGAAAATACATACATATGAACATAGCATTTAAAAAAACATGTATATTGAATATAAACAATTTTATAATGCATAATTATATCATGTTCTAAAAGAATTAAAATAAATTCTACTTATCACAAGGTTTTAATGTGACCTATCTGAAATGATCGTTTTAGTACTGTGCTGGTACCAGTATTGTTTGCCGAACTTGATGCATTCTGTCTGTAATGAACAGAGTAATTTAAGTAATCACTTTGTTGTTGCTCTTTTCTCTTCCTTTCAGTATAATAGTTTTTTTTTTTTTTCCTGAGCGTTGTCAACTGAAAAGAAGTCCAAATTTGCTGGACTTTGTTGGAACAAGATATAGTCAAGTGATGAAGTTCTTATCAATGGATATAATCTGAGGTATTATATCAAAACTTTCTGGAAGCATCCTTAACATTCAATTTGTATGTAGTTTCACCACTGTCTTTGGACATTCCTTGATTCTCTTGCCTTGGACCTGAATGCTGCCATCTTTGGCTGTGAAGGTGATGATCACATTTTGAGAATGATGAAGTAATGATCTAAAATGAGCTGGGTTACTGGGGACTACAACAGGATACAAATGACTTAAGTCCAGACTTTGTTTACACGAGACAGAAACAAACTCTTACTAGGTATATTATTTCTGATACTTTAAATAAATAATACTTCAAACCAATACAACAATATAGAAAAAAAAAATGAGAAAATTCTACTAGGAACCAAATTTTAGATAGTTTTTTCCTTTAAAAATTAAATACATCCCCCTGAACAACGGCAGTAAAGATAAGAAAAGGGCTATATTATTCTCTTTGAATAGAATGCCATTTATTCTACAGTGATTAATTGCCAGTGGGAAGTGAGTTTGAAGTGGGAGTAATCAAATGAGTTTTTGTATTTGAGATACTGATGACTTAGTCACATTTTAAAAATCATTTTGTTAGAATATGCCTCTTTCATTTGAACTATGCTTTTTAAAACCAACACACAGATAGCCAAAGAGCATAGTGTTATTTCTTAAATAAATAACCCCCATTTTTCAGACTTAACCCAAAATATTTCAGGCATGCTTCCTCTTGGGAGTGACCAAGAGGTCACGTGGTGGAGAGGATTAGTTTGTTTGAGATAGTGATTCTCAAAGTCTTGGACCATAAAAAATATTTCTGAGAACTTAAAACGTCATTATTTATGTGTTATATTTATTGAGAGTTAACTGTTTTGAAAGTGAAAAATGATATTTAATATATGAGCTAATTCACTTCACAATAATAATCATAAATCCATTGCCCCTTAACATAAACATGATATTTTTAGAAACAAATAAGAATTTTTAAACATAAAGATTATCAGGGATCCTGGAATGTTTTATATTTTAGTCAATCTCTTTAATGTCTGGCTTGATGGAAGATAACATCTCATATCTGAGTTGATAATATGTATGTATGTATGTGTATTTATATATACATATATGGAAAAATTTCACTGTGCATTCATGAACATATGAACATATGGGAGAAAAAAGAGAAATGTGAAAATAATTTTGGCCTTCTAGAAGTTTTGAAATGATCCCCTTCACAGTTGTCCTCATACCACACTTTTAGAAATCTTGTTCTAGAATACTGATCTTCCAAAGTTTTCAATAAGAAAACCAATACTGCAAATATTTTGAGCCAGTACCACCAATATTGTAGTTTAACAATTTATTTATGTATTTTGCACATGTATCAACTAATAATAGCCATTAAACATAAAACATATTAAAATGATTAGTAACAGTACATGTATCATGATATGTATGCTTTAATATTTTAGAAAATTTTGGTTTGAGAACTTGCAAGATATAGATTTGGAATTCTGGTTCTGAATTCAGTTTATTTTAATTCTTTGAGAGATATATTGTTTGCTACATTCACCAAATCATGATATGACCTTTTAATCCCATATCTAGATGTGTAACTTGTTTTTTTAATTGGGATAATAAATATACATTTTCCTTGCTGTAATCAGTTTATTTTTACAGATTAATTGAGTGATTTTGTTTTTATACAAATTTTTCACAACACACTAAACCTCTTACATTTGGAAAAATATTTAAAATCCAGTTTGAATATTCTGTTATTAGGTTTAAACATCACACAAACACCAGAGTTTTATAGGTAGTACACCCACGTCACATTTAGTAATATCACAACAGAAACAATCTCAAATGTCCATGTACAAATGCACTGTCCTCATACAGCAGTATGCCTGGAATACTACTTAGAAGACATGTATTGAATGAATGAATAAAGGTATGTAATGGACTCCATAATCAAAATGGTCTATCAGAAAAAAACTTACTAAAAAGACAACCCCCCTCTCAGAGATGGCACAGCACTCCCTGTATCCAGTTGCAGGCTGGTACAGGATTCATATCAACAATAGCAGGCAACCAAAAGGATTTTTTTTTTGTATGTGTGTGAAACTATCAGAAAGTAGACAACTTGGAAAACTCAGAGAACCATTACTTAAAATTCGTGTATGTGCTTCTCTGTGCTCTGAGGAAACTAGGGCAGACAGTCAGTCACATGTATTACCAGATTAAGGTGTGTTTTCAAATCTCTTGCTTGTCTATTAAAAAGGAGAAGGCAAAATTATATTAGGAATAAGCAAGTAACTATGTCCTCATGGAGTCTCAGCTATAAATATTATGAGAAATACACAGGGGAACAAAATAGAAAAAAGAATGGAGGAAATAATGTCACCCTTTTGGGACAGTAATCACATGTAGGTTTCCATTTCACAATCATCCACATGCAAAATTCACAGAGAACATATTCATAATAAACATGAAAACATATCATGTTTGCAAACAGTAAATTTATTGAACGTACTTAGAAATCAAAGGGAAAATTCACTGCATTTTAAAAGTCATTCTTTTTCATCTTGCACAACAGAACCAGGGAGACGATGACATCTATTGTTCTTTCATAATAGCCAGGTTTAGAATTTTGCAATTTTGAAGAAACAGGATCAGGTGAACAAGGTCAGCATAAAAATCCAGGTTTCAAGGGGAAACAAATCCAAGGGACTCTAGAAGTTTTTAGTAGAATCCATATGACCAGTATCTTCCATAGCAAGATGGACAGAAGAAGCTATATCTGTAGCCAGGATAACCCCAGCCATAGCCGCAGCCAAGCCCACCATAGCCACAGCCACCATAGTAGTTGCCACAGTAGATCATTGTGTCAGGAATGTACGGTCCAGGTATAAAAGAGGAAGACAGTCTTCTGAGTTTGAACATCCTCGTCTTCACCAGGTCTTTTATACTTGTGCAGGAGTAGGTGCAGCAAATCATAGGCAATGTTGCTGTCATTACAAATTATTTTGCATTAACCACATGAATGCCACCAATAGCAAAGCTCTCATAAATTTCTTATTTCATTAGGCATCGTGAAGCTTTCATACCCAAGATTCCTCTACTGCATGTCAAAGTTTTCCCAAAGTATGTACTTGGTATGACAGATTTTTTACTTGATTTTATAAGCCTTCTATTTTGAGAACTCAAACTTAAATTTCATGAAGAAATTCTGCGAAATTTTAGAAACTATGCACACCACAGATGATTCAAAATGATGATATATTAGTACTGTCAAATTTATCAACCAGTTGCGATTGAGGAAGTCATTGTGTATGGATTTGGGGAAATAGAAGCACTTAAGGGGCAAGGCTTACATAAACGTACCAAGCACAGTAATATTTTCCAGTATTTCTTCAGAGATAAAACTATTTTGTTAGACATATGTAATTCAGGTGAAAGTTTTACAAGACATAACTTAAAACTGTACAAATATAGTTTATTTTCCTCTGTTATCCCAAATTCTATCTTGCTTCTTATTACCACTAGATGAAAAAACATTTATTCCTGTCCCTTTCAGGTAAATCTAACAAAATTCAATGACTGTTTTATTGTCTAGATTAAAGTACAATTGCAATAAAGATGTTACCATACCCCCTTCTCCTCCTATGGCACATCAATGCCCATTGGCATGCTATGATTTTGACATAGAACCTTTATCTGTTCTACAGTGATATCTGGGATGGCACAATGCATATTGCCATTTACTCTTGCCATAATAAAAAGTTTCTGCTTGATCCATTACCTACTGTTCAGTGCTACAACTTCCAAGCTCTATAATCAGAAAATATTTTGGTTATGGTAAAGAAATTAATGAGCTTCAACTCAGATCCTCCTGGATGACCACCAGTCATTTTATCTCTCCCTGATTGTGTGACATGTTTAGGGGAACTTGGTGGGACTTTCTTTTCAGTAGAATCAGAATGCAACTTTATTGTTAGATGCACATACTTGAGGCAAGATTTCTCTCCTCTTCAGCTTCAATTACACAAGGCCCCTATATAAGGGTTTAACCATATCGGAATTCTCTTATTCAATTTATTAACTTTTCATCAAAGCCTCTATTGAGGAAAACACTTATGGGATGAATAAAGTAATAACAAGAGCAAGCCTTATTGTAGTACCCACTATCAGCCAGATACTATTTTGTTTGGTATGTATGTGTATAAACTGATTCAATTCTCAAAATTGGCTTTGTGGTACATATTATTATTACTAAGCCATTTACAGAGGGGCAACTGAGGTACACAATTATATTGGTCACACATGTATAAGTGACAGAGATAAGATCTGGGACTAAAAAAACCTATTCTAGAAATTTTAGTTTTAACTAGTATGTCCTACCAAATCCTATAAAGTCATCTTACTAAGAACAGAAGTTTAGAAAGCTATATGACTTAATCACTGAATTTAGCTTGGAATTATATTAGGTCAAAAGAAAAGATTGGCCAGGAGTTATAGGTTGCTAATAGTCTGATATTTTACCAAAAATTCTTGGTCTTTGGTGAAAATGTACTAGGATTCAGGAAGAGACACCCCAAGACAGTATTATCATCTTAATTTTAAAAAAATCTCTATAGTCACTGTTGAGGCAGAACACAAATATAACAAATATCTTGAATTGAAAAATAAAAGAACTCTTTTATGATAATGTAGTTTTATATATAAAATGAAGTCTCATAAACTCCACATAATGGTTGTGGCTTCAGGAAATAAATTTGAAAATGTGGGCAAAATAATTGATGTTTTAAAGAATGATGAAAGAAAATATTGATGTGACACAGAAAAGTCTAGTTTGCTGACACCTGGTGTTTCAGAATTTCAAGTTATTATTTTTTTTTTCCAGCAGTCTAAGGAAGCTTAGAGACACTTTTTGGCTTTTAATAGTCAGCCATCTCACATGTAAAAACAATGATAAACAATAAAAGATAAAAATAAATTTGGAGCAGCAGAGAAGCGATGAAGAAGCTCAAGTGAAAGGGAGATCTTCTTGACCTTTTGAGCATCAAAAAAAAAAACATGGTAAAATTGTTGGCTGTTCACAGGTGGTCCAAGGTTATCTACTAAAATGCTATCTAGTGCCATAAAGAATGGTTAGAAAATGGTAATTTGAATGTGTGTTGGGAGTAAAGTGTTAAGGCAATTAACGCTTGTTAAAAACCACAAATATTTCAAATGTGGCTGAACAATAGGAAGTGTCCTCATTGTCACTAGGCCATGATTTAATCAAGAGTCAACAAACTACTCACAAGGGTTCTACAAATTAGCCAATAGCATGACACCTGCTGTGGGCCACACCCACACTGAGGGAGTATAAAAGGCCCTTTCACAGTGTCCAGACTTACTGAAGTCACCTACACTCCTTCTCTACCCAGCGACAACCTCAACAACCAACACCATGTGTGGAAGCTACTACGGGAACTACTATGGTGGCCGTGGCTATGGATGCTGTGGCTATGGATGCTGTGGCTATGGATGCTGTGGCTATGGAGGCCTTGGCTGTGGCTACGGAGGCCTGGGCTATGGCTATGGAGGCCTAGGCTGTGGCTATGGCTCCTGCTATGGCTGTGGTTACCGCAGATTGGGCTGTGGTTATGGCTGTGGCTATGGCTATGGCTCCCGCTCTCTCTGTGGCTGTGGCTATGGTTCTGGCTACTACTATTGAGGACACAATGGGAGACTTTCACCCTGAATCCTGTGATATTGGAATTCACCAGTTCTCAACCTTATGTATTTTAGCCGTGGGTTGGGTTGGGTTGGCTGATAATCATCTCATATCGTAGGTTTCTGATGTGATTTTACTGAAGACTTGTCCTTCTTGGCCTCACAATCTGATATTTCAAATTTTTCCTTTCCTTGATTTAGTTCATGAAAATAAAAAGAATACAAATTCATCTCATGAATTTCTATATGGTCTTTTTTTAAGATGATGCTGTCACAGAGCTAGTATTTTAATTTCCATGCAGGAACTTTTTCTTTATTTTTTTAAATAAACTTGTTTAATTTGGTATTACTATCCTGGTTTCTTTTTAATTTAACATTCAATAACCAATCTGTACATGGCTTACTGTGTGCCTTACCTAACTCTCTGAGAAGTGCGAGGGATTTGAGTTCCACACCTGCTCATCTGGATGGGGAGCTTGGGCTGCTCTTTCTCCCCTCCCAGCCAGAAACTCGGTGTACTGATGTTTTCTCCTCTCCTCACCCTGGCTTATCTCCAAGTGTTTGGCTGCTACCTCCTGGACCAGTGTTGGAACTGGTGCTTATGCCTGTCTTTGGGGATCCTAGTGCGAGCTGCCTAGCCCATTTCTCCCTAACTCTGACTGCTTTGACCTGAGTGCAAAACAAAAACACCTGAACTTTTCTATCACTGAGACATGTGAGAGTTCCGCAGGGTTTGAACTCATCACCTCCAGTATATGGGGCTGGCACCCTACTCCTTTGAGCCATAGGTGCCTCCCAAGAGTTCCTTTTGATAATGATCAGACATAAACTTGACTGTTAGCACTGCAGCCAGCTCTTACCTCCCAATGCCTCCTACTGGCCTGGAGGTCAACCTGCACACACCAATACAAAATCTGCTAACCCAAGTGCACATACTTGAGTATGATAAAAGCTTTGTCCTCCACCAGCCCAGCTTCTCTGAAGGTCATGAGCCTTCTCATATCCCCAGTCCATTGCTGCTATACCTGGCATTTGAGGAAGACATCAGACCAAGACTATCTATAACTAAGGAATTCATAATAGTCTTTGCTATTGCAAATCCCCAGAAGCAAAATGAAACAGTCTTACTCAGGGAAAGACATTCTCAGGGAAAGACAAATGTCCCACCCAAACAAAAGTAAATTAAAAAAGAAGATCTCACAGTGTCTCCAGTTGAGAAGATATGAGTAACAATACTGAAAGTATGGAAAAGTAAGCGGCATGACAACCCCACGTGATCACACTAACTCTGTAGTAATGGATCCTAACCCAAATTAAATTTTTTAAATGCCAGATAAAGAATTAAAAATAGTAATTTAAACTAATCTCAATGAGATTCATAGGACAACTGAAAGCCCATGAAAAGAAATCAGAAAATCAATCCGGGATGTGAATGAAATATTTACCAAGAATAGGAATCCTAAAAACAAATAACCAAAACACAACTTTTGGGAATGAAAAATTCATTGAAGGAGCTATAAATGTGTCTGATAGCTTCAACAATAGAAGAGACCAAGAAGAAGAGAGGATCAGAAAGAAAGACAGGTTTTTGAATTAATCCAATCAGGCAACCATAAAGAAAAATAATCCAAAGGAATGAATAAGGCTTTTGAGAAGTATGGCACTATGTAAGTGTATGAACTCGTGAATTACTGTTATTTCCTGGGATAAAGAAAAAGCAAACGTTTTGGAAAATACGCTTCCAAAAATAATTGGTAAATATATCCTAGTCATTTAAGAGATTTGTATTTCTAGATACCAGAGGCCATACAAACAATAGGAAAATATACTCTAAGACCTTTCTCACCACAACATGACATTATCAAGCTTTGCAAAGTCAGTGTGCAGGGGAAGAGGACCTAGTCACCTATAAAGAAAACCCATCAGACAAAGTGTTAACTTTTTTTTTGAAACGGGTATTGCTCAGTTGCTTGGGATAGAGTGCAGTAGCATCAATATATCTTACTACAACCTCAAACTCCTGAACTCAGGCAATCTTGTATTTGTAGAAATGGCTTTCTACATATTATGACTCAATAGTTAAGTGAAAATCTTTTAAGTGAGAACTGCAATGTGTAGTATAGTGTATGTACAATATCCTTGTAGTATAAGCATTTATTAATATAAATTATGTAATATAATTACTAATATAACATAGAATTTAATAATGTAGAGATAATAAAAGTGTACACTTATGGTAGCCAGATCTTTGAATGCACTTTGCTTCAGATTTTTTAATGGGTAAACATAAATATATCATATAAATAAATAAACTAAAAATGACTTTACAAAATCATAAACAAACTGAAGTACACGAGTCTAACTTTGCTCTTACCTGGTGATACATCAAAGCCCAAGGAATTATACAACATAGTATTTTTCTTCTACATTTCTAGTAGAATAGATGCAGAAAAGTTATTATTTAAGTTTCCAGTAAGGAACTAAGGCTTTAATTATAAGAAAAATGATAATCCATTTCAAAATTGAAGAGCTAAGCTTTAATTTGAATTGAAATTGACAGTTTGAACTCAAGATTTTTTTTCTCTATATATATTTTTTCAGAATAAAGAGACTTTTAGGCTCTATTTATTGGAAAAGCATATATTGTCACAATGTTAACACCAATGAGCAACACTAGTGTCCAGATTGTTATCTGTAAACATCAGTGCTTCTTTAAAAATAAAAAAAGGTGAGTGGGAGACTATTCAAAATATTTCTAGAGTTCCATCAAAAAATACACAGGCAAAATAAAAAGTTTTCTACCAGCCCCAGATAGGATAATGTGGCTTCTAAAAGAATAATCTGCAGTCAATGCATACATATCAATTAATTAAAACAGTGATAGTGGCAGAAAGATAAACTGACAAATGAAAAGTATAGACAGCACAGATATAAACTGACACATACACAGTCAAATTAACTTTGACAATGATACTAAGAATACAAATGGGAAAGAATAGTCCCTTTAATACATGGTGTTGAGAACTGGATATTGTATGCAAAAGAATATTAGAAATAATAGATCTATTATTCAAAACAAAAGTCAGGTTGAAGTAGATTAAAGGCTTAAACACAAAGCCTATAAATATAAAACTACTAGAAGAAAACATCTGCGAAAACTTCCTAATATTGATCTGGGCAATGATTATTAGATTTGACATCAAAGCATAAGCCACAGAAGAAAAATAAACAAGTGAGACTAATCAAACCAAAAAGCTTCTGCGCATAAAAGGAAACAACAACATAACGAGAAGTCAACCTAAAGAATAGGAGAAAATATTTGCAAACTGCATATATGAGATCCACAACATACAAGGAGCTTCTACAACTCAGTAGCAAACAAACAAACAAATAAACAGACATAAAAGCCCTCCCACCCCACCTCGCAAACCAACCATGTAACTTGACTTAAACATGTGAAAGGACCTGAAAAAATATTTCTCCAAAGACATAAAAACAACAAAAATGTTTTGGAAAAGTGTTCCACGTCACCATTTATAAGGGAAATGAAAATTAAAGCCACAAAGAGCTGTCACTTGGCATCTGTTAAGATGTCTATTGTTAATAAAATAAAAGATTCAAGTGTGATTGAGGATTGGGTGACACTGGAATACTTATACACTGTTGGTGGGAATGTAAAATGGAGCACTGGCTATGAGAAGCCATATAGAGTTTCTTCAAAAAATTAAAAATGTGACTAACAAAAAATCTAGCATTCCCACTTGAGGGGAAATTGAAAAGAATGAAAACCAAGGTCTCATAGAAGTATCTTTGCTCCTGTATTCATCTGGCACTTAACATAATAGGCAAGACATGGAAACAACTTAAAAATCCATCAACAGATGAGTAGATAAATATATGCATATATAAATAACATTTAGGTTTAACAATGGAAGAAATGCTGCCATATACAACAACATGGATGAACCCAGAGGTAACTGTGGTGAGCGAAATTGGCCAGTCACAGAAGAGCAAATGCCTCATGATTCCATTTATAGGAAGGATCTGAAATAGTCAAAATCCCAGGAAGAGTAGAATGGATCCCATTCCCAGGGGATACGAAAAGAGGAAGATAGTGGAGTTGATCATCAGCTAAAAATTTCAGCTATGCAAGAAGTCTATTTCTGGGGTTCTGCTGTATGATATAGTGATTATAATTCACAATACTGCATCGTGCACTTAAAAAATTTAAGATGATAGATTTCATCAAACCATCAAGGAGTTTATTATAGTATTTAAACATGCAATTTTCACACACTGCTAAGATACACAGCTATTATTCTGAAGATTGATAAATTTAAAAAGTCAAATATTTATTTCTCTCTCCTAAATGATCTCTACTCTCAAGGAATTATTTTTGTCCTTTGTATAAAAAAATATAGAAGCAATGATAGAATTTTAGAATAAATACTGCAGAACTTCTAGCAATTATAAATATAGGCAAATATCCTTGAATACAAAAATGTTTAGGTATAAAGTTGGTGAGGAAGATCGTAACATGAACACAATGAGTGATCCCAGCACTACTAAATGTGAAGCAGCGGGCCCACCAGACACCACAAACCTCTTACTTAATATTATGCAATAAAAAGTACACAGAGTAACCATAAAATGTCATTCTCATCAAAAAATAGTAAAAATAACCAGAATTATATCTGCCTTCTATGTAGACCTATATACAGCATGAGGGAGAGAGAAACATAAGAAAAAAAAAAAGAAAGAAAGACATCAGGCATATTGAAAATTTAAGAATTCTATAGGATAATAATATAGTTTCTTCAAGAAATGAAATGCTTAGTGAAGAAATAATATCTTCAAAAGAAGTTATGACATGCCCACATGTAATGTATGTATCAATGTAAAAAATGTCTATAAAAATATATCTCTGAAGCAATCAAGGAAAATTGAACACGAATTAACTATTAGAGGATGCCAAACATTTTTTTAAAAAATTTAATTGGTGTTTTCCCTTGCCTCAGCCTCCCGAGTAGCTGGGACTGTAGGCGCCTGCCACAACAGTATTGTGGCTATATACGTATTTAAGAAAACTCCTATTGTTGTAGAGACGTACACTGAGGTACTTGTAACAAAAATGCCACCTTGGTTGGGATTTATTTTAGAATATGCAGCCGAACAAATAGAAACTACAAAAAATGTGCAGGGAAGGGAACTGATGGCAGATATTGACTGCTATTAAATCCCAGGTTGCATTTACAAAGATTCAATATCCAATTCTATATATTTTTATGTGTCCATAAAATTTACTTATTAAAGTAATTAATAAGAACAAAGTTACCTGACTCTGCTGAATAAACTCAATTGTTGATGAAACTTGTTTTTCTCTTTGCAGAATTTCCACATAATATATACAGAAGTAATGACATAATTTAAAAAATAAATACCTTAGTCAATCATTAAACAAGATAAAAATAGTCAAATATCTTTAGCTAAACAAAGTGTGAGTAAGTGTTTTAAAATGAGAATAAGAAAAACACATTAAGGGCACATGATGTGATCACAGAAATGCTGATTCAATAGTAAAGTCATCTTACTTATAAGATCTTCACGTTGTTTAATGAAACAAAGATTCAGGAAATGTACTAACACAAATTAGCAGAAGCCACGAGATCAACAAGTCCTGTGAGGGGTGTATGAAAGGAGCGACCTCTGGGGATGGCAATCATCACACTGAAAAGCTGATTCCTTGTTCTTCAACCAAACCCTCCACTCTTGAGACCATGTGCTTTTATGGAAACTACTGGGCAGGTGGAGGTTATGGCTACAGTGGCCTGGGCTGTGGCTATGACAGATAGAAATACGGCCACTGCTGCCCATCTTGCTATGGAAGGTACTGGTCCTGTGGGTTCTCCTGAGAAACTCGCAGAGAAACTCAACTATTGGCCCTTTGCACCTGGTTTTCTGAATCTACCCTCATGATTACTCATACAAATAATTCATTTTTCTTTTCTAAGATGCCAACACCGTCCTTAAGGATCTGAAAAAAAAAAAAAAAAGTCGTATCTGGAAGCCTCATCTAAAGTCAGTGCAATCATTGTAAAAGTTTCACAGGCTTTTTTGATTGTTTGTTTCTCAGGCTTTTTAAGGAGCTTTGTGTTTGACATTGTACTGCCATTAAATGTTTTGATCAGTAAATTATATGAAAACATTTAAAATGTCTTTTAACAAACATTTACTTCATTAAAATATTTATTTGATGCATTTCAACTTAGTTATCTTCATTGCCTGCACGTGCGCACGCTTGTGTGTGTGTGTGTGTGTGTGTGTGTATGCATGCTGAGATAGTCGTAAATACACTATTTGGGGTGGGGAGAAGAAAATATGAGGAAAAGAGAGTGTCTTTAGAGCATCCTGAGGTGACAATGACGTTTAGCCTAGTTCAACTGTGTATCTTCCTGTTTTCCTATAAAAGTAACACCTGTTTTATTCCTGTGCTTCTTAATTTAGTGGCAGCCCTTTAGGAATTTAGATGAGCTTACTGTCCTGCAGAGGGTTTATCTTTTACTTATGAAGCCATTTTCTTAATGTTTGTTAACTGAAATATCTCAGACAGAATATAACCACAGAGTGGCAGATTCTGGGTGTATTTTACACGTTCTGAGCAGATTTAAACCCATTGTCTTGATGGGGGTGTTGGAGGTGTCTGTTAATCATCCAAATTTTAGAGGTATTCAAGTAAAAGAATTCAATTTAATATAGCTCCTATGGATATTTTAATAATTTAAAACCAAAATTTGTAACACTGCTACGTCTTATAGCACACAATGTTATCAACAAGAAAGCATCACGAAGAGAAGCTTAATCACAATAATATAATTAATCTATTGCTTAAGTTGCTGCCACATAATAGGCCCATTATAAATATCATCTAAGTGATGAAATGTAATTTGCTGAAATGATGGAATTATGCAGTGTACTGTGTAATTCTAATGAATTCCATTTAGAGAGTGAAGAAATTGGGGCTGTGTACACATACATGTATACCCATCTTCACAGTCTCATTGTGGAAATGATGACATTGTACACAGTGGTACTAACTTAGGGAAGCTGAATTCAGGAGCTTTGGAGACTTGGGGCTTGGGCAGCTCTTCTCTCTCATCCTCTCCTATGATAAGACATGATGCGGACAGTGACCAGTTTTTTTGCCAATCTAATAACAGTAAGATTAGGCTGAAGAAAAATACCCTTAAAATAAATTTTAATAACCTCTTAACAAGTGAAAAATACATGAATGAATTATTTACAAAAAATCCTTTAATTCCCTTGTGAGTCAGTATTTGAGTGACCAGTGTGAATTAATAGGGCAGCACTGCTCATGGCTTGTACCGATCTCAACAGAGTATTTAAAAGGCCTCGCAGTGTGCAGTTGATGACATTCAATCAAAGGAAACACATTCTCTGCAGCTTGACTGAATTTTCCATTTCTGACAGTATGAGGTGTAACAGCAGCCTCTACATGCCTGTAATATGTGGGTGCTATAAACTCCACCAAGGTTCTTCTTGAGCAGCTCAATCTACTGGATTCTTCCTCTTGTGTTTCTTGATTCCACTTGCCTATTCAAATCAGAAGTGCCAACTTCAACGCTGCCTACAGGGAAAAAACAATTCGGGTTCAGCAAGTTCCACTTTTATTCATTAAAATCAATGGAATGTCTTACAATTTGTGGCTTTACACTTTATTTTGTACTACCATTATTCCTCTTCACATAAATGCATTTCATATAATCATGTGAAAAAAAGTTCATGTTTAACTGTATACTCTCATGAATTTTGTTTTATCACCTATGCACTAATTTCGCTTCATCATTTTTGCTTTCTCTGTGTATGTGTGCATGTGCGAGAGAGGAGAAGGAGGGGAGAGACAGAGAGAGAGAAACAGACACCGAAGCCGGCAGAGACAAAGACTGAAGAACAAACACTGCCTTTGGATGTCTTCTGAGGTTTTCATGTATCTATAAATCAAGGATCTGAACGTCAGTTCTTTCTATGTAAAGTCATACACAATCCCCTTCCAAGTGATTCAGAAGCCACTGCTACACTTGATTAGACTCATTTTACAGTTTTGCCCCCTCAAATAGTTCTTTTTCCTATTATTATATATAACAACCTTTGCTATTTCCCTTTCTTGTTACCCTAGGTTTTGGCTGAATGACTTATCACCATGCTTCAGAAGAGAGATAATTTGTCCTCATGCCTCACATCATCCAGGTGACATGTAGAGTATAGAAAGAGACCCTGTCTGGTGGCTTCCAAGTGCTTGATGTTTGACATTAAAATTTTCCAGAAAAGATCTGCTGCTCCCAGCTCAGCACGAGAGTCTTCAATGCACTGAGTCACCGCCTGGCTCTTGTACCACTGTTCTTCACATCTGGTTGCTCCATATTTTTCCTTTGAAATCCCCAAAATGAATGTTCTCATTTTTTCAATTTTTTTTCTTAAAAAATCCCATGACATTAGGAAATGGCAGTCAGACAACTAAATTCTATGTGATACTTAAAAGATTGGTTTGATGATTTTTTAAAATAAGCTTTGTAAATGTGAGGTGGACTTTATCAGTACCATGTGCTAACCAACTGCTAAACTGGAGCTCTTGAGGTGGACTTTATATGTTATTTTATTTTATGTTTTTATTAGATCATAACTGTGTACGTTACTGCACTTATGGGGTACAATGTGCTGACTCTATATATAATCTAGAATGTTCACGTCAAATTGGTCAACATATCACTCACCTCACTAATTCAATTGTTGTGTATTATTTGATTTTAGAGGAGTTACTCTAAAGTAACTCCTTTAAAGTAAAGAGGAGTTTACTCAAAAGTCATTTAGTCATCATTGTATTCAAAAAGTCAATATTATTAATGAAATTTTTGGCTTGAAAAAATGTAGGTGCCAAGCAGCATTTGGGTACCAGAAAATTTAGATATATGCTTGTCCTATGAAGAAAAATAATAATGTATTTTCCAATTTGAAATGAAAGAAAATGTATTTTTTCTTTTACAACACTGGAAGTCTCCCTAAACATTCTTTACAATTTCTACTATCTCATCTTTCAAGTGATAAGAAGAGAAGACACAGAAACAGTAATAGATGTCACCTAGTAGATGTCTTAAAATGATTGGCTTACAGTTTCTCACAAATTATTAACAATTACATGACTAAAAGAAGTTGGGAAATCTAAGTGAATTTCTCCTAACTCCTGAATTATCTTAATTGGAAACATAGAGGAAAGTAGGCTTTTTCATCATATGTAAGGAGCCATCACTAGTCTCAATATTCAATGATAATAAAGTTCAATGTTTTCCATTCTCAGTGTTCTGTGTTTAATATTCAGCATATGACTAGCACAATATTTGTGGTCAGAGGGGAAAATCAGAGGGGAAGCTTCTTTCTCTTAGGAAATCTCCCACAAGCTATAGTTAGAATGATGATGCATAATTTTTGTTGACCTCTCTGTTCAACTATCATTGAGCTGTTTGTTTAAAACAGGTCTAATTTGTTTTATATAAACTTTATTTTAATACATAATTTTGTTTAATATTTAAACAAAACAAACAAAATACCCCCATAATTGTGAATTTCCATTTCCAGCAATATTTCCTCTAACAGCTAATAATACCTGAGGAGCAAAGAATGAAAGACTGCCTCTTTTGGTCCCTCTGATACATACTCTTAAGACATACATCACTGCTATAATTCTAGGCCATCTATAAATGCAAATATGATCCCTGGTGAAAAAGTTCTAAGAGTTGATGATGGAACAGCCAACTTAACCTTGGTGTGTCTTACAGACATTATGTATACTGTGTTTTTCGGATGACAAAGGGAAGGATGGACCATATAGTTTCTACCCATAAAAAGGTCACTTATATTCTGGAAAGGCTGCAGTAACATATACAGAAGGAAAAGGCTCATGAACAAATGCTGATTGTGTTTGCCTCAGTAAAATACCAGTTACTATCAACAACATAATCAGTTACTCATCTTTCATGGGCAAGACACAGGAAACATGTTCCTCCAAACAAAATTTATTTTACCAGAAGCAAAATAAAAGGAAAAGAAAATCAACAACAACAAAAAAGCCACAAAATCTTTGTGGAGAAACAAAACAACAGGTACCTGTTTCCATGATTTGCACCATAATGTGTAGTCGGATCACGTGTATTTGACTAAATATAGAATGAGTCCGGACCTTAAAATAGAAGAAAGATTTAATTTTATTTTTAATTTTTTCAGTAATTTTGCCAATATTTTCAGCTAAACTGTATTATTAATAATTCTGTCTTACTTTCTTGTTTTAAAATTTCAGATTATTATGGGGATACATGAATTTGATTACATAGGTTGCTTTTGTAAGGTTGAAGTCAGAGTTATAGATGTATCTTTTACCCAGAAAGTGTGCAATATAATTGGTCATGACTTAAAACATAAGTGAAAAATTATCTCAGGTCTGAGGACCTCTTTTTCCAATAAATCAATATATTTATGATGCCATCTGAAGCACATTAGTGAGCTTTGTGATGCTGCCTGCCTGTGGTATTCCCTACGCACTGAGGGTACGTAAAATGTACTTGGAAGATGGTGACATCAAAACAAAAGATACTACTTGCTGGTCCTCAACTGAAGGGTCCACATCTGACACCATGTGTTACTATGGCAACTACTATGGTGGCCTCAGCTATGGCTACTGTGGCCTGGGCTGCAGGTTGGGCCTGGGCTGCAGGTTGGCCCTGGCTATGGTTGTGGTTAAGTGGCTATGTTACATCTACTGCCCCTCATTGTGCTGTGGAAGGTCCTGGTCTTATGGCTTCTACTAAAAAATTTCCAGGGCTGCTACTGACAAAAACTCCTGTCATGGGAGTTTACTGGGAATTTCTCCAGGTTTCTTCATATTAAAAATTTAGAAATGCCTTCAAAAATACCAATTATATGTTAAAGTATCTGAGAAAAACACATAAAAATCAGCATGGTCATGTTGATTCATCATTAACAATTGGATTGTATGACTTAAAGAAAAGGTTTTCTTTTGATATTGTATCATTTTTACAGTATTGTGTAAAATTTGATTAAGTTTATTTATCAATTTCTTTATAAAAAGGTATGTATTCTTAAATAAACTCTGTTTCATTCAATATGCTTTGTTACAGATCTACTGAATTATTCCTATCAATTAGGCATAATGTCTGTGTTTGTGTGTAACTAGTCATGCAGGGGAGATGAGGAAAAAAACAGAGAGATATGTATTTTATCGTATCAGATTGCCAGTGAAGCAAAACTATTCAGTTTAACATAAGGTCAAAGGTCAAATTATAATGTATTATGTTCATCAATTCATTTGTATATCTCAATGGTAAAACAAAGAGTTGAGCTGATAGTTCATCAAGAAAAAACATCTACAAATCACCTACAAATGGTGTTCAACTCTATTAATTTTAAGGGTACATGATATGATTTTGATGCTGTGAAATATATTGAAGGTTATGTCATGACTTAATATATGGTCTATCCTAGAGAATGAACCTGCTAATGAGAGGAATATACATTCTGTGATTGTTGGATAGAAAATTTTATAAATACCCTTTAGGAACATTTGGTCTAACGCCAATTTTAATTCTGATCTTTCTTTATTGGTTTTCTGTCTAGATGATTTGTCTAGAGCTTTGAGTGGAGTCTTGAATTCCCTCAATATAATTGTATTGCTGTATCTGTCTATTGTATTTCTTACTTAGGGTCTAGTAATATTTGTCTTATGAATCTTTGTGCTCCAGTATTGGGTGCATATGTATTTAAGATTGTAGGATTGCTATGTCCTCTTATTGAACTGATCCCTTTTTCATCATTTAATGATTTCTGTCTTTTTTTTTCTTTTTGCTATTTTGTTTATTTTCTTTACCTTTTTTTTTTAAAGTCATATACACATAGATCATGAATACATTTATGCACACATGGGGCACAATGTGTTGATCTTTTTATTCAATCTGATGTGGTTACATCAAACCGATCAACATAGCTTTCACCTTATTTATTTAATTATTGTGCTAAGACATTTATATTCTACACTTGACAGATTTGACTTGTACCCTTGCAATATGCTTCATAGGTGTGGTCCCACTTTTTATCCTCCCTCTATCAAACCTTCCCTCTTCCCTTCCCTTCAAGTATAGTTTGCCAGCTTGCTTTTAGTTTCCATATGTGTGCAATATCTTTTTTTCATCTCTATACCGTCAATCTATCACCTTTTTACTAGTAAGGTGAGTTTCTTGTAAACAGCATATAGTTGATCAATTTTTTTTTTATTTGTGGAGCATTTAGATAATTTATGTTCAAAGTTAATATTGATATATGAGAGTTTTTTCCAGTTCTAATATTAATTGCTATTTAGTTTTTGGAAGAGGAATTATTCGTTTCTTTATTTTTCCCTCTGTCTCTTTGTCTCTGTAGGTTGGTAGATTTCTACGATGTTCTCAATGTGATTTCTGTCTTTCCCTTTTCCATGTGATTATTTGCTAAGTACTATGAGTTCTATACTTTTGTATAGAATGGTAAGTGTCAACTTTTTGTTTCCATGTTTAGAACTTCTTTGCATATTTCTGTATGGTCATTCTAGTAGTAAAAATTCCCTTAGCATCTGCTTGTCTGGAAAAATCCTACTTATCTCACATTTATTAAGCTTATTTCAGTAGAATATATAATTTGTGGTTGATAATTTTTTTCTTTAAAAGCCCTGAAAATAACTTTCAAATACCTGCTGGCTTGTGAAATTTAAGCTGAGAATTTCACTATTTCCCAGGCACGGCGGTTCATGCCTGTAATACTAGATCTTTGAGAGGCTGAGAGGGGAAGCTTTTTGAGGCCAGAAATTTGACACTAGCTTGAGAAAAAGCAAGACACCATCTCAAAAAAAAAAAAAATAAAATAAAATATTAGCCAGGAGTGTGTCATTCGCTTGTAGTACATGCTTAGCCTAGGAAGCTAAGACAGCTGGACTGCTTGAATCCAAAAGTTTGAGGTTGCAGTGAGATATGATGATGCTACTGCACTCACACTACCAGAGCAAGTCCATGTCTAAATAAATACATAAATGAATAAATAAATAAATAGTTAACTAAATCTCCTTCTCTTGTTGATTTTGGGATTTGGTCTGAGACAATGATGTTAGGCAGTTTTATATCTATATGTTGTGCTGAGTAAGGTCTTCCAGTGTATTTTTCTGGTGTTGGCAGGGCCTCTAGTATCAGGATCTCCAAATTTCTTGCAAGAGTAGGAAATTTTTGTCAATCATTTTCTTAAATGTTTTCTAATTTTTTTTTCTTTTTTTCACCCCCAGGCACAATAAAATTTCAAAAGTTAAGCCACTTATGTAGTCTCATAAAAGCTTTCTTCATTCTTTATAGTCATTGCTCTTTAATGTTGTCTGAGGGGATTATTTCAAAAGACCTGCTGTTAAATTTTGAAATTGTCTTTTCTACTTGGTCTAGCCTACTTTTGGAGCTTTCAACTGTATTTTGTAGTTCCTTCAGTGAATTTTTTATTCCCCAAAATTGCTTTTCCTTCCTTCCTTCCTCCTCTCCTCTCCTCTCCTCTCCTCTCCTCTCCTCTCCTCTTCTCTTTCTTCTTTCAGATTTCTGTTCTTGGCAAAGTTCTCATTTATAACCTGAACTGATTTTCTAATTTCTTTGTATTGGTTTTCAGGTGTCTCTTGAATTTTATTGAGCCTCTTTAAAAATAGTATTTTGGATTTTTTTTTTTTTTTGGCATTTAAAAATTCAATTTTGGTTAGGATCCACTTCTAAAGAGTTAGTGTGATCATTTGGGGCTCTGATAACAGTTTGATTTTTAATACTTTCAGCATTGTTACTCTTATATCCTCTTGTCTGGAGAAAAATGTCACTTCTTATTTTTGAATTTACTTTTCTTTGGGTAAGACTTTTTGTTTTTCCTTGACAATATGACTAAATTGTATGTTGAGTAAGGATGCTTGAGTCTGGTTCCAGGCCTCTTTAGTAGCAAGGATGCTTATGAATTCCTTGGTTACAGATAGCCTTGGTGTGGTGGCTTACTGAAAGGGAAGTGACAGTACCAGTTAATTGGAGACATGAGCCTACTCCAGAGAAGCTGAGCTAGTGAGGTTCTTGATAAGATTACATCATTCTCAACTACTGTGCACTAGTGTCAGCTAATTTTGCATGTGGATTGGCCTGTGCAGGTTGACCTCTAGGCAAGAAGGTAGGACTTACAGGTGAGAGCTGGCTGCAGTAACAGTCAAGTTCATGCTTGTTTACCAAGAGGAACTCTTTAGTGTTTCAGAGATGGACTGAACTGTGACAAGTTCAGGTGTTTTTGTTTTGCCTACTCAGCCTCAGTGGGAGATGGAGCTGGGTAGAATGGAACTGGGCAAGCATGTACTCAGGTGTTCAGTTCCAGCTGTGGTCCAGAAGTTAGTAGCTAACCACCTGGAGATAAACCTGGACACAGAGTGGAGAATCCACCACTGCACCAAGTTTCTTGCATCAGAAGAAAAGAATAGCCCAAGCTCCTAATCTGGGTGAGTGTATGTGGGACCAAACTCCCTCTCATACCTCAGAACTGACTTTTTTTCAATTAGAGAGTGATATAGAGCAACAGTGAGTCACATGCAGCTTGGCTACTAGATATCAAATGAAAAAGAAACTAGGATACTAATAGCATATTAAATAAGTTTATTAAGAAAATAAAGAAAAAGTTTCTGCATAAAAATTGAAATACCATTTTTGTGACAGAATCAACTTGATAAGAAACCCTATAGGGATTCATGAGATAATTTGCATTCTTTTAATATTCATGAGGTCCAGGAAAGGAATAGTTTAAAATATCAGATCCAGAGGGTACTATGGGTCAAGTCTTCAATAAAATCCTATCAGAAACCTGTGATGTGAGATCATAATCACTTAACCCTAAAGCTGAGAACATTGGATTCAGAATTGGTGGGTTCCAATGTCACAGGATACAGGTGAGAGTCCCCATGGTATCTTCAATAGTAGTAGCCAAAGCCAGAGCCATAGCCTGAGCCATAGCCATAGCCACAGCCACAGAGAGAGCGGGAACCATAGCCATAGCCACAGCCACAGCCATAGCCACAGCCCAGTCTGCGGTAGCCACAGCCATAGCCCAGGCCTCCATAGCCACAGCCCAGACCTCCGTAGCCACAGCCTAGGCCTCCATAGCCACAGCATCCATAGCCACGGCCACCATAGTAGTTCCCATAGCAGCTGCCACACATGGTGTTGGTTGTTGAGGTTGTCGTTGAGTGGAGGAGGAGTGTAGGTGAGTTCAGTCTGGTTAATTCTCCCTGAAGAGGGCCTTTTATATGCCTTCAGTATGGGAGTGGCCTACCACAGGTGTCATGCTCTTGGCAAATTTTATGACTAATACAATTAATGTATGTTGTTTCCAGACCGCAAGGTAATACCAAGGCATCAAACAGGCTTTCTTTACCTAACACATTTAAGTCATTTTTTCATACTACGTCTTCAGTATTCCAAAACCATACAGAAAGAATTTCAGAAAGCATGTATACAGAAAGCATTTCAATAATTTTAACTTTCTTGCTCTTAAACACAAGTACTATTTGTTTCCCTAAATTTGCACCAATTGTACTCCCCTCTATGAGAGATTTTTAACCTAGTTTCCAGCCAAGGTCAAACAATGAAGTGTTGGGGTGGCTCAGGCAAAGTGACAAGATTCAAGTGGGAAAGGTAATGTGGAAGATCCTGTATCTTAATCACCCGCCCCATTTACCAGAAAGTAGGAGGGCACAAAAGTTACTCATTTCTGCTGTCTTGGTCGGAAATATAAGTAAGGAAACAGGATTTCAATATAACCAGACAGATAAAATTTTAACATTTTTAATTCTTTTAAAATGTTTCTTTTCTAGGTATATGTTCTTGCAGGTCTTTTTTCTTTTTCTAGTGAACACAACATATGAATATATTTTTGTAATAAATTTTTATCAAATTTTTAAAAATATCCTTCAATATCCTTTTTGATAGAAACATAATTAACAGATCTTTACCATAAGACTATAAATTTTGTCATAAAGGAGTCACAGAGTGGTCTGATATTTCACACTGATGATTTAGCAAATCGATTTTTCCATTCCTCCATTCATCTATCCAACATCAATAAACGATAAGAACATTTAATGGCAACTAGTGGCAGTAGTCTAAGAGCCACACTTTCAGACTATGGAGATTCCATGGGCCATTATTGTATCATAGGCAAATGGGAGTTCAATTTGTGTGGGTTTTTAAAAAATTCTACAAATAAATGATGTGGTTGGAATTTAAATACCGGTGGAAAGCATAGGTTGTTTAGTATCAAAATATCCGGGAAAATATAAGTTTGGAAAACTGCAGAAAGTAAAGACGTGATTAGACTGATAAATACATGTCAAAAAGATTGAAGGAAGCTCTTGGTGGCCAAATTGGGATAATTGTGCATATAAACTAATCATTTTCATCAAGGATTGTAACAAATTAAATAAGTATTCACATGTCAATCTAAAAATAAATAAATAATTAAATGCATTCAGGAGAATGGAAGAGTTTTTATGTAAGTTGAAAGTCAATGAATATAGTATAAATTAGGAGTGAAACAATCATCAGTGAATTCTAAACTTACAAGTGAGGATATGATGAGCATTGAGATGATTACCTGTCTCAAAGAATCTCCCACAATTGGGAAAAAATAGTGACTCTATAAAATTGTGGTAAATACTACTGGCTAAAGTCCACACTACTAAAATTCCAACAAACCAAGATGCTATGCTTCACGATGCAATGTCCTAAAAAGGAAACAGTATCAGACCCAGGTGTGTCGGTGTCATCATTAAGTATTCTGTGTTAATCACAAATACCACCAATAGCAAAGCTCTCATAAATTTCTTATTTCATTAGGCATAGTGAAGCCTTCATAGCCAAAATTCATCGATTGTGTGTCAAGATTTTCACAAAGTATGCTATTGGTATGACTCATATTTTGTGTGATTTAAAAATCCTTTCTTTTGGATAGCTCACATTTAAATTCTATGAAGAGATTCTATATAATTACAGAAACTACACAAACTACAAGTAATTCAAATTGTTACTGATTTATTAATATTGTCAAATTCATCATTCCTGTTAGAATTGAGGAAGTCAGTGAGTAGGGGTTTGGGGAAATATGAGCACTCAATGGGCAAAGCTTAACTAAAAAGAATGAGCTCTATAATACTGTCCAGTATTTCTTTAGAGATAAACAATTGATTTTACTTTAAATGCATAATCCAGGTGAAATTTTTACAAGATGTAACTTTATAAGTGTACAAACATACTTTATTTTTCTCATTATACCGAATTCCATCTTCATGCATCATTTCCACTTGATAGCCAATGACTAATACAATTAATGTGTGTTGTCCTTTCCAGGTCCAGTTTAAAATACAGGTGAAGCAGAGTTGTTACCACGCCCCCTGGTCTCCTGAGATTCATCAATGCCTAGTGGCATGCTATGATTTTGATGTAGTACCTTTATTCTTCATTAACATCTGTGGATGGCACAATAAATATAGCCATTTCCCATTGCCATAATAGAAATGTAGGGCATTACCTACATTACTAACAGTATTACCTACTGTTCAGTGCTACATAATTTGGTCTCTGTAACTAGACAAGGTTTGATTGTGGTAGGAAATCGGCGACTTTGCATTCAGATCCACCTGGGCAGGTGCCAGTCATTTCATCTTTACCTGCTTGTGCTATGTGTGTTGGGGGAGTTGCAGTTCAGTGGACTTGCTTCTTCTCAGTAAAACCAGAAGATGCCTTTCTCCACTTTTAGATTCATAACCTTACAAGACAAGATTTATCTTCTCTCAGCTTCAGTGATGCAAGGCCCCCAAATGGTGATTTAACCATGTCTGAATTCTTTTGTTCAATTTATCAACTCTGCACTAAACCTTATATCCATGAAAACAGGTGGAAGTGATAGAGATAAGATTTGAGGCCAGAAGTTGATTCTAGAAATTTTATTCTTATTTAGTATATTCTACCAACTCCTATAAAATCATGTAAGAACAGAAGTTTAGCGAGCTATACGACTTAATTCCTGAATTTAGCTCAGAAATTTATTAGGTTAAAAGAAGAGATTGACTAAGAGTTATAGGTTGCTCATAGCCAGGTATCTTGAACTAAACTCCTTGGCCTTTGGCAAATATATACTAGGATGCATGAAGAGATTCCTCTGCCACTATTATTGTTTAAATTTAAAAAAATCTCAATTTTTACCATTAAGCAGATATAATAAACATTTTGAATTTAGCAAAAATACTTTTATAGAAATTCAGTTTTATAAATAACATGAAATCTTATAAATTTTATATTTTTGTTGTGGCTACTTGATATAAAATTGAAACTGTGGGAAAATATTTGATGTTTTAAAAAGTCATAAAAGCAAATATTGATGTGACAAAGAAAAGCCTAGTTTGCTGACACCTGGTATTTTAGAATTTCAAACTCATGGCTTTTTGTCAATAGTCAGAGGAAGCTGAGTGACATTTTTTGGCTTGAAGTATTCAACCATGTCTCATGTAAAAATGATGATAAACAATAAAGGATAAAAATGAATTTGGAGCAGCAGGAAAGATATGGAGAAGCTCAAGTGAAAAAGAGATCATCACGACCTGTTCAATGCCAACAAAGTCCTGGTAAAATGAACTGTTTACAGGTGGTGAGAGTTTACCTACTAAAATGTTATTTCTTGCCATAAGAAATGGTTAGAAGGGCTCGATACCCGTAGCACATTGGTTATGACACCGGGCACGTGAACTAAGGTTAACAGGTTTGAACCTGGCCCAGGCCAGCTAAACAATAATGACAACTACAACGACAGCAACAATAAAAGAAATGGTTAGAAAATGGTAGTTGGAATGTGTGTTGGGAGTAAAGTGTTAAGACAATTAAGGCTCATTAGTGACCACAAATAATTCAGATGTGGCTGAACAATAGGAAGTTTCCTCATAGCCACTAGGACATGATTTAACCAAGAGTCAACAAACTACTTACACTGGCTCTGCAAATTAGCCAATGGCATGACACCTGTGGTGGTTCTCACCACACTGAGAGAGTATAAAAGGCCTTCTCCAGGGAGAATTATCCAGACTGAAGTCACCTACACTCCTTCCCCACTCAACAACAACCTCAACAATCAACACCATGTGTGGCAGCTACTACGGGAACTACTATGGTGGCCGTGGCTATGGATGCTGTGGCTACGGAGGCCTGGGCTATGGCTGTGGCTACCGCAGACTGGGCTGTGGCTGTGGCTATGGCTATGGCTCCCGCTCTCTCTGTGGCTGTGGCTATGGCTGTGGCTCAGGCTATGGCTCTGGCTTTGGCTACTGCTATTGAGGACACAATGGGGACTCACACTTGTATACTGTGACATTGGGATTCACCAATTCTGGACCCAATGTTCTCAGCTTCAGGTTTAAGTGATCATCTTACATCATAGCTGTCCGACAGGATTTTGTTGAAGACTTGTGACACCATGGGAGACTCCACCATGTATTCTGTGGCATGGAGGTGCATCAATTCTGATGCCCAGATGTTCTGAACCTTTCCCCTCAGTTACAATTATTCTATGATGGAAGTTTATTGTGGACCTACAATCAAACCTACCAATTCCCTGATTTTCATCCTATTGTAGGATAAGATGAATTCACCTGACACCTATTAGGTCTTTTTTCATATGAATTATGGTGTCACAACAACTGTCTCCATGACTTTCACGTGGGAATTTATTTTTCTTTTTATCTAATAAAGTTATTTAAATGAAAAGATCAACCCTGATGTCTGTGTCTGTTAATATTCTAAAGTTCTTACTGACAATGTTTTGTTTTCGTTTGCAAGAAAGCTAACAATTATATTCCTTGGGAGATATTTTATCTCATTAGTTCTAGATAATGTTTCTTTAGAAGTTTAGTTTGTTAGAACATAACTTTTCTTTGGTAAACTTGTAAATAGTGTAGGTTATGATTGGGAACTCTCAACACTAAATCAAGTGCATGTTGTTTATGTATTAAGTTAAGTATTGCCTGGTATGTGATATATAACAAAGAAAAAATTCAATTCCTCCAAACTTTCGCATGCATCTCTCTTAAATAAATACTAACAAGTATCCTTCTTCATTGTTAATCTTTCATTTTAATGAAACTAATTTTTATGAGAGATATAACCTAACGGACAGTTTTATGATCTAGGACATGTATGTTCTAAGCTAGTAATAGTTTATAAAACTGATTGGTCCACATGGTGGAGCATCATAATTACATAAAGATATATTTCAGATATAGGCTGAGATGCTTGAAAGTCTTACAGGGCTGCAATTTGAGATGTTGGATGGTGCTGTGGTTGCTTCCAAGGCTTAGCTGGGAAAGCATCTCCTTCTAAGTTTGTGTTGTTAGCAGAATTCAGTTCTTTGCAGTTGTGTAACTGGAAATCACATTTTCTTACTGGATTTTTATAGAAGTGTCTTGTGGGCTGTAACCTGGAGGCCACCCTTAACTCGAAAGTGATGCCCACAGATACCACTGCCATATCCTATTAGATAAAAATAACTCACAGGTCTCACCTACATGCACAGGGCGAGGCTCACACCAGACATTGACATCAGGAGGCACAGTTATGGGGGCCTGCTAAGAGTCTGTCCAGTGTGCATTCAGTCCTATGCAGCAGTAGTCCCTCATCTGTGATTTTGCTTTTCACAGTTTCAGTTACCTGTGGTCAACTGTGCTCTGGGAACATTAACATATTTTTTTAGGGGGGGGAAAGAAATCATATTCACACTACTTTGATTACAGTGTATTGCTATAATTGTTCTACTTTGATATGAATTATTGTTAATAACTAATAACTTTGTCTAAGTCATCACAGGTATGATTTTACTTTCCTGTCTTTATAGCAACCAGAGAGACACAGAATTACCTACAAGATAACATCAATTTGAATGACAGTTGATTTCTCATCTGTAACTATAAAGTAATGAAGAGAACGGCACTGTATGTTTCAAGTGCTGAAAGAAAAGAATTGCCATCCGTGTATTTTATGTCTGGCAAAAATCATCCTTCAAGAATGCAGGGGAAATAAAAAAGTCCTCTAATGAAAAAAATGAAAATAATTTGCTTAGTAGAAATACACTAAAAGTTTGCCTAGTAGTTCTTCAAGCAGAAAGGAAATGCTAAAGGAAGGAATTTTGAAATTATAAGAAGGTACGATTTAAAAAACAGAAGTATAAATTCATATGATAGGCTATCTTCCTCATAAATTATAGAAATAATATCTGGCGACTAAAAAATTATAACACTCTCCGATATAATAATAAAATAAAGTAGACGTAAAAGTTTTCACATTTTACTAAAGTAGTAAATGTTGATATGAGTAGACATTAAAGGTTGCATGTGTATATATTATAACATGAAGAGCAAGAATAATAAGTAGGCAAAAATAGAGATTTAGCAGTACTAGAAATAAATTAAGATTCAATAGTGTAGTATGTTAAAGAATATAGAAAATAAGAAAAGTGTACATAGGAACACGAACCAAAGGAAACAAATAGAAAACAAATAAAATGGCAGAGTCACACACTAACATATCGATAATTACATTAATTAATGCTCATTTCTCTCAAATGAAAATGGTCCAGACTGTTTGTACCCAATAATATAATATACTAGTAACACAACATCAAAGGTTCTTGTCTTTTTCTTTGTTTGACAATGATCAAAGAATTTCTACGTGGTATTGTAAGCTTAGTTTTTGTTATTGTTTGAAAACATGGTGCTTTTAGGAGAATGGCCTAAACACATCAGCAATATTGAATTCTATCCAAAATCCAGAAGACCAACATCTCCCACAGTGGCCTGGCCAATAACTGACTTGTCTATACCCTCCACAGCCCAGGAATCCATAGCCACGGCCCAGGCCTCCATGGAACTTGTGGTGGCAGCTCATGGTGTCAACAGATAGGCTCAGTTGTACGGCAGGGCAACATTGTCGAATTTTAAGTTCTTAATCTGCACAGGGCCTTCAATACCAACTGAGTGGTATGTGGAGCAAACCACAGGCACTGCTGGGTTCAAATTCCAAACTAATTAACACCGAAACCATCTAAAATGTTCCTTAACTAATATTCCCCAGACAACTTTGCTGTGTGTCAGGATGCTGACAATGAAATCATGTGCCCTTGTTAGTACATTCTCTCCTCCTTTGATGGTTGCTTGTTTATTCCAGATGCTAAATTTAAACTATGTTACCAGCTACCAGGAGAGGTATAACTCATACAGTTTTTAATTTTTGTTGTTTTACTTAATAATATCCATATTCCTATCTACCTATATGTAGACTTGGAAGTAAAAACAATGTAAATTCCAAAAGTTAAGGAAGATGCCAAGGTTGTGGAAAAAGAAGACATGGTGGTAGGATTTGCTTATAAAACACTGCATGAGAAAATGCTTCATCATCTTTCTGTGGAACAATATTGTTCATTTTCATCTGTGCTTCACTCATACATATATTGTAATTTCTTAAGAGCTACAAACATGGCAGACGCTGATGTTTAACTCACTGATTCTGAATACAGGGAAAGGGAAGGACTTATTCTGTTAGAACCTTTGGTATTAAAATAATTCAGGAATTACTCAAAGAGAGATTGACGTTATGACTCCCTAAAACAATACTGCTTATGATATTCTTTCCCACAACATACAACTTAAAATCTAGTTATGAGAAAACTTCAGATAAATCCAAATTCAGGAATAGTCTAAAAATTGCCCAACTCTTTAAAAATGTCGAGGGAAGGAAAGTTAAAAGGAGACTGAGGAACTGTTAGAAGTTGGCGAAGATTAAAGATGTACAAGGACCAATGTAATGTGAATTGGATCCTAGAACAGAGAAAAGGCATGACAAGAATAAAATGATGAAATAAAGTCTGTAATTTAGTTAAGGGTAAAGTTAATTTATTTGGTTTGATAAGTAGATTATGGTTATAAAAGAGAATTAACTTTGGGGTTTTCTGAATGATTAGTACATAGATATTTTCTTTACTATTTGACAACTTTCTATAGGTTTAAAATTATTTTATGATAAGAAGTTAAGTAAGAATATAAAACTACCTTTCCATTTCATTGATTTTATCATTTATTACTCCTTTCATTCATCAGAGAAAATAACGTACATTTTCTTGTTCTCCAGTAAGACTGAATGTAAAGGAGAATTAACTCATTGGTGTAAGTGGAAAGAAGAATGAATTGTGCTCAGAACATATTCTTTTGAATTTTAAATTAGCTGAATTATCTTTAACGTTATGGTTTTAGTATAGAAAAGACACTACATAGCTGGAAAAACGTAATTGTTTGGATAAAGAGAGAGAAGAAAACTTCAAGTCAAAAGAATGCTATATTTTTGTGAAATCAAACAAGGAAAGAGTAAACATAGTTGACGTCAAGAGCAAATAAGATTGTGACAAACAAACATCTTCTTTCTTGATGGATGTAAAAGATGCTTATAGATAGAAGGTTAAAATCAGTCTAGTTTCTGGGCGGCTCCTGTGGCTCAAAGGAGTATGGTGCCGGCCCCATATGAAGGAGGTGGTGCTTTCAAAGCCAGCCCCGGCTAAAAACTTCAAAAAAAAAAAAAAAAAATCTAGTTTCAGCCAGGGTGCTTGTCAGTGTGAAGGTCTGAGTGATGCTTCTTATTCAATCCCTCAATCAGAATGAATTTAAAGGGAAGAGAATCTAAATTGAGTCAAACAAAACACCACGTTCCTTAAAACTTCTGAGGCTTTATCTTACGACTGAGAATCAGCGACCTAATTATATTAGTCAAAAACTTAGCCAATGGCGTGGCATCTGTGGTGGGCCACACCCACCCTGAGGGAGTATAAAAGGCCCTGTCCAGGGAGAGTTATCCAGACTGAAGTCACCTACACTCCTTCTCCACCCAAGGACAATCTCAGCAACCAACACCATGTGTGGCAGCTACTACGGGAACTGCTATGGAGGCCGTGGCTATGGATGCTGTGGCTACGGAGGCCTGGGCTATGGCTATGGAGGCCTGGGCTATGGCTACGGAGGCCTGGGCTGTGGCTGTGGCTCCTGCTATGGCTGTGGCTACCGCAGGCTGGGCTGTGGCTATGGGGGCTATGGCTATGGCTCCCGCTCTCTCTGTGGCTGTGGCTGTGGCTATGGCTCTGGCTTTGGCTACTACTATTGAGGACACCATGGGAGACTCCAAGCTTAATCCTGTGATATTAGGGTTCACCAATTCTGAACCCTACATGCTCTCAGCCTCATATGTGGAAATATATCTCATATCATAGGTTTCTGGTATGATTTTGCTGAAAACTTGCCCTCCATTACCCTCTGGATTGGATATTTCAAACTTTTCTTTTCCTGGATTTAACTCACCAAAATAAAGAGAATGTGAATTTATCCCACGAACTCCTGTAGCGTTTCTTACCAGGATGATGGTGTCATAGACATTGCTTTTCTATGTTCATGTAGAAGCCTATTCATTTTTTTCTCAATAAACAACTAAGAAATGCTTAGATTTCTAAATTCAATATCCCTTATTTTCAAAGGTGCTCACGGAGTGTGAGCAAGCGAAATAGTCATTTCCAACCCCATGTAATTTATCTTTTGTTCATGTTTATTCTGGGTGTCCTACTGAACTATGTTCCATGTTAGTGATGTTTTATTTCAAATCCTTCAATCTTCTCCACAAGTGATTTTTTTCTTTCTTATACAGAATCCTAACAATTATTGTTTTTCTCATTCAGTCTTATTGTCAATGACAAAAATAAATACTCTGAAGATTTTTTAATGTAAATACTTATTTTATTCTATATGTAAGCTTATTGTATATATTTCCTAATGTTATTACAGTTTTTAGTTTTATTGTTCTAACATTCTTTTAAACCATTTTGTTGAGGTATGATTGGCAAACAAGAGCTGTACATATTTAATATATACAACTTGTTGTGTTTGGATATAGGTATGAATCTGTGGATGTATCACCAAAATTCATGTCCTGAACATGGCCATCACCTCCAAATTTTCTTCCTGAACTTTTTACTTAATATTATTGCTTTTTTTTTTGATAAAAATACTTAGTACAATATCTATCATAGGAGAAGATTTTTAAGCAAGAAAATAATAAAAGTCACAGATACACACAAATGTAAAAACAACTCTTGAAATATCATCAGACCAAAGAAGAAATTAAAAGAGAAACTAGAAGATATTTCAAGATAAATGAAAATAAAAATATACTGAAACTTACGGAATCCAGTAGAATCTGGACTAAGGTGGAGCTTATAGTCATAAACATTTACATTTAATAACAAAAATTTATACCTAAAGAAACTAGAAAAGGAAGCACAAACTAAGCCCAAAGTTGTCAGAAAGAAGGGAATAATGATGATTACAGCAGAAATATGTGAAATAAAGAAGAGAAAAACCATAGGAAAGAACAACAAAGCTAAGAGTTTGTTTTCTGAAAGAAAAAATAGACAAATCAACAGTTAGATTAACGAAAAAAAACCAGATGACTCAAATAAAATCATACACGAAACAGGAGACATTGCAATTGATGCCACAGAAACAAAAAAATCATTAGGGACTATTATGAACAACTGTACACAGAAAAATTGGGTAAGTTGGAAGAAATAGATAAATTCTAGGAATATACAACATAACAAAGGCTAAGCACAAAGAAATGGAAAATCTGAACAGATCAATAACAAATAAGGATATTGAACTAAAAATCGAAAACTTTTAAATAAAGAAAAGCCCAGGACCAAGTATGAATATTAGATAAAGAAAGAAAGGAAAAAAAATACAGGCCCAAATCTCTGATGAAAGGGAATGCAAAAATCCTCCACAAAATACTTGCAAACTGTATTCAACAGCACTCTATACAGATCAGATACCATGGCCAAGTTGGATTTATCCCTGCAATATAAAGGTAGCTCAGTTGTCATAATTTATTTTTTTATTTTTTGTAGAGACAGAGTCTCGCTTTGTCGCCTTCAGTAGAGTGCTATGGTGTCACAGCTCATAGCAACCTCCAACTCCTGGGCTTAGGCAATTCTCTTACCCGAGCCTCCCAAGTAGCTGGGACTACAGGCACCCATCACAATGCCCGTCTAATTTGTCATAATTTAATCAGAGTGATAGACCACATTACAGAAGGAAGGATACAAATCATAAAGATCATCTCGATAGATGCAGAAAAGCATTTGATAAGTTTGTGATAAAAACCTTAGCATATTAGGTATGGATGGAACTTACCCCAACACAGTGCATATGACATGTGTGAAAAGCCCGTGGGTAAGATCATCGTCAATGGTGAGAAACTGGAAGCCTTCTCACTAAGATAAGGAATAAGATAGAGATGCCACTCTTATCACACCAATTAACATAGTACTGAAAGTCCTAACCAAAGAAAAGAAAGAAAGAGAAGAAAGTACATCAAAATCAAAGTAAGAAATAAAATTATCTCTGTTTGCAAATGGCATAACCTTTGATGTAGAGAATCCTAATGACTCAACCAAAAATAACTGCCAGAACTATAAAAACAAATTCAGTAAATTTGATGCATACAAAATAAATGGAAAATTAGTTTTGGTTGTACACATTAATAACAAGCTATCTAGAAGGGAAATCAAGAAAACAATCCTATTTATAACATCATAAAAATAATAAAATATTTAGAATAATCATAATCAACAAGGTGAAAGACTTATACACTGAACATTATAAAGCATTAATGAAAGAAGTTAACAAAAACACAAATAAATGAAAAATATCCCATGCTAATGGATCAGAAGAATTTATGTTGTTAAAATGTCCATACTACAGGCAGCGCCTATGGCTCAGTGAGTAGGGCACTGGTGCCATATACCAAGGGTGGTGGGTTTGAATCCAGCCAGGGCCAAACTGCAACAAAAAAATAGCTGGACATTGTGGTGGGCACTTGTAGTTCCAGCCACTTGGGAGGTTGAGGCAAGAGAATGGCCGCAGCCCAAGAGCCGGAGGTTGCTGTGGGCTGTGATGCCTCAGCACTCTACTGAGGGCAACAAAGTGAGACTCTGTCTCTAAAAAATATATAAATAAATAAATAAAAATAAAATTAAAAATAAATCTCTTGAAAGAGTCCATACTACCCAAAGCAATGTATAAATATAATAAAATCCCTATCAAAACCATAATGACTTTTTTTTAAATACAGAAATAGAAATAAAAATCCTAAAATTATGGAAACCTCAAATAATTCTAACTGGCCAAGTCAATTGTGAGGCAAAAAAGGAAGCCAGGGATATGCTGTTTCCTGATTTAAAAACATTATCACAAAACTACAGTGATAAAAGCAGTGTGAAGGTGAGCAGACACGGAGAATGACGGAACGGAATCGAGAGCTCGGGAATAAACACAACATATGTTGTCAACTTATTGACAATGTTGCCAAAAATACACAATAGGGAAAAGATAGTCACTTTCATAAATGACACTAGATAAACTGAATATCCGCATACAGAAGGATTAGAACCTTTCCATCACACGCTTGAAACAACTCAACATAGATTAAAGACTTAAATGTAATACCTGAAACGATAAGATTCCTGGAAGAAAATGTGAAGGAAAAGCTTAAAAGCTTCCTGACATTGGTTTCAGCAATGATTTCTTAGAAACGAAATGAAAGCCACCAAAGCCAAAACTAGACCACAGCACTATTTTTGCTTATGTCTGGTACCCTGTATTAGTTTCTTGTACTATTACAGATTTTTAAAAACTCTTGTTACTTCCCTTCTTTACTGAAAACATTTTAAAATTTTGTGAATTATATTATTTATGACCATATTTTTAAGTCAACTTAAATGCTATATTCTTTTGCACAGGTATGTTTTGACTGAATTTTTAATACATTTCTAAGAGATACTTGTTGGTACCATTGATTTACCCTCCACAGTCATCATTTCACTAGAGTTGGTGGCTTCTTATTGTGAGCCCTTATTATTCTTAGAGTGCTTGCAGAGCCCCTGGGAGCAGACCTTAGCTGATAAAAAAAGCAGAGACTGCACACACACACACACACACACACACACACACAGACATACACACACACACAGGCTTGCTCATTGAGAAATGATGAAAATAATAAATTTATGTAAAAATAAACTGTGTTTACAAATGAACTTTCATTTCATGAAAAATAAAATTAGAAATTGTCCAACAAAATACTGACTAGATTTATGTAAACATATAAAGATGAACGTATTTCCCTCACAAAAGCAATAGATACCATGGATCATCAATGAATTGATGACTCTTTGACCACGTGTGGCCTAGAATTTAGATGCTAATGGTAGAAAAGAAAATGACACTCAGGTTAATAAATAATCTTTATATAATGACAAGCAAAAATCAGCCCACTAAAACCCAGACCAGAGTCTTCCAAAAATTGCACAGGAGGTTGCAGACATATCCATGGCTACCACAGCCAGACCCACAGCCCAGGCCACTGCGGCCAGAGCTGAGGGAGGTCCCCATCACAGTTTCTGTAAAGCACAGGATATCATAACCCCAATGGCATGCGAAGAAATCATACATACCATTGACTCATTTGCACACCGAATGGTATTTTAAAACATCTCAAGAATTCCTCTTAACCAATATATTCGAGACTCTTGCTGTGGTGTCAGGATGCCCACAGTGAAACCATGTGCCTTTCATATGCCTTCTAATTACACAGTGTTTGCTTACTTGAGAACCTTGCCTCCATGAGATCTTGTAAGCCAGGTAAGCCTCGCTCTATTTATTACTGTTTTTATTGGTTTTAATTCCCATTTCCTCTGGATGGGAGATCAAGGAGCAGCATAGGGAGGAATAGGAAATAGCCGGAAGCCACGGAGGAAAAGCGATGAAGGCAGGATTAACCAGTGAGTGTAGGTCGTGATATGTTATGCTTGATATAGTGCTTTGTCTTTGGGGGGAAGATTTCTACTGAGTTTTATTTCACATAGAATTCTAACTGCTAAAAGACAACTTCTTCTACCATTTTTTTTTAGTGCCTTGTTAACATGTATTATGTTTATATTTGAGAAAGCTTTTCATTCAAGATTGAATGCCTAGACACAGGAGCAAGTAGAGAATGGCAGCTCTGCTTGCAAAGAATATGGACTATGATGCTTGGTTCAAGAATCTTTCATGGGCTCCATTCATGACATTTTCTGTTTATTGCCACTTATTCTAAAGTATTTTAACTTGCTGATGCCTATCAAAATCCCAGTGATCCTAAGTCATAATGAGGATTTTCTTAGTGAAGCTAACTCTGTTCAATAAAAGCCTGGATTTTCTTAAATATGCCTAAAACTTTATTTTTAGCTGCCTGATATTAGCAACTATAAGAACATACTTTCCAAAAATAGTATCATTATCTGAAGGCAGATAACACCACATCTAAAACTTCGTACTATTGCTCCTAATAGAAAACTAATTTCTTCCTTCTAACATGTTCATCTTTTCAAACTCCCAAAAGATTGTGAAGTAGCTTCAGGAAAGACATCAAAAAGAAGCGTAGAAATGTATGTTCAGTCAGAAAATGATCTGAAATTATAAGAAATGATTCTTAAACTTTAATGGGCACAACGCACACACATATAGTAAAAACTCTGTATAGTTTCCAAGAATCCTATGGTCTTTTCCATTTATCTTCATGGATTTACACATGGGAAGGAAAGACCTATTCTACGAGAAACCCTCATTTAGAAAGCTATTCCACATGACAGATTCTTTTTTCATTTGTTAACTTATTCTTCATAACTTTATTATGAACCCACTCCATGCCAGGGGTTCATTTTAAGTATCTGTGACGTATAAATAAAAAGGCACGTGAGGTCCCTATTTTCATGGAACACACTTTCCGTTGAGGTGAATATAGGCAGTGAGAAATGGACAAAAGGCAAATAATTTCTGAAATAAATACAATAACAACTGACAGTGATAAGCACTTCTAACTGACACAGACCAATGGGTTGAGTAAATTTTTAATCATTACTTGTGAGAGTATTGATTTTAAATTGGCTGGTCAGAAAAACACATCAAAAAAGATGTAAATTTAATGGAGAGCTGAATGATAAGGATTCAGCCATCCCTCTGGTCTTTTCATAGAGAGAAATCAGCAGCAGCGCAAAGGGAAAGGGCTTGAGGAGGGGAACAGGTTGGTCCGTCTCAGGGGCTGAAGAGTCACTAGATCGAATGCATGGTAAACAAAAAGAGCAATCAATTATGGCCGAGAGGCAGGACAGAATTGAAAGACATTTTTCTAAGCTCAGTGGGAAGTTTAGGAAGGATGTGCTCCAGGCGAAGGCTGTTATGTGAGTTTTTGTGGCATGATATTGGACATCAGGAGAGAAAACATTCAGTGTCAGGAGAGATCACAGGCTCTGCATGGGTGATGCAAAATCTTGACAGCTGTGAAAAATCTTTCTCACGGGTGATGCAAAATTCCTGACAACTATAAAAGATAAAAATTGGATTAGTCAATAGAGAGTTGAATATGCATCTCTAAAAGGGCAAAGGTAAAAGACATAAGAAGGCCCAGAACATCGTTCTGAGATCAAGGTCAAGTTGTAGAGAAGAAAGGAAATTCCTGAGAAGGTGAAGCTGGAGCAAAACAAGTATATAGGCGAGTAAAGGAGAGGGTTCAACTGACCTTAACATTGTCTCGGAGTGTCAGTGAAATGAAGACAGAGAAGCCAACCATGTTTGGATGGGCGAGACTTTACAGGACGACTTTCACTGGAGTGATGGGTCAAAAGTTCAAATGATTGAGAGAAAAGGGGATAGGGAAGTTGAGGTAGGAACATTAAAAGATGGGAGGGGTGAGGGACGGGGGTGTGGTACACCTTTTGCGGGCAGGACACCATTCTAAGAGGGTCCTTATCTAACAAAGGCAATCGATGTAACTTGGTTCTTTGTACCCTCAATGAATCCTCAACAACAACAATAATAAAAAGATATTTTTTGAAATTTTCTTCCAAGAGGAATAGGGAATTAGAGAAATACCGTGGGAAACCCAGGGAAAGAGCTGTTTGTTGTATGTTTTGTTTTCGAGGGAGATAATTAAACATCAATGGCATTTCAGACTGTCAACGAAGCAAATTAAAAAAAAAAATACCATGGTATAGAAATAGAGCACAGAATGCTTTGAGGTCAGTGAAACTCTTTGGTATAAAAATAGTACAATGGTGGACGTGTGTCATACATTTGTCAGAACCTGTAGAATGTAAAACACCAAGACTGAGCCCTGATGTAAACAATGAACTTTGTGTGATGATTATGTATCAGGGTGGCTTCATCTGCTGTAGCTGCCTACCTCTTTGATTCCTGATGTTGATAACAGAGGAGAATGTGTGTGTGGAGGGGGAAGGAGGGTATATGTGAATTCTCTGTAATTTCTATTAAATTTTGCTGTGAACTGAAACTTCTCTAAAAAATAAAGTTTATTATTTTTTAAAACAGTAACATGGTGGCTAGGCACAGTGCGTCATTCCAGTAATCCTAGCACTCTGGGAGGCCGAGGAGGGTGGATGGCGTGAGCTCTCAGGTTTGAAATCAGTCTAAGTCAGAGTGAGGCTTTGTCACTAAAAATAGCTGGGCATTGTGGTGGGCATCTGGAGTCCCAGCTACTTGGGAGGTTGAGGCAAAAGAATCACTTGAGCCCAATTGTCTGAGGTTGCTGTAAGCTATGATGCCACAAACTCTACTAACAAAGTCAGACTCTGTTTCAAATTAAAAAAAAACATAAAAAAAAGTAACGTAGTATACAAAGTATCTGATTTTAAAAGTAAATATCAGTCCTTCATAGAAGATAAATAATAATAATCCTAAAATAAATACTAAGAGAATTGGATTTATCCATTATTATATTGAAGATATTGATTTTAAATGATAAGCTATATCTTCTTTAGTCATTTTAAACAGTTATAAAGCTACTTGAAAAGTAATTCCTTTGTTCATTGACTAATATATGTTACTATGTCTTTCTGGTTCATATATTTATACAACATACAGGACTCAAGCCTAAAAAATGATTATTAAGTTATTTCAATTAGTAATAACTAAAATAATTGTAAGTTGAATGATAACTAATTGATGAAATATAAAGCATAATATTTGAAGCAACTGATATGTTCTTTATGGAAAAACTTAGAATGGTATAGTTGAGATTTCCTAACAGGTATGAGGTCACCTAAGGAGGGACTAAAATAATATGTAACTGTAGTTACATGTCTAGTCTACACAAATACATTTACCAATGATAATTAATATCAAATGTATTAAAAATGTATGGTGAGTGGATAAATGATTGTATTTGATCTGAATATTAATAGGAAAATGATGCTGTATTATATGAAAGCCTATTTCCTTTTGACTAATTTGAATTATCAGCATAGATGAAGTGTTGAAATATGAAGATCTTTCATATTGAATTCCAAAGGAGACTTAACTGAAGGGCAAATTCTTTCTTTTCATCCATACTCTTTACTGCTTCTTAAGCCAATCCTACCATGTTGACCTTGCTCAGAAGTTACTTGAAGAAATATGTACTAACAATCTTTGAATCCAGAACAATATTAAAGTATTACCTTCCTGGTAATTGATTATGGATTTGTGTCCACAATCACACGTCCTTCCTTTTCAAAGAAAAAAATCAAAAGGTTTTAGAAAATATTAAATTCTCTTGGCTTTGTTGTACTTCCTAATAGGCTGGGTTATCCTTGTGAAGAGTGAATTCATAAAATATTTCAATGGATAGTCAAGGTTGCATGTGCCTGATTAAAAATAGATTACCTACCTAACAATGTAAGTCTTTACAAAGTAACTTACTTTCATCTAATATGTTGGCAAAATCAAATATCTAAAGTGGGAAAGACCAGAATATTAGCTATTAATTGCATATCCCAAATATCAACAGATATTTCTGTTGATTGATGAAGAATTACAAACAAAACAAAACAAACAAACAAACAAAAACACCTGAGTTGGGAAGCACTGACATTTCAGAGATAGATTTCTAAATAAGTAAGAAAATGGTATCAGTTGCAAATGCCGATGGATGTTAAATCTCAATGAAACAGAATTCATTATTATTATCATTTCTGGTGGTAGGCACTGAATAGAAATTGAAAAACATAGTAAAAGCTATTTTATTTTTACCTGTCCCAAAGAGTCAGACATATAACAACAGTAATTTGTATGAGTAAAGTCTAGAGATGCAGTTGGATCAGGATGGTTGTTTAAGAAATTCTAATAAGCTAGTTCTTTGTTAATTATATCATAGAGATAAATGGAGATTGTAGCTTTCTGTGCTGCATTCTTTTCATAGGTGGAGGGACAGCTGAAATACCTAAGAAGAAAAATATTGTATTAAGTTCTCAGCCCAGTTTATCGGTTAAAATGAATATCATTGGCTGTGAAAGGACAAGGAGACGAGTATAGATTTTCTTCTGTGCCAAGAGTAAGTCAAAATTGGCTTGCTCCACACACTAGTTCTTGACATTAATGCATACTTATACTATAGAGGTTAAATATGCATGTGGTTTAATGTAGGCATTTTTAGGTTATCACTGTCTTCTGTCACTGTTGAATTGGCTCAGGGGAGTTCTGGGAGACCAAACACAACAACTGAATAACTCTGAGGCTTTATCTGATGGTTCAGAAACAACAAACCAATTAAATTAGTCACAAAATTAGCCAATGGCGTGACACCTGTTGTGGGCCACACCCACAATGAGGGAGTATAAAAGGCCTGCTGCAGACACAAGTGTACAGACTTACTGAAGTCACTTACACTCCTTCTCCACTCAAGGACAACCTCAACAACCAACACCATGTGTGGCAGCTACTACGGGAACTACTATGGAGGCAGTGGCTATGGATGCTGTGGCTATGGAGGCCTTGGCTATGGATGCTGTGGCTATGGAGGCCTTGGCTATGGATGCTGTGGCTACGGAGGCCTTGGCTATGGCTGTGGGGGCCTGGGCTGTGGCTATGGAGGCCTGGGCTATGGCTGTGGCTACCGCAGGCTGGGCTGTGGCTATGGCTGTGGCTATGGCTCTCGTTCACTCTGTGGCTGTGGCTATGGCTGTGGCTCAGGCTATGGCTCTGGCTTTGGCTACTACTATTGAGGACACCATAATTCACTAGCCCTGAATCCTTTGCTCTTGTGCCACCAAAGTAGCAGAGGATGGTCCCAACCACATATTTCTGATGTGATTGCTGATGACTTGCAATGGGGTGACCACTGTCTCCATCTACCACTTCTAGATTCTACTTCCCACTCTCACACTCATGACAAGTGAGTGAATGTAACATTTGCCCTGCGATCCCACTTGTCTCCTTTTACCAGAGTGGAGCAGTCACTGGTCCTCCCCGGATCAATGTTATGCATCATTCTGTTTCTCACTCTTTCCAATAAACTTGATCAACCCAGAATAAAAGTCTTGATTTTCACTTTATTTACTACATGTAATAGAATTTATTTTATCTTTTCAGATTTTTAAATTTACTTGTTTCTAGGAAAGTTTGCAATTGCAATTATTGATCTACAAGGGCTGTTGAAAAATATCCAGATCAGTCATGTTTATGAAGAATAGCATTAATGATGACTGGATAAATTTATCTTAAAATTTTTACCTTAGTTGCTTTACCAGGTCTAGAAGTATGACCTTCAGAAAGTATTTTAATATTTGTAAATTTTCTTCTTTTTAAATAGGCGATCATATCTCCATTGCTGGGAGTTTTCAGGAGTAAATTAGATAGCATTTGTCATTTAGTTTAACTGATGCTTAGCACATAGTATTATGTATATATTTTTTCCTGCTGAAAATCCTCACTTGCCAAATGCTTTCTGAAAGGTTATTTTGAAATGGTAGACAGAAAAATCTATTGGGTATAAAGTTCCATGAGTTTTAAAAAATGCAGAGCGTTATGGTACAATAATCATAATCAAGACACAAAAGAATGCTTTCGTGCCTTCCCCAAGATTTCTCTTGCTACCTTTTTGTACTCAATCCCTCCCTACCATCCTAAATCCTGCCAGTATCTGATTGTTTCATATCCTACAGTTTTGCATTTTTCAGAAGGTCATGTTGTTGGGAGTTCCCTCGACTACTCAATTACTGGAGATTTTTTAGAAAGTTTTATATAAGACCCAGCATATAATTGTGCTCATCTCTAAGATTTATTAAGCAAAGTAGTAAGGACACATAGCCATAACATAAAAAGAAAAGCCACACATAGGTTCTGGAGATATCCATGTGCAAACGGTTACCTCTGTATGTGGATATATACACATGATGTTCCCTCACACAATCTGTGTGCAATGCTGCTGTTCAGGGAAGCCCATTAGATACTCAGTGTCTGGGGATTTAAGTGGAAATGGGTCAAAATGGCACCAGCATAACTTTAGGCTCCCGTAAGAAAAGTTTGAGCTCAGCAAAACCCCGTTATTTCTACATATACCCTAGGAGCCCAGATGTGTCCAATGTGTAGCCTTGCAGGCCACATGCCTGGTGGGGACTGTTTTGTCATTGTGCTGCTGTATATTGTGAAAATTATGCATGGACCTTGGATTTTGTTTTTGTTTTTTTGTTTGTTTGTTTTGCTCATCAGCTTTCATTAGTGTCTGTGTGTTTAACGTGTGGCCCAAGACAACTCTTCTTCCAACATGTGGGGCAGAAAAGAAAAAAGGTTCGACACTATCGGAGGCACCATAAACAAAGAGACAATGTCAGTTTCACAAAATGAGTAAAAATGTTCCCAACTTAAAAAAAAAACAATCTCTCTTTGCCCCTGCCCCTGTGTCTTTCTCTCTCCTCTCTTATTTATTTTCTGGAGAGTTGCCACAGAGTTGATGTTATTTCTTTCTTACATGTTTGCTGGTGGTCACAAGGGAAGTCCCATATGCCACGACTTTTTTTTTAATGAATTTTAATTACAAAACATATTTTCCATTTAGTTATGTGACTATTCAGATGTGTTTCTTCTTGAGTAAGTTTTGGCACATTCTTCTTTTTATGGAATCTATCCATTTTATCTGTGTTGTTGATTCTGTGGGAATGATATTGCTCTTTCTATTCCTTTATTATCCTTTTCATATAGAATTTGCTCTGTCACCCCCACTGTGGGTAACGTGTCCCTTCTTTTTGTTTGTTTGACAGTTTTGCTAGAGGTTTAGCAGCTTAATTGACCTTTCCATAGACTCAGCTTTGGGTTTTATTTATGTTCTTTATTTTCTGTTTTAAATTATATTGATTCTAGATGTTATCTGTATTACTTCTTTCCTTCATTAAGAAAAAAAAATCTTCACTAATTATTTTGAAAGAAGTGTGCATTATAGGTGGTGCCTGTGGCTCAAAGGAGTAGGGTGCCAGCCCATATGCTGAAGGTGGCGGGTTCAAACCCAGCCCCAGCAAAAAAAAAAAAGAAGCTTGCATTACTGATTTGAAAACTTTCTTCTTTTATTTATTTATTTTACTAAAACTTTTTCATAGACAGGGTCTCACTATGTTGCCCAGACAGATCTTAAACTTCTGACCTCAAGTAATTCTGTCTCAACCTCCCAGTAGTTGGACATCATAAGCAATTGCATTCAGCTCTTTTTTTTTTCAATATAAGCACTTAATGGCATAAATTTTTTGTTAAGCACTGCTTTATTTTAGTCTTGTACATTTTAATATGTTCTATTTTAATTTTTATTTAGTTCAAATTATTTTTTAATATCTCTATGAATTCTCTCTTTGACTCATGGGTTATTTATAAATGTGTTAATTACCAAATAGTTGGGGATTTTTCAAGTGCCTTTCTGTTACAAATTTATATCTTAATTCATTAATGGTATGAGAACATACCCTGTATAACTTCCATTCTTTACATTGTCTGTGCCTTGTTTTATTACACAATGTACTGTCCATCTTGGTGAATGTTTTGTGTGCCCTGAATAAAAATGTGTATCCTGAAATTGTGAGGGTAGAGTGTTCTATGAATGTCATTAATTTCAAGTTGTGGTTATTCAGTTATCCCAATTTCTTTCTGAAGATCTATCTACTTTACTATATTCTACATATTCCTAAGACTCTAATTCTAGTTTAACATATCAAGAAAACAAGAATATAGAATCTCATTAAATGGCTCTAGCCTAAAATACATAAGGAATATTAAAAAATTGTTACCTTTTCAAAAAAATTAAACTAGTTTAAGTCATGTAAAAGTAAAGTGCAGGCAGCTCCAACTTAAACTTCTTTACCTCTTGTTCTGAGCAAACATAGAAAATACTTTTATTTAAATATGCCCCAAATAAAGATTATAAGTGTAGAATCATGGGTCAACGTTTGATATTTTCAAATGGATTTTACAGAAATGAAGGCTTTGGTAATGCTTAACTAAATTGACAAACATTAACTTCTTTAATGCTAATAATCATCTACCATAATATGTATTATCCCTTTTTTAGCACAGCAGAAAATTGAGGGTCACTAGATTATTCTCTTATCAAAAATCGAGGATTTCACCTGGTAGGGTATTCAGTTCATTTATCTCTTTATAGATTAATATTTGTAAAAATAGAAAAGTATAAAAATTATTATGTATTTCATAATGATTTCCCGAAATAGGACAATTATTTCCTTTAATGAAATCAAGAAAATTGATAATTACTGAATAGTAAATGAAAAGGAAAGCAGGTTTGTTGCTCCAGATTGAGAAAGTTTATTAGGAAAAAAGAGAAAAGCAAGCTCTGTGACAGCAGGACCTTGGTAAGAGAACTTACAGAAGCTTGTGGGAGGAATTCCACATCCACATTTTAAAAATTTAAAATTCCAGTTAAATTTTATGGGTCAAATCCAGGAGAGAAAAGGTTTGAAATATCAGGTCCAGAGGGCACTGGTGGGCTCCTCTTCAGCAAAATCACATCAGAACTGTGATGTGAGATGACCACCCACTAACCCTGAGACTCAGAACATGTGATATTCAGAATTGGTGAATCCGGATGTTACAGAATTCAGGGTTAGTCTCCCATGATGTCCTCAATAGTAGTAGCCAAAGCCCGAGCCATAGCCTGAGCCACAGCCATAGCCGCAGCCCAGTCTGCGGTAGCCATAGCCATAGCAGGAGCCATAGCCATAGCCCAGGCCTCCATAGCCATAGCCCAGGCCGCCGTATCCACAGCATCCATAGCCACGGCTACCACAGTAGTTCCCGTAGTAGCTGCCACACATGGTGTTGGTTGTTGAGGTTATCGTTGGGTGGAGAAGGAGTGTAGGTGACCTCAGTCTGGATAATTCTTCCTGGAGAGGGCCTTTTATACTCCCTCTGCATGGGTGAGAACCACCACAGTTGTCATGCCAATGGCTAATTTTATGACTAGTATAATTAGTTTCCTAATTCTCAGTCATAAGATAATGCCTCAGAGGTGTTAAGGAGGCTTGCTTTATTTGGGCTCTCAGTGTGGACTCCCCTTATCCAATTGCAGACTTCAATGAGCGAAGACATTCTCATTCATGCTCATATAATCCTGCCTCCAACTTTGAAGTCCTCCTGACTTTCATTTTAGCTTACAAAACCATTCTTTCTATACCACAATAATACTTTTCTGAGTCGCAGTATTATTTTCTCTTGGTTGCAATAGTTTCACTCTTTTTGAAAAGCTTTTGCACAAATAAGACATTTGTCTCACAAGTTTTTCTCTTGAAACAAATTAATTTCCTTCTTCTGATATTTAGTGGGTTTTTTGTATAGAATGTATCTTTCATCTCTGTTAATTGATAAAGTTTTAACTTATATTTTATTAAAACTATGTCTGGGCAAAATGCATTATATTTTTGTACTCATCAATAAGTCTGATTCTTATTTATATCAAAATTGTGCCAAAATCATATAAAACAGAGATTATTTGTTGGAATCCAGTTCTTCACTTTTCCCCAAATAATTATACATTGACTTTGATGATTAATAATAGAATTATGTTCTAAGTAACTATCCACTGGGCTTAACATCATATATCTATGCTTGTCAATGTATTAGACAGAGTCTGTTCCAGCATCAGCATATCCAGTTATTATTTTGCATGTGACCTGACCTGATGAATTATCTTGAATAGCTCTAAATTGCGGTGGCTTTTGCTCAAATTAGTGTAATAATTCTTCCTACTGCAGACACAAGAAAAGTGGAAGTGGTTTCCTATTTTAGTTTTTAAAAATGTGCTTTCAAGTCGTTAAAAGAGTGATTGTGAAGTGTGGCATTATCCACATATCCATATCATTTGATTTGATATTCTCATGATATTTCTGAGTAAAAATAATATTTTAATTTATCCCTTTATATAACCTTAGTCATGACAAGTAAAATTGGTAAAATTTGGGGCTTGTTTCTGTAGCAAGGGAGAGACTACAGGATATTTATACAACCTGTTTAATTTTAATCAACTTTCCTCTACAAATCATAGGAATGAAACTAAATTTTTTAAATTTCTCAATCCATCTGTCTTGGTAATTATATCAAATGAGTAAAAATAAATTACCTCTCAATGAAATAGAATATTTTCATACTAATGATCAGATCAAATACATTAATTTATTCATTCATTGTGTGTTTTGAATGTTCCTTCCATGTGTATATCCTGTGAGATTATTTTTGTAAAATAGACACATTATTATAAAATTTTACTCAACTATTGACTGGACTGAGATATTAGAATTAGAGGACATCATCATTGTGTTATTTTCAAATTTCCCGTTCAGAAAATAACAGTAGTCTCAAACTTAACACAATGCCGACTCAGTCAAGAATTATTATCAGTCTTCCTCTAGGTTATCTAATTTAGAAAATCACCTGAAATTTGTAGAACTAAATTATATCAGTCTATTTCTTAAAAAACTATAACTCTTTTTTAAAAACTTGATTAAAATGGCTATCAAAGATATTGGCTTTTTTTATTTGTTTTTGATCAGGGGGGTGGGGGGCACAATGCAATGTTCCTAACAATAACATTCACTAAGTCATGTTTTTTATAGAATTTACCTCCTGAAGTTAATTTGTTTCTTCTGAATAGCTGAGTTTCTCTCTAATCAAAATAATGAGAGATTTATATCCAATGAGACTCTTTTTCTAAAATTGAGCTCTTAAGTATATTCGATAATGAAAAACAGAACAAAATAACTCCTCTTGGATACCTTAGTTCCTTCCAGATAATCCCTCATTTTCTTTCCCTGCCCCTTGTTTCACTGCAAAATTTCACACGTTGTTTTCATGGTAGATTTCCGGTTTCCTTTTATCTCTCTTCTCACACTTTTTGGTGTTTGGTGTCCACAATGCTATTATAGCAGCTCCTGTAGGGATCTCCATTAATTAAATCTTACTAAATTTAGAGCTTAAGTCTTTTTCATTTTACTAAGGCTCTGAGTAGCAGCCAGAATTACCAACCTTTTTTTTTTTTTTTTTATTATTCCCAAGAGATTCCCCTTCCCCTCTATCCTGCCACACATGTGGGACTTACATTGAATGTCACCAGCAGATCTTTCTCAGTATCTTTTCTCTTTTCTCTTCTTCATATTTTGCTCTCAAATGTGAGGGTGTCTAGCTAGACACTTGCTCCTTTTATTGTCTATCTAAACTCTCTTTAGACGGATTATGTTGGATAACTTTGTTTTATGAATTAACCTCAAATCATACTTCCAAATCTGGTCTCCAGATATTTGAATATATCTCCCAATGACAATTTATGCCTCCTTAGACTGTTAAAAGTGACCCAAAATTCTCAAGAAGAAACTAACTTCAGGATTCTCTGTACTTCAAAATCTCTTCTTCTTCTTCTTCTTTTTTTTTTTTTTTTTTATCTCTATAGCTCCAAGCATGGGTAGATCAGGCCCCTCCCACAGGAAAATCCTTTAATGTTGCTGGATTATACTAGATACCCAGCTTACCTTGAATTTCAGAATATTGAAATTCAAATATTGAATGACCCAAATATTGAATGAGAAATGTTTATACAAAAAATATTTATATGAGAATCTAATTTATCTGCAGGTACTGTAAGTGTTAGGTTAGGGTTAGGGTTAGGATTGCTCTATCTGGCAGCCTGAAGTATAGAAAACAACCTTCATGGTCTGTCTTGTCACAGCCTTGACTGCATCAATGAGTGCATCATTTGACACCTGTTTGTTCTTATGTAACAAAGAAAACAATTATTTGTTTTGCCACTGCAGATTCACTAACTGTGTTTCCAGCTTAAAGCATCTGCCTTTGAAATGCTAGGTAAGGAAGGAAGTAGTAGACATATTGTGATCCAACTCTTCCCCTCATTCTCTTTCTTGTTCTCTTAGGGGGCATTCTATAACCATCTACCTTGAAGTAGTCTCTCATCAGTACTCTTTAAATTTTCTTTGGTCACCTTGATTAATTATTATTATTATTTTTTTGACACAGAGTCTCACTCTTTTACCCAGGCTAGAGTGTGATGGTATCAGGTTATCTCACAGCAATCTTAAACTCTTGAACTCTAACCATCTTCTTGCCTCAGCCTCTGGAGTAGTTGTGGGCATGCTCCACAATGCCTGGTTAGTTTTTCTATTTTTAGTTGAGATGGTTCTTGCTTTTGCTCAGGTTGGTCTCTAGCTCTTGAGCTCAAGTGATCCTCCTGCCTCAGCCTCCTGGAATGTTAAGATTACAACATGTGTGATGTGAGTCACCACGTCAGGCTAATTAATTTTTTATGTAGACTTATTACCATCAGAAATATTCTCATGTATTTTTAATATTTGCTTTCAAATGTCTGCCTGCATTGTGCACCCTTGCTAAATCTAGAATGCAAACTTCATAACAACAGTGTCTAATCTGTCCTGTTCACTGTCATTATTTTATCCCCAATTCTCATAACAGCACCCAATATAAAATTCATTCTTAAAAGTGTAATACTTGAAAGAATAAAAAATGGTCAATACAATTAAATAGCATTTTAAAAGTCTTTTCAACTTTTTAATTTTTAAATAATTTTAGAACAAGTTACAAAAATATAGAATGTATTTGCATATTCTTCACTCAGTTACACCAATGTTCATATTATTCATAACAAAGTATAATTATACTAAATTAATACTGTACAATATTTTTAACTAAGCTATATACTGTGCTTTATTTGAATTTCACCATTTTCACCCTAATTTCCTTTTTTTTTTTTTTTTTGGTTCTGGGAGGGATGCAATCAGACACCTTCTGACATTTGGTTCTTACATCTCTTTAGTCTCCCTCCCTGTTGGTAACAGTTTTTCAGCCTTGACTTTCATGTCAAAATGCTTTGTAGAGTGCTCCCCAATTTGGGTTTGTCTCCTTTCTCAGAGGAAGGTTTCAAGTTGTCCATTTTTGACAAGAATACAAGAAGAAATGTGGTTATTTCATTATGTTGTACTAGCAGGTATATGAGATCAATAGATCTTTGAAAGTTCCTAACATTGATTTCTAAACTCGAGTTTCTACAGAATAAGTTTTTCCTTTTTTGTATATAACCATAGTCCATTGGTTTAAAGTTCAGGATTCTAACCATTGCTTTGGAACCTGGACAAAATGATATACAAGTACATATGGGAGGGATAAATGAAAGGGAAATATATTGCTCTATCAAAAATAATAATCTTTACAATTTGAGAATTTACAAATCAGCCCTGCACCATGTCTTTTTATCTATAAGATTTTCATTCTTCTCTACCCTCTTTGAAGTCATCCTCTTATTTCAAACTGTGTAGATAATCAGATAGATAGATAGATAGATAGATAATTACAAACATTAAAGGAAAAAAAGATTTTCAAGAGGTGAAATCTGTATATATTATATGACCTCATAATAGACAGTAATATAGTTTAAATTTGGCATCTGGAATAAATGAGTCATCAAAGTAGGGGAAAAATATCTCATTAAAAGTATAAGATTTCATTGTGGACATTTTGACACATAGCAAAGCTGTCTTGGCTATATTGGTTGGGAGGAATTCTGAGATAGTTTTATTGTCAATTACTTTGGAACACAATTCCAACAGGCATGTGGTTTGCCTCACATACTCCTGAGGTAGGATTTAAGGCCCTGCGTAAATTATAAATTTAAAACGCTAGAGTCTGATCCTGCTACATAACTGTTAAGAGATGTTATAAATATGAAAATTATATAAGTTACTATTCTTTATTATTTACCAAGTGTCATACAATGCTTAATCTAACTTATAGCTAATAATGCACTTAGTGTAGGAGTTACTCAGCATAGTAAATATTACTCCCTCATTAATGGGAAGGAAATCAAGGCTTATGAAAACTCTGTACTGTTCCTATGACAATCAACCTTGGATTTGTTAAGAAGTGACCTAAAGACAGTGAGAAAAAAATAACTTGTGAAAGGGAAAACATTACCTTTCTTCCCAACTAAAACCAAAAATTGTCACAAAGAAACTTTGGGCATCAAATTGCTGAAATAAAAACTAGGGCTGCTGTTCCAATTAAATAATTTTATTAGGTCAAAAGACAAACAAACTCCAGCATGAAAGTCATCAAGGCTTCATTCAGATGAAAGAAGACCTGAAGTTCAGGTGAACTTCACCTTATCCCACTACTCCATGATGGAAATTCAGAGAATTTTTAGGTTAGATTATAGGTCAACAATAAAATTCCATACCAGGATAATAATAACTCAAAGAAAAGGCTCAGAACATGTGGGTTTCAGAGTTGATGAATCCCAATGTTATAGGATTCTAGGTGAGTATCCCAAGGTGTCCTCAATAGTAGTAGCCAAATCCAGAGCCATAGCCGCAGCCACAGAGAGAGCGGGAGCCATAGCCATAGCCACAGCCATAGCCACAGCCTAGTCTGCGGTAGCCACAGCCATAGCCACAGCCCAGGCCTCCATAGCCATAGCCTAGGCCTCCATAGCCACAGCCCAGGCCTCCGTAACCATAGCCCAGGCCTCCGTAGCCACAGCATCCATAGCCACGGCCTCCATAGTAGTTCCTGTAGTAGCTGCCACACATGGTGCTGGTTGTTGAGGTTGTTGTTGGGTGGAGAAGAAGTGTAGGTGGTTTCAGTCTGGATAATTCTCCCTGGAGAGGGCCTTTTATACTCCCTCAGTGTGAGTGGGACTCACTATAGATGTCATGCCATTGGCTAATTTTATGACTAATTTATAATTAGTATGTATTGTTTTAAGACCACAGGGTAATGCTTTAAGGCATTAAACTGGCTTGCTTTACATAACTGATGCTCTTTAATCATACAGACACCCAATAAAGCTGTTTTTCATAGCCCTTAGTGTTCTATAACTAATATCATGTAAACAGGGAGCATTCTCAACAGTTCTAATTGACCTGCTTTTAAGCACAAATAATATTATTTCCCTGACTTTGCACAATTAGACTCTCGTCTGTGAAAGATTTCTAACTCTGGATTCAGTTCCCAGCCAAATAATAGAGTGTTGGGGTGACTTAGGAAATAGTGAAGAGATTCAAGTACAGAAGGTAACAAGGAAGATCCTTCATTTTAATCAACCTCTTCTATTTATCCGATGTGAGGGCACAAAAGTTACCCATTTCTTCTACCTTGGTAGGAAATTTTAAGAAAACAGGAGTTTAATACAACCAGACAGATTAATGAATCCATTTTTAATTCACTCTATATATGTATGCTTGGAGGATTTTTTCACCAACAAAATACATAAATACATTATTGTAACAAAGTTGTTTTCAGTTTCCTTCCAGAAACAGTATTAGAGCAGTATTAACAGATCTTTATCATTTAGGTAGACATTTTTCCATAAAGAAAATGTTTTGGCCTGACATTTCACACTGATAATTTAGCAAATTTATCCATCTGTCCATCTCTTCATTCATCCATCCATAATTAATAAAATATAAATAGATTTAATAGCAATTAGCACCAATAGCATAAGAGCCAAATTAAGTTTTACATGTCAGTATTATCTCATAGGCAAAAATGAGAGTTAATTTTGTTTTTTTAAAGTAAGTAAATTATGTGGTTGAAATCTAAAAAGCTGTGGAAATCATAGTTTATCTTAAATCAAAACCTCCCCAATACTGAAGCTAAAAAGATACAGAAAATATGAGTTTAAATAACTGTATAGAAAGTTAGAGACATGACGAAAAACTGATAAAATTATATCAAAAAGATTGGAAGAAGCTCTCAGTGGCCAAACCAAGGATAATTCTAAATGTAAATAAATAATTTTCAAATGGGACTATAAGATTGAATAAAACAAGTACTCATGAGTTATAGTAACGTAATAAATAAGTGAATAAATAAATAAATGCAGGATAATGGAAGTTTTTGTTAAACTGAAAGTTACTAGAAGTTAGGAGTAAGGAAACCATAATTGAATTATAAATTTACAAGTGAATATTTGAGGATTGATTTTTTTTTTTTTTTTAAGAGACAGAGTCTCACGTTATCACCCTCCATAGAGTACTGTGGTGTTATACAGCTCTCAGCAACCTCCAGCTCTAAGGCTTAGGTGATTCTCTTACCTCAGCCTCCCTAGTAGCTGGGACTACAGGCACCTGTCACAACGCCCAGGTATTTTTGTTGCAGTTTGGCCAGGGCCGGGTTTGAACCCACCGCCCTCGGTATACGGAGTCTGTGCCCGATTCCTTGAGCTATAGGAGCTGCCGGGGATGTTCTTAAAAAACAACCAGCCTGTACTTTCAAAAAAATATCAAGGTTGTGAAATGTAAAAGGCGAAAGATTTATACGATCTGAAGAGAAACCAGAGTATAAGGTTGTGAAATGTAAAGAAGAGCTGACTGAGAACCTGTACAGACTGCGCCTTTATCTTCATGTGTGTAATTCACAGCAACCTCTTCTCCCTTCAAAGCTATGCCATATTTTCTGGAATCCTTCATTGCACTCTTGCATCATTTACCTCCATCCTCACAAGCTGCGTCTCTTCATTATTCTTTGCTTGCTAGATTTTAACATCCAAATGCTGCGTGCCCGGGCTTAGTGCTAAACTTTTCTTAGTCTGCACCCAAGTGCTTTTTTGGTGAGTGTCACTCTAAATACCCTCTATTCTCTAGCGAATCTCAATTTGTGTACCTAGTCCTGAATTTTTGAATTCACATACCACTATTTAACACCTCAGTTTGAACACTGATCCCTTTAGGGATCTTATCTGGCCATCACATAGCTCGTGATTCCCTAGAATCCTGATCTTGAAATGGAATGAGAATCAGAGCCTGGCACAAACCCTTGCACTACGGAAGTACCCTAGGGCTTTGTCCTGACCATGGGCCCTAAATGTTCTAACCCTTACTCATCGCTCTGACTTCATCTCTTACGATGCTCCTCCACTCGTCTGTAATGCTCAGACCCCTCTGGCTTTCCAGATTCCTAAATGTGCCAAGTGTCTTCTCACAATAAGGCACTGACTTTTGCACTGACTGATTCCCCTTTCTTAAAATAACAGCAGGAATGTTTTCCTCCACTTGTCATTCACTTGAAAGGCTATCTCCCTAGAGATACCTTTCTTGGCCACCTTATGTTACCTAGTCTACCTTCAGTAATTTTTGAATTTAATGTAACTCACTGAGTTTTATCCTCATAGCACCGGTCACTATTATAATTTATTTGTTCAGGTTTTGAAACTCTGTCTCCCTCCTTTTCTACCTCAATTTTCACCTCTAGAAAGTAGAAATTTTGCCTTTTTTGTTCCCCTGCTCCATCTACATTTTTGACGACAATGCCTGAAACAGTAGATTCTTAAGATTTGATGGATAAGTGAAGAAATAAACAAATGAATGAGGTGTTGTAACTGTTCATCCTCCAAATTTATATAGACTAAGTTCCGCCTTTTTTCTCTTTTCAGGGTAGCTGGGGATAAATGCATGCACCCTGGCATCCTTTTGTATCATCCGTGAACTACTGGATGAATGTGTCTCAGTAATTTTTCCTGTTTTCAGCATCGATGCCTTCTTCTGATTGCTAAAGTGGTGCACACGAACAAAAGTTTATGAAGGACTATGTGTAATTCCATCTCTCTCCCTCCACTCCATGTTCTGCCCTTCTTATTGAAGTCATCTCAATCCTTTGCAAACTTTTGAATCTTATGAATTATAAAATAAACAAACTCATTAAATATAATAAGTCGAAGTCTGTGAATATCTATTCTGTATTAGTACGGCAACATGAATATGTCTGTGTGGAAATTCCTATTGGAGGAGAGTGAGTTGGAACAGTGAGTAGAGAAATAGATTTTGCAATGTTTAAGTAGTCATTGGAGATCAATGGTGATTCAGACATTCAGAAAAATCTTCATGAAAATGCTAAGCATAGTAGAATTTAGATAGTTAGTGGGGAATTTAAATCTTAAACTAGAATTTAAGCAAAATATGGCAAAAGTATAAATAAAAGTGTAAACAAAAAATACATAGGAAACAAACATTTTTTTTGGCTTTTTTTCCCCTGAGGAATTGGACACCAAGAAGCACTCTCACACTGGACACAGAGGAATTAGCTATTAGAAAGCCTTTCCAGATACAAAGGGAACATCACAAGTAATTATGACCAAGGTGATGGTGGAAGAGGTGACATTTTATCTAAGATTATAAACTGATTATTAACTAGAGAGAAAATTTTAATTCCTATAGAATAAGAAAATGGGCTAAGTGCCTGTGGCTCAAGTGGCTAAGGCGCCAGCCACATACACCTAAGGTGGCGGGTTCCAATCCAGCCCGGGCTGCCAAACAACAATGATGGCTGCAACCAAAAAATAGCCAGGCATTGTGGCAGGCGCCTGTGGTCCCAGCTACTTGGGAGGCTGAGGCAGGAGGCTCACTTGAGCCCAGGAGTTGGAGGTTGCTGTGAGCTGTGTTGCTACAGCACTCTACCCAGGGGGAGAGCTTGAGGCTCTGTCTCAAAAAAAAAAAAAAAAAAGAAAAGAAAATGACCGACATATGTAGGAGACGTACAGACTCGTATTCGTAAGTAAATCTCGACATTTGATCTGTGTTTTCACACTACGTTTCCGTCCCTTCCTAACTAGCCCCAGCCTCTGGGTTCCAAGGCTGCGGTTCCAAGACTGCATTTAGGGAGGGAAAGTAGGATATTAGGATATTGAAATAGGAAAAAAAAGAAAAATGTTTAAAGAAGCAAGCTTTACATGACCCTGTGGGCAATAGTCATCAAGTTTAAATTTGGAATTTTAAGTCAGCAATGCCCACAAATCTAAAAGATAGACATGTCTTTAAGGCTTGCACTTTTATTTATGGGCATCTTGACACAGGTCAATTTTGTTAACATGTACAGTTGAGATTTTTGTGAGTTTTTAAGTTTCATTTAATCTACATGCCAATTAAATTGGAGAATGATTCCAATGTAGACTGTGTTCGCCTCACCACTCAGGTTGTATAAAAGGCCCTGCACAGTCAGGAGATTCAGACTTCAGAAGCTGACTAGCTGCCTCAGTGGAACCTTCCTCAGCTGACACCATGTGCTACTGCTGCAGCTACTATGGTGGCCTGTGCTGGGGCTGGGGCTGGGGCTGGGGCTGTGGTTACAGCTCTGGATATTCTAGCTACTGTCCTTGCTGCTAAGAGAGATACTGGTCTTTGCATCACTACTGAGAAATTCTGATTGATGTTCACTTTGAATCCTTTTGTCAGGCACTAAGCATATCAACAGGTAGGTTTAAATATTTATAGATTCATTATTTTCTGTACAGATTCAACCAAACCTAATCATTGACTACCCTGGTCATATTTACATTGGTTTAGGCAACCTTCCAGTGAAGTTAGGGAAAAACCCTTAGATATTTTTCATATCGAATATTTTATACGTTTGTTTGCATCTAATATTAACAATTTTCATATACAAAAATTTCTCATTTTGTTTCTCAATAATCGCTTTCACAGTATGAATTGCTTATCATCTGTATTCATTCCTCTCCATCGTTTGGGTGTTCTTTTCTGTGTGTGTATGTGTGTGTGTGTGTGCCTATTTGTATGTTTTTGTGTGTAAGAGAGAGAAAACAGATAGAGAGGGAAAGACAAGAGAGAAGACAGAAAGAAATTATTGACCTTGTGGCTATTTTAGTTAGTGATGTGACAAAACAGGCAAGGCACGACTCAGGTTTTTTTTCTAACCAGTGTTTGTGCAAAAGTATTCTCATTTGCAGTTCCAAGAATCCCATGCACAGCATTGATCTAATGCCAGTCTCATTTTAGAAAAATTCAATGTTTGGTCCGGGTAATTGGCGAAAACAGAAGCCCTGTTACCCATCAGACTTTCTATTTTCTACTGCAATTTTCTCTGTCCTAATAGTCTACATTTAAACCTGTGCCTCTGGACAAATATAATTCCATCCCTGCACGGGGTATTCTGACTTTTTCCTTCACTCTTATACATAAGAATCTCTTGTGTGCAGTTGGTTGGTGTATCTGATAGTCATATGTTCCCAGAAGAAGGACTACCTCATTTGGGGTCTGTCTCAGTGAGTCTTGTGGGCCGTCTGCTGTCAGAGTTCCTGTTCCTACTTATACAAGGTGGTGACTTAATATGGTGACTGAGTGACATGTTTCGATTCTGATAGCCTAGCTGACTTTCAGTGAAGCTTCCTGTTATAACTTCTCATCTGTATTCCATCCTTTTGTTATTAGTTATTAATAACAGTAATAGCAATGTCAATGAAATATAAAGAAATGATAGTTGCCATTCTTTTATTAACTACTCTTAAGTGCTCCTAAATATAGTGGATCTGCCAATTATCTTCCTAGGTTTTGCACTTGGCAGAGCAACATGAGACTGGTCAATCATCTTCCCAGCCCAGGTAGCAGGTTTTATGAAACAAATAGAAGTAAGAACCCTGTATTGCTGCCTCGTCCTTCCTCCATGCCATGAAAAAAAGTCAATCCATTCTCTAGTGCTGCACCTGACTTATCCAACCAGTGATTAAGCAGAGAAATTGGTGATTATCCCTCTGGGAAAATATGAAAAGAGGGAAATGATTTCTTTTACTGAAATATATGCTGTTCTTCAGCTCATTGTTTGCATACACTATCCCATTTAATTAATCAACACATTTATAAGTTAAATGTTATAATTTCTATCACAAGCATGCTAAATTAAATCAACCCTCAGAAAGGCAAATCTGAAGGATTCTTGGCAAAACTGTGTAGGATTGAAAGTCATTTGTGTTTTTTCCTATACACAATTCTGATTCATGAATCAAGTTAGGGTTTTTGAAAAATAGAAACCATTATAATTTTGCATAGTATTTCATAACTATTAACTTAGCATACAAATGAGTGTCAATGACTTTATTTTTACATTTTGGAGCACAGGACTGTATTATGTGTACAAATATGTGTACATAAATATTTTGTCTTCCAATAATGACCATGATTTTTAGGGGTAATAAATATATAAACATAAACAGATGACTATTATCAATACTGAAAATGTTAAACTGGGGTGCCCTGTGTACTGAAAATATAAAATTAAATTTCTATAAGTTTTTGATCGATTTTATTTTATAAAAATATTAACACCATTCTTCATTGCAAATGTCCATTAGACAAGACTAAAGGAAAACTCTATGCTGTAAAAAAAATATTTACCTTATCTATTTAAAAAGATTATCATTATAAAATGTAAAATTTTTTAAAAATGAAAGAAATGCAAATAAAGGATAATTACTTACAAAGGTTATATGTATTCTCTCTAGTAATAAAATATACTGATACCAAAACAGGATGCATATTTTATCTGCTAGTTGAGTCAAAATTAAAATGCTTTATAATATGTAATGACACAGATAGGAAAGAGGGTGTAATATTGTATAATTTTTTTGGATTATAAATCTTATAAACATATGTAGTAAACTGCCATTAATTACAGCTATTTTAAATAAACTTCTAATGAAATTATTCTAGAGGATATGGTCAAAATGTAAAAATTATACATGCACACATACATATATGTATATGTGCGTATATATATATATACGCACATATACTCCTTATATATAAATAGGCCTATCCATTTAAAAAAATAACAGCTTTAAAAAACAGCTTTATTGATATTGTTTACATAAACTAAAATGTACTTCAAAAGCACGCTTTGCAGAATACCGAAAAGTATAGAATTGTATCAATGCCACAGCAATCAAGATATAAAAGATTTCCATTATTCCCAAGTTTTTCTTTTGCATCTTAAAATAAAATCTTCACCCAAAACCAGTCCCCAAGTTACCATTTATCTGATTTGTGCTGAGACAGATAGCTTTGGTCATTTCCAAAAGGTCCTATAGATGTACAGTGTGTTTTCATGGTTCATTCTTATTTTTGTGTGAATAGGTTGTCCATTCCTTATTATTGCAGAGAAGTATCCCATTGAATGGATTAAACAATAAATTATTTATTCATTTACCTGTTTCTGATGCTTTTTAAAGTTAGAGTTAACATGGATATGATGGACATATACTTTCATTTTGTGGATGTAATTACATGGGTGTAGAATTACTGTGTCATATGGTAAAAGTATGATTAACTTTAACCTTTTGATTAATCTTCTGAATTTTAGTCATTCTGCAAAATATTTAGTGGTATCGTATTCTAGTTTTAAATTGATGAATATAAATGTTAAGCCTCATTTCATGTACACATTGATCCCCTATGAATTCTTTTCTGAAGTACTGTTCAAGTATTTTCCCTGTTTTGTTGAATTGTTTTTCTTCTGATTATTTAGCTATAAAAACTCAATATATATTTGATGGAAGTCCTTTTCTAATATATTCATCATATTCTATCAGTTTGTGGCTTATAATTTCCCTTGCTGATGTTTCATTTGAAAGAACAGATGCTTTTAATTTTCTGGAAGTCCAATTTATTCTTTTTTTCTTTCATATTTAATCACATTTTATCATAAGAAATCTGTGCCTAATTCGGAAGATACTGTCTTACGTTTTCTTCCAGGGACTTTGGAAATACATTTTCTCTTATGTTTATCAATTCTTATATGTCAGGTTTTCTGCATGGTGTGATGTAACATGGCTTTTATTACATGGATGTTTACCTGTTGTAAAACCATTCAATTGCCTGGCAATATTTATCAAAAACTAATTGATTCATATATATATGTATATTGGATATTATATATATGTGTATATACCTTCATATACATATGAATGAATCTATTTCTGGACTTTATTCAGTTGTATTTATTTATATGATTTTCCTTACACCCATCCTATACACACTTATTATCTTAATTATTGCAATGAACTACTATAATTAAATTTATACAGACTGGAAAATTTACCCAGTGTCAAGTTTTACACGAAGTTGAAGAAGTGAAAGGTGCAAGGAAACAAAGGTGCGGGGAAAACAGAAGGGAGGAGGCTGAGAGGCTGAGGGAAGCTTTCCACATTTTCTGGTTCTGTTTTGCTGAGAGTAGTAGACAATGTTTCCTTGTATGTTTCACAGGTGATCTCTCACACAGAAAGATTTTAGAGAATGAACAAAATCCATTTTATTCTCTAGATGGTTGTTTAGTTTACATGGTATTTTCCAGTGAACGTTAAGTTCTAGTCTACGGTCTCTGTTTATTATTGTCTCTAAGGTAGTAGTATCTTCCTAAAAGTACCTTCTAGATAAGGATTTTTCTCTTAGCAAAAGCAATTAGTCTATTTGTTAGATGTTCAACGATCAGCAGAAGTACAAGATTAAATGAAGTCATTTGTCCTTCCCTGGAAGTGTTCTCTGGAAAAGGGAGAAAAATTGATCTCAGGATAGCAGCTTTAAAGTCATTCTTCCTATGAAATTTATACTTAGTTCCCCAAATCAAATTAATTCATCTATTCCTAAAGCTTTGGCTATTTGATGTCCTTTTAATTTTTATGTACATGTTTTGACCAGCTTGCCAAAATTTCAAATAACGATATTAAAATAACAAATAAAAAAATGAGCTTGTGATTTTATTAGGATTGCATTTAATCTATAGGCCAATTAAACAAAAAATGATATTTTGATAACTCTTCTAATATGTAAACATTAAATACGACTCCACTAAGTTCGATTTTTCTATTTTTTTCTTCACAAAATTCTGCTTTCAGTATACAGGTTTTATACATAGTTTGTTAATTTTTCTCTTAAATATTTTTTTAATAATTCTCTGTCCCTCTTTTTTTTTATATATAAAAGTTTAAGTTCATAGCAAAATTCAAAGAGAGAGGTTGTCCCTATTCCCTTTGCCTCCAACACTGCATTGCCTACTCAGCAGTCATCCCCCCACCAGCCAGGTACATTTGTTATTATTGATAAACCTACATTAACATACCTTTATCTCTGAAAGACCATAGTTTACATGAGAGTTCGCCTTGGTCTTGGGCAGTCCATGGGTTTGGACCAGGGTATCGCCATGTATAGGGTAACAGACAAAGTTGCTTCATTGTCCTAACAAATCTTAGATGCCGAAGCTATTCATCTTCTTCCTACCCTCAGACTCTGGCATCTACTCTTTTACTGATTCCATAGTTGACCTTTTCCATAATATCCCGTACTTGAAATCCTGCAGAATATACCCTTTTCAGACTATTTTCTTTTTGTGCTATTGCGAATTTTGGTATGAGAGTAATTCTGGTTCATAAATGTGTATGAAAATTTTCCTCCTCTTCAACTTTTTAGGAAGGGTGTGAGAAGACTCAGTGTTAACATTTTTAGATATTTGGTAAAATTCAGCTGGGAAGCCATCTGGTTCTAGGATTTTCTTTGATGGGAAGTATTTTTAAAGGACTAATTTAATCTCATTACTTGTTGGTCTGTCGATATTAATATTTCCTGTTTCTTGATAGTTCTGTCTTTTCAAGTTGTATATTTCTAGGTTATTCAACCTGTTCTTTATCTTTGATATTGGTTAGTTTGAATGTGATATTCTTAATTGCATTTGACGGGGGCAGCATTTATCTTACTTGGTTGTACCTGAGCTTTTTGACCTATGGTTTATTATACTATATATTAATTTGGGGAAATCTCAGACATCATTATTTCAAATATTTCTTCTTTCTTTTTTTCTTTTCTTCTTATTAAGCATAAGTTACAACTTCTGTAATTATCTCACAGTTATTAAATATGATCTTATTTGCTTCCATTGTGTCTTCTCTGTCTTTAGCTTTAGAAGTTTTTGTTGAGAACTTGAGGTTCAGGCACTTTTTTCCTTTTAATTTTATTCCGATCTATTAATAAGCTCATCAAAGGCATTCCTCATTTTTGTTTCATTGTTTTTGATATGTAGCATTTCTACTTGTTTCTTCTTCACATTTCTATCTCTCTGCTGACACTGACCATCTGTTCTTGCATGCTGTCTACTTTATCCATTAGGAAGCTTGGCATGTTAATCATAGTTTCTTATATACTCAGTCTGAAAATTCCACTATCCTTGCCAAATCTGAATCTGGTTGTGGCAATTCCCGTGTATTGTTGAATTGTGTTTTGTGTCTTTTCCATATCTTTCAATCTTTCCTTGATACCTCTCTGGACATGATATACTGATTAATGGAAATTTCCATAAATAGGCTTTTAGTAATATGGTGGTAAGTTGCAGGAGGAAAGGTAGCATTCTATGGTCTTATGATTGGGTTTTAGTATTTTAGTAAACCTGTTTCTCTGGATTGTGAACTTTACAAGTTCCCTTCCCTCCTTTAGCTGGGACAGAATGACTAGAGTAGGCTGAAGTTAGAGATTTTCTTAATTCAACATGGAAGATTAGAGGGGGCTGGAGTTAGGCACTTCCCTTTCTCCAGAAGGCAGATACTGTATCCCGGCATATTTAAAAATGATTTCTTTTCTTCTTTTCTTGATTGAAGTATGAGGAAATTTTCCTCCAGTATTCATTGTGAGAACCAAGGTTAAATTCTTAGTGGTAAAATGCACAAAAGTGTGAGAGCCTTGTAGGCCAAGCAGGTGGATTACCTGAGCTCACAGGTTTGAGACCAGCCTGAACCAGCACAAAACCATGTCTCTAAAAATAGCTGAGCACTGTGGTGGGTGCCCGTAATTCCAGCTACTTTGGAGGCTAAGGCAAGAGAATCACTTGAGCCCAAGAGTTTGAGATTTTGGTGAGCTATGAAGCCACAGCACTCCACCAAGGGTGACAAAGTGAGACTCTGTCTCAAAAAAATAAAAAAATAAAAAATAAAGTGTGAGAGTCTCCTCTTTCTGGGTACCCCTGGAGTTTATAACTCTTAGTTATCCCTACTGGACTTCAGCAGTACATCAATTACAACTGACTTTTTTCTACCTTATCATTGGTTTCTGCAAAAGATTTTTATCATGGATTTCTGCTCCAGTAAGTTGTGCAATTTTTCTGTATTTTCCTGTTTATTTCTCCAATTTTATAGGCAATGATTTGCCCTGTGATCTTACTTCTCATGCAGATTTAAAAGGAATTGTTGATTTTGAGTGTTTTCAGCTTTTATTTGTTGTTAGGAAAGGATGGCATCTAAGCTTCTTACATGCTGAACTGAAGACCAGTAGTCCCCTATTTAAAACTTTTATGTTATTTAAATTCGATTTTTGAGCCCGTTACCCAAGGGTGGGTTGTATATACTTATATAAGAACTCTACCTTAGAAATGCAAACAATGCCACTTAATCATTCGTACCCTCATGTTAATCTAAAATAAAAAACAAACAAAATTTGATTTTTTATTACTTATTACTCTTAATAGAAATAAAATTGATTTTTAAAAAGTGTTTGACCTTGTATGTTTTCACTTCACTGAATTTGATGATTAATTATGGTAATTTTGGGCAGATCCCTTAAGATTGTCTATGTCCATAACTATGTCATTGGCAAATAAGAAAAAATTTTCTTTTTCCCTTTCCAAATTATGACTTAAATTCTTGTCTAATTACCTTGATTATAATCTTCATTACAATGTTGAGTGGAAGTGGTAATAGTGGATATCTTGGCCTTTTCCCAAATCTTAGGAGAGAAATGTTCATCCTTTCTTTTATCATTAAGAAAGATGGCTTACCATTATTAGCTGAAGTTTTTGCTGTACATATTTTTAATTGGGTTAAGATAGTTTCTTTCATATTCTTAGTTTGTACTCATCATGAGGGATTTGTTGTATTTTGTGAAATAAATGTTCCTTGCCTATGTAAGCGATTTTTTCTTCTTGCTGCTGTCCTTTTTATGGAGAGGTATGTTGTCATTTTTATTCTTTGGAGGTAATGTCTCTTCTATATTTTTGGATTTTAGATACTAATTTATATTTGAGAAGTCTGAATATACGTATGTGTGGGTTTTTATTTCTCCCATCATGGGGTGAGCTTCCTTAATCTTGTATTAGATGTCTTCTGTAAGTTTAGAAAATTGTTGAGTATTTTCACTTAAAAAATTGTTCTCGTCTCCCTTTCATCCTCTCCTCTCCTTCTGTGAGCTAATTACATGTTCTCGATGTGTCACAAATGTCTTAGATTCTTTCAGTATCTGTCATCCTTCTCCATCTCTATCCTCCTATGGTTCAGTTAAGATAGTTTCTAAGTCTACTTTTTAAAATTTAGATTTCTTCTGATTTTTTTTTTTT
>NW_003852506.1:5002318-5006490 GCF_000181295.1 Otolemur garnettii
AAAGATTCACTTGTACCCTTGTAAGATAAACCATAGAAGTGATCCCTCCAATCATCCTCCCTCCACCCATTTCCCCCTCCCCTACCCCCTTCCCATATTCTTAGGCTATAACTAGGTTATAGCTTTCATATGAAAGCTATAGATTCATTTCATAATAGGGCTGTGTACATTGGATACTTTTTCTTCCATTTTTTTTCTTCCATTCTTGTGATACTTTGCTAAGAAGAACATTTTCCAGCTCCATCTATGTAAACATGAAGGACAAAAATCACATTACAACAAAGATATTTGTATCATAATGTTTATTGCATCCCAATTCATAATTACCAGGTCATGGAAGAAGCCTAAGTGCCCATAGATCCACGAATGGATCAATTAACTGTGGTATATGTACACCATGGAATACTATGCAGCCATAAAGAAAGATGGAGACTTTACATCCTTCATGTTTACATGGATGGAGATTTTTAAATTCATTTTTCTAATTGTTCAAAGTAGAGACTCTGGCTTACTATGGACTTATCCCTCTCCACTATGTTCTTCAAATTTTCTTTTAATTTCAGTAGTGTTAATTATTGGTTATGTTATTGATTGTATTTGCTGAAGTTGTATGCAACTTAGTAATTTTTATAAACTAATTTCAATATAGTGGACTTGACTTTTTAAAATATAGCATAAATAATTACGATTAGAAGCTCAACTTGCTTTGAATATTATACATACATTGATCTACAAGAGGCGAGAGAAAAAATAAATTTTAACTTTATATTGAAATTGTATTTTGTAATTTTGATAGAAATGCATAGTGTTATGAATATTGGAAATTATTTCAGATAACTTATTTAAATTGTTTCCAAGATACTGTTTGGTCACTTATGTAGGTCACTTAGACTGTCTTTATACATATATAGACATATGTATTTATATGTACTTATACATATGTACTTTATATACATCAATGCCTCTACTCATATTTAATGGCAAAAACTTAAACAATTTGATGAAAAATAGAAACAAAGATAATCAAAATTTCTGGTTACTTGAATAACACAACACTGAGTTATTTCCAATTTTATTGTTTCGTAGAAGGTAAGTAGGAACAATGAGAAAATGGACTCTGCTGAATTTAAAGAGAAAATTTCATATATAGAAAAGCATTGATCCAGTCTGTTGCGTCCTGTTGTACATAAGATAATTAGAAGACCTTCTCCTGAGAATTTTTACAAAAGAATTCATTTCAGACACACAATGAAAGTAGTTATCAGACAGGAGTGTTCTTTTCCTGCTGAACTTAGGAGTTGCTATCAGAAGACTGAGAGGTGGAAAAAATAAGTTTCATCTTCACAGGGAATCAATGCTAATTGGTCCTGTGTCATCTGCAAATGGTTGAAGAGTGAGCCTTTTATATGTTATGGTAGAAACAGGGCTGTAGTGTAGGTAATAGTGGTTGTGTTTGTTTATGTTAGAATATGAGAGTAAGTACACAGACATCAAGAACATGGATAATCAGAAAAATACACGAATCTTAGAAATAATGGGCTCATCATTCTGTTGTGATATTTGGCATGGTCTAAAGATAGTGCCAAGAACAATATATATTCTCTCTCTCTCTTTCACACACATACAAGTGAAATCACAGTAAATGACAGCAATATGAATCCAGGAGATAGAACTGACCTGATTCTAACCCACCTGCTGTGCAGTTTCTGAGAACAATTATTTCATATGCATTTGGTCCATTTTAATATGATGAGAGGGCAAATCCAGTACAAGTTACCCTGATATGGCTGAAAGTAAAAGTTTAAAGTTTCTCTTCTATATATAGTTTTTATTTTTGTTTTTGAAACAGGGTTTTGCTTTGTTGCCCAGGCTAGTCTGGGGTGCATATGCATAATTATAGCTCACTGTAGCCTTAAACTCCTGAACTCAAGCAGTCCTCCTATTGCAGCCTTCTGAGTATTTGGGAAGACAGAAAGGTGCCATCATGTCCTGCTATATTTTTATTATTATTATTATTTTTTAAAGACTGAGGTCTTGCTATGTTACCCAGACTAATCTTGAACTCCTTGCTTCAATTGATCCTCCTGCCTCAGCCTCCTGCTCTATACTTTTTAGAAGAACAAAATAGACTTCTATTGTTTTAATCACATTATATTTTAAGTGAAAAATCAAATTGAATAATAATGCATAAAATTATCCTAGTTCTATAATAAAAGTAACACTTAACATCTATTGAGACATTAATATAATACAATTGATTTCATAAATGGTAATGAGATGTACTTCTTAGAGGGTAGATGTCAAGAAAGGTTATTTTTTCTGTCATTAATAAATGATTTCTTACTAATATTCAGCCTATTCTTTCTTTATACCCAGAACTCTGTGTGAAGATTGGTTTTGCCAAACGTGTCCAGAGTAGAAGCAGGATTTACCCTCCTTTGGTTGGGTGGTCAATGGAAAGACTTTTCCACCATGCAGCTAGGGCTCTGCAACTTAAAGTGAGTTTATGTTGTAAATAGGGGGCGTTTCTCAGACCCTCCTCATTACCTTCTCTTTGAACAGGTGCTGGTTGCACTTGCTGACATCCAGTTTCAATTCTCTCCCTTCATTTGGTATTCTAAAGAGCATCTTTAAAATTCTTCTTTCAAAAAAGAAGTTAATCTGCATGTGTTACATTTTCTTCCTCAGAGTTTCTATCTTCTGAGAGAAGGACATGCACATCTCGGAGCAGCATTCTACTCTCCAACAGAAAATAGTCACAGATGTTCATCTGTTTAAATGAAGCAGAAAAACATGGCTAAACATGATGACAACAGATATTGTTCCCGAAGGGACGGTCCCTTGTTGTTTGAGACACAAGGACGTTCCACAGTATAGGATTGATTTAACAAATCATAAAATAAAATATTTTGGGAATCTTATATAGTCAATAAAATGAATAGTTAGAAAATATTGATGCCATGAGAAAATGTTACTTAAATAATACCAAATGAAAATTCCAGCATAAAAAATATACATGTAAAGTAATTTCAAAATATGCTAAAATAGAAATAGGAAGAGCATACATCTGAGGGTCAGCATTGTCTCTTGTAAAGCAATGGAAAGGTGTAAAAGTTTTATTACCTTTTTGTTTATTTTCCAATTTTTTCCTAAAATAACTCTAATATTTTTCTAACTATAAGTATTCTTTATTTCAAAAACTCATAAATCATCTTGAATATTTATTAAAATAAAAATTAAAACACGTTCCATATAAGAAATAAGAAGCATGATATTACTCATCAAAATACCTCTTTATTGATATTACACTAACTATATTTAAAACCATATAGGCTGATATGAACAAAAGAAATGTTTTTACTTCTTTCTTGTTTTGGCAACCTTGTTCTTTGAGATTTTAAAACATATTAGTTTTTTTTAAGATACTAAAATATATATGTTTGATTTATTCACCTTTCCCCCCCAGAGCATAACATCATAGGAAATAATAGTGGAAAAAACAAGGGAATTTATTTGATGAAAGAAGAATGAAATTAATTATATAAAGTTTTAAATAATTTAATTTTTAGTAATTCATGAACTATTTCTGTTCTGAAAAGTCAGTTGTAGTATGTTATCCTCTGACAACATTAAAAAAAGATGAATTATTTTAAAAATGTTATCAAAGGCACACGATGTATCCCAATTCATGGCCTCTTTATCTGAACAGATGATTATTTCCTGTTTTCCATGTTATTACAAACAATAAATTTTCCAATATTTTGCACTGTATAAAATGAGTCACTACTTTTCTGCCCTCCACAGAGAGCTGTCTCCTTGTCTGCCACCTTAATTTAACCTACAAAGCAATTGCATGTAATTAAATTTTTTATATATTGACATCCTATTTCATGTAAAAACATCTATATAGTCAACTTTGCTGATTATGAAAACAAATTTTTTATTTCCCACTCATGGTAGATGTTTGAGTCAGCTGATAAAGTCTGCTTTTCAGGCTCAGTGCCCATGGTTACGAGTGGTTATGGCGCCAGCCACATACACTGAGGGCGGCGGGTTTGAACCCGGCCCAGGCCAGCTAAACAACTGCAACAAAAAAAGAGTCTGGCATTGTGGCAAGTGCCTGTAGTCCCAGCTACTCTGGAGGCTGAGGCAAGAGAATCGCTTAAGCCCAA
>NW_003852506.1:5006597-5008271 GCF_000181295.1 Otolemur garnettii
AAAAAAAAAGAGTCTGCTCGTCATAGTTCTCTTTCTGAAATCCAGGCAAATGGAGCAGCCCTGCTTTTGAGGAAAGTCAGGACTGCTGGCAAAATTTGTGGTATCTCTGAAAGGGTCTGTTCAGATGTGATGTAAATCAGAACTGATCATATTCCACGGCCAAACGTGTCACATGGCAAACTCAATATTTGAGGAGTTAGGAATGTCTAATTTTCTTACAGAAAAAATGAGAAAAAAAAAACTTAGAAATAGTAATATGTTTTATCCCGCTTGCACCTTCATGCGTAGCTGTAGATGCTGGTCTGATGAAAGTTTCGTCCCTCTACCCTTGCAGCGTGGATAGGATCTGTCTGTGTGGCTTAAACAGCAGATCGTCCTGCATCTGAGCCCCAAGTGCTCTTTTGTTTCCTCTCTGCTTTTTCCCATCTAATCTCTTCTGCTGCCACCGCCTTCTTTCCAGCACTTTCTACATGATTTTGGCAATTATCATCCATTCAAATGCAATTGCCTATGTGAGTGGCCCATGCAAATCTGTAGGCTAGTGAGAGGGAAAGGCTTCCAGATCTCATACTCAATGTCCAGTGGCGAATGATGGTGATGATAAATGCTTCTGCCTACCTCCTAATACCACACGCAGTTCTCCCTTCTAAGGGCTTGACATATATAAACTCATTGCATACTTTAAGTAACCCCATAAAGTAGACTCAAATATCATTGTAATTTTTTAGATAAGAAAATCAAGGCATAGGTGAAGAAAACAGATTAGCAGCCTGCAGTAGGGAAGGTAGATGGAGAACGGATATTTTGTTCTCCACTTTTAAAGTTTATCTCTGACCATGAATTAGCTGCTTTCTTTACTCCTACGTTGAGTTAGAGTGTGAGGAAGAAGGAGCAGTAAGAGATAGGACAATTTTATTTGACTGGTTGCCATTGTGTTCTCTGTGCTTAGCAGATGGTTACAGTTGGCATCTCTGCTTGGGTCCTGGCACAGTACACACGCCTTCGCTCTCGCTGGGCGCTAGCAGACTTGCCTTCTAGGTTTTAATTCTTTACTTCTTTTGATCCAGCATCATGCCACACTTTCTGATCTCTGTCTTTACCACCATCAATCTTTAACTCAGATATATTGAAGACCAAAGCACCTGTTCTAAATACATTTAGTTCATTAAATTATCAGGTAGACAATCAATTGAAGTACTTCAGCCTCAAAATTCCTCATTCTCCTCATCACTTGTTCTATTTTAGAAAGTCACCCCCTGATCTACACATAATATCAGAGAGTGCCTCTTTTCTAAAAATGAAACTCAAATCCCCAAATCTCTAATTCTTACAGTATTTCCCATTTCCATTAAAGCCATGCCATGTCATCTGCCTCATCAAGACTGGTTTGCTTACCATATGATCACTCTCTTTTAAAATGTCATGTTCTTCAGGCTTAATAACTTGTGTGTCCTGGTGCTACTATGAATAGTGCCACTTTAATGTACCATTCAATAAAGTGTATGTTCCCCTTCCTTTGCTATTTGTCTCATATTTGATCACACTTGCTTCAGCAAGCTCTCTCCTCTTGTCACTCTATCCTGCAAACTTTCATCTGTCTCCTAACAGCTGCTGGAGAGAATCCCAGAATCACATGGAGTGTTGCCACTATGTATTGACAAGAGTCTCATTTTG
>NW_003852506.1:5008426-5011656 GCF_000181295.1 Otolemur garnettii
CTGCAACATTTGCCTCTTATTTCATGGAGAAAAGGAGAACCTATTAGGGAAAATCTCTATCGACTCCCTTCCCACACACTTATCTGCATTTACACTTGTCTTTTAGCCTTTTATTTTAGTCTCAGAGGAAACCATATCCTTCTTCCTATCCAAGAAATCGTTCTTCCACTTTGTTTTAAATGTCATCTCCTTCAATGCCTTACTTGATCAAATGTCCTCTCTGTCTAGTGTATTTTCAGCCTCTCTTTTCCCACTGACAGCTTCCCCTTAGTCTATAAACATGCTCCAGTCTTTTGATATTACAAAGCCCATCTCACACCAGAACACCTGGCTGGCATTCTTTAAACTCCTTTTCAGTCAACAGTTTTATGTCCTTTTCTCAGACACCACCTCCCATGTAGTCTTCACTTCACTCTAACTTGTCTCTTACTCTCATTGGGACCCAAGAATGGCTGACATGTAGGTTACTGAAGACCTTGTTGCCTCGTCTTGTGGACACAGTCTTGTTGACACGTCTCATGTGTGTCCTCTTTGGGCCATTTAGTACTGAGGACAACTTCATTCCTTGGCTTCTGCTATTTAGTTCCTTTGCATTTATGGTGCTTCCTACTAGTCCACTTATAAGGCTCTTCATTTGCCAACTGCAAGTCTGTCCTTGGTCTTTGGCTCCACCACTAAATACACAAAATCTAATTTCAAAATCTAATGTCAGAAGGCCATAAAATTCCTTCATGATATTGTCCCTGGGCTAGTGTCTAAAGTAATTTTCTGCTGCTCTTTCATGTACCAACAACAATGTCATCTTATTTTTCCTACTAAAAAAATGCTGACCATGGCATGTGTTCTTCGACCTTCTTGTCTATAGATAACTTTCGCCATCTGTGAGGATGTCTCTTCCATCTGCCGCTGTGTCTGAGTCAACTGTGAAGTCTCTCCTTCAGCATCACATCGCCTGAAAAGTGTTTACTTGTCGGTCTCCCACACAACCTACTTAGTCGTGTCAGGCAGTCCTAGAAGATCTCTCTACTTATTGTCCATAAAACCCTTCTCTCTCTTTATTATAGGACTTAGTATTTAATATTATTTTTAGCTATTTACTTTAGGTCTATCCACCCCAGTAGGGTTATTCACATATTAATTTATGCACACTATGTAAACTGAACATCTACCATAAAAATAGAAATAAAACATAATCGCTGCCCTGAAAGAGTTTAGAGCTCAGTGAGTTACACATTTCAGTTGACATTATGGGTAAGTGCAGGGAGACTGGGGACCACGGAAGTACTAGGGAAACATAAAGCTGGACGTTAGAATGAGGATCAGATACATTACGCAGGGAGCAGGAATGCACAGGCTGAGTTCTACTGCAATGATGAAGTAGTCTCGTACAGCCAAGATGGAAGGAAATAGCAGGGGTAAAGGCAGAGATACATGAACAAGCAATAGAGATACTTAATATAAATTCTGTAAGTCTCTTATCTTGTCTGATTGATTTTTGTGTTCTCAGCACTTAGCAAAGCCTCTGTAACAGAATTCTGAATCCTACATAAATGAATGAGTTGACGAATCAATAAACAAAAAATACATGGATATAAAATGCAGCTAAAAGTTCCAATGCTTGGATAGTAGTTTTCTCCCACAGTGCATTTTTTCTGAAACACCAGGATCTGCCCGGCACTGCAGTAATTTGTCATAACCACTCTGAATCGTGGTAAACTCTCAGTCTCATCTAGTCACAGCATAACCAACGTTATTGTCCGAAATAGTTGCTCCATTTTCCTCACACACCCTCCATCGTGGCTTCCATCAAACAGTATCTCTGTTACCTCATTTCAGATCAAGAAGCCACTTCATGGCCGTAATTTATTTTTCTTCCACTTCACACCTTTTTGGTCATTGTTCTTCAGCTCATTAACCGAAGATTTGAAAAACCATGCAGTAAGTTTCCTGGTGTTATATCCAGTCATCTCGCTTGCAATCCCTGTTCACGCATGGCAGGAATGGTACTCTCTTATTTCAAGGTGATTTTTAGTGTATCTTAACAGGATATTTTAGGAAAAAAAAATCTGGTATTACTTGAATACCTGGTGATCATCAATGGTCAGTAGAGTAAATTTCAGGGCACTTTACAGTTATGTTTGCTTAGAGCACCTCTTTGGAAGAGATGTGCTGGAGAAAACAATAAAATATCTCAACTGTTAATACTTCCAGGGGAAGAGGGAGTGATAACAATGGGAGTAGAAATTCGTTAAAAAAATAAGAAGTACATACAAGCAATAAATATATAATGTATGCATATACATAAAAGCAAAGCAAGACTCATATAGCAGAGCAGATTTGAATTTGAGCCACCCCTCTTCTACTTATTAATATTTATTGTTCAACTTTTGGCCACTTACTCAATTTCCTTGTGTCTCAATTGTGTAATCTGAAAAATTGAAGATATGTGTATCTCTTAGAAACTCTACACTTTAATGAGAAATCCTGACATTTTAATGAGATAAGACACGAACTAGTGCCCAACAAATGTTAATTCCCTACTTGTTCTGGACATTGATCAAAGTTTTTGATGAATTCAAAGCCAGCATAAGAGTGAGATTCGTTGCACCTGACATGCTAACTTTTGCTATCATCACTTCTGCACCTAGGGATAGATGACTTGGGATCTGATGTATCACTAATGGAAGAATATGATAGGACTATCATTTGGTGAGATGCATAAGAAACTGTGTTACAGGTTTAGATTATATTTATAAATACTGTAGTGTATATACGCACTGGTTTCCCAAGTCCTACTTTTTAAATCAAAACTTTTTCTATTTGCTGAATGAGCTTCCTTGTCATGCAGGCTGCTGAAGAAGATTCCAGGAGGGCTGAAAGTACTTTACAAATACATTTCACAGGGTCTCAGAGTTTAGATGCCTCTGGTGGAGACGTTGTTTGCAAGAAGGTCTACTTAGTCAAATCTGATGATGTAAATACAGTGAGTAGATTGAAAAGGAATCTTGGCCAGAATGTTAGAATCTGAAGGAATCATTCTTTAAGAAATAACCACCAAAAAAGACAAATAAAATTATTGAACACATATTTAACAATCATTAAATTTATTTTGTTCCTGAATCTTTTTTTTGTGTGTGTTAATTTTTAGACACTTTAAAATGCTAAGAAATATTTTCATTTTTGAAGGAAACTATTTCTTTCTCTAAAAGGCTTTAAACAATCTTTCTTTA
>NW_003852506.1:5012146-5033123 GCF_000181295.1 Otolemur garnettii
GAGAAAATAATCTCATTATAATCACATGATTAACTACAGAAATTAGTTAACACTGAGTCACCCAGTGTAAAGAATATCCCCTTACCATGTTAGAATGGCTATTAGCAAGAAAAAAACCAACAACCCCCCCAACCCCCAAATAACAGATGCTGACCAGTATCAAGGGAAAGGAAATTCTAATATACTGTTGGTAGGAATATAAACTACAGTGGAATATAGTATGGAGATTTCTCAACAAAACTAATAATGGAATTATGATATGATATAGCAATCCCATTACTGACTATTTATACAAAGGACAAGAAATCATCTATCATAGAGAATACCTGCACCCCTGTGTTTATTGCAGCACTATTCACAATAGCCGAGATATGGAATCTGCCTGAGTGGCCATTAATGGATCAATGGATAAGGAAATGTGGTATATGTACATAAAGGAATAATATTCAGCTATAAAAAATCAAGTCCTGTCATTTGCAACAACGTGGATGGAACAGGAGGTCATCACATTAAGTGAATTATTCTTACTCACATGTGGGAGCTAAAAAAGTTAATCTCCTGGAGGGTGAGAGTAGAATATTAGTTACTAGAGGCTCAGTAAGTATTCTTAGGATAGTAACTCTTGAGTAACTTATTCTTAGGGTAGTATAAAGGGTGTATTGTGGCGAAGCAGTTGAGGAAGTCCTGGTTATTGGTGACAAACACACAGCTAGATAGAAGGAAAACATTCTAATGTTTGACAGCCACATAGGGTAATGATATTTAACAACAGTGTACTGTGTATTTCAAATAACTAAAAGAGAAGATGTGAAATGTTCCCAATGCAGAAATGATATATGCTCAAGGTGATGGCTATCCTGAATACTCAGACTTAATCATTGCTTACACGTTTTATGCATTTAACCAAATATAACATGTACCCCATAAATATGTATAAACTTTATATATTAATAAAAATTTAAAATAATTTTTGTTTAATAGCATTCTGAGTAATAAATGTATTTCAAGTATATTTCTAGTAAAAATTCATTCATTCATTCCTTCACAGTCCATTCATTAATTTATTCAACAGATATTGAAGTGCCTACTACATGCCAGATGGTTCATAAGATTATACAGGATAAGGGTGGGTAAGACAAGATCTGTGCCCTGAAGTAGCTCTTAGCTTTTGATGTGAGAAAATAATATAAAGTTATGTTAGGTTATCAGGGCGATATAATGTAGACATGCTAGACCCTTTAGAGGAAGGACTCAGAAGCAATGGGAAATTCAAATGCAACATTAAGAGATTGGGAGTGTCTGGTTTGCTGTATCCACCACTGATAATGATATTCAAACTCAGGAAACTAACTCTGTTCACTCTTTGAGCTAACTCTGTATTCCCAAACCATATGCTATTATGGTGGCCTGGGCTATGGGTATGGTTTTGGCTCCTGGGACATTGTTACAATTGCTGCCACCCTTTCTGTGGTGACAGATACTGGTGCTACAGATTCTACTGAGGAGATGACCTCCATGTCACTCAGCCTATTCAGCTCCCTTTCCTGTGAAGAGCTAGATGCTTCTCCACTGTCCATTACCCCATCAGCCTAAACAAAAGATGAATAGTCTTGGATTACAATCAAATTTCAAATTACTTTATTTACAGAACTAGTCTGCAGAATCTGTATTGAGTAAGAAATACTTCAAAGTTTTTATTTTTTTCTTTTGAAATCATACAATTTTAGTCATTCTACACATTTCCAATTAAAGCAATCATCTAAGGAAATTCATGTTTTTCTTAAATATAATACTGTATAATCTTTCAAAGATAGCTTTAATTCTATTCATATTTGTTTACGGCAAAACTTCCCACCTCTATGTTTTTCTTTCTTTCTTTTTTTAAATTATATCATAGCTGTGTACATTGATGCAGTCATGGGGTACAGTGAGATGTTTTTATATACAATTTGAAATATTTTCATCCAACTGGTTAATATAGCCTTCATATCATTTTCTTAGTTATTGTGTTAAGACATTTATATTCTATATTTAGAAAGATTTACATGTACCCTTATAAGATGAACCATAGGCATGATCCCACTAAACATCTCCCTCCACCCATTCTCCCCCCTCCCCTCCTCTACCTCTCCCATTTCCCCATATTCTTGGGCTATAACTGGGTTAAAGCTTTCCTATGAAAGCTATAAATTAGTTTCATAGCAGGACTGTGTACATTGGGTACTTTTTATTCCATTCTTGAGATACTTTGCTAAGAAGAATATTTTCCAGCTCCATCCATGTAAACACGAAGGAGGTAAAGTCTCCATCCTTCTTTAGGGCTGCATAGTATTCCATGGTATACATATACCACAATTTATTGATCTATTCATGGTTCGATGGGCACTTGGGCTTCTTCCAAGACCTAGCAATTATGAATTGGGCTGCAATAAACATTCTCGTACAAATATCTTTGTTATGATGTGATTTTTGGTCTTCTGGATCTATACCTAGTAGAGGAATTGTAGGATCAAATGGCAGGTCTATTTTTAGTTCTCTAAGTGTTCTCCAGATGTCTTTCCAAAAAGAATGTATAAGTTTGCATTCCCACCAGCAGTGTAGAAGTGTTCCTTTTTCTCCACATTCATGCCAGCATCTCTGATTTTGGGATTATGTTGTATGGGCTAATCTTACTGGTGTTAGATGATATCTCAAAGTAGTTTTGATTTGCATTTCTCTGATGATTAAGGATGATGAGCATTTTTTCATATATCTATAGGCCATGTGCCTGTTTAGAGAAGTTTCTCTTCAAATCCCTTGCCCACCTTGAGATGGGATCACTTGTTCTTTTCTTGCTAATCTCTTTGAGTTCTCTGTGGATTCTGGTTATTAAGCCTTTGTCAGAGACATAACTTGCAGATATCTTCTCCCATTCTGAGGGCTGTCTGTTTGCTTTGCTTACTGTGTTCTTGGCTGTGTGGAAGCTTTTTAGTTTGATCAGATCCCCAGTCCGCCTCTATGTTTTTGTATTTGTGTTTGCATGATGAATGGTACTATCAGGCTTCCAAGTCAATTTGGTTTAATTACACAGGTAATTGTGGAACGCTTTCTTGCCATGTACAGTTATCACCCAGACACAAGGGATACACAGATACGCAAAGTGGATATGGCCTCTTTTCCTTTGGCTGTATAGTCTACCTGGAAGGATACCATTAACCCATGAGAAAATTAGAATACAAATTGATGTTTGTTATTCTTAGGATACTATAAGGTATCCTTCCTAGGATCATAGACTGTGAGACAGTGAAGTCTTCCTGGAACATGTGATATCTGAAGGTGAGTGGAAGTGCTCTAGGTGAAGAAGATGGGTTCTTTGTGTGTGTACATGAGTGTAAAAGGAAATGAGGAAAAAGGGAAGACATTCAATTTGAGTGGACACTAAAAGCTTCAGAGCTTCAGAGAAAATGAGAGGAGAGAGAGAGAGAGAGAGAGACTGATTTAGTATTGAAAGGACCTTACTTAAAAATCTCTGAACCACTATAGAGCTGAAGGTTGTGTGTTTTCAGCATTTGCTTTTCAAAAGAATACAACTATTGTGTAAGTTGTAAACCAGGAAGGGCTATAGCTCTTAATTACAGATAAATAGATGACATACTCAACTTCCTAGACTTAACTTGAGGTGAATGGTACTGCCACAGAATGCAAGGTCTTTGTCATTGTCATACTTCACACATTTTGTCTTTGTCATTGTCATACTTCACACAATTTGAAATATGTGTTCTCTGCTAGGTATGTCCTGAACCTGGGGAAAATTAAGGAACAGAATTTGTCTTATATAACAGAAATTTCATAGTTCCATAGGCCTTTACTATTTGCCTACATTCTAAAAAAGAAGACTCCTTAAATTTGTTAAAATGTAATCTTTTTCCATCTCTGTATCCCATCACTTTCATCCTCCTTAGAGACTTCACTTCTCCTGTTCTTTCAACACTAAATCTCCTAGGCCTGCAAATTATCTGTCTCTTCCAGATCCTCTCCAAATTCATTCAGTATCTAGATAATGCAATATATGGAGCATGTAACATACACCCAAACACTAATGATAAACATAAAATAATAATCTAACCAACGTCAAAGAAAAAGAAATGCTATCCACAGGTACTATGTTCCCCAGAGTCTTCTTTCTTTATTCTCTGTCACAGGCATGTTTCTCAAAGGAATCCTGTACGTATTATTGCTAATTCTATCTATTCAGATCAAGTCGTTCCAACCTGGATTTCTTGTTTTGTGCTGAACACCATGAAACCTTTCTTGACATTAGGAGCACTGACTTCCCACACCCTCCCTTCCCTCACTCATCTCCATTATATACTTTGTCCCTGTGGACATTTTCATTTGTAGCCTTTTTTTTGTCCTTTCTTCCTGGTTGTCTTTGAACTGGATCCACGGAAGTGGAGCTTGAGAATGAGATTTGTAGGCCAGTGTTTTATTGGGGAAGTCTCCAGGAGAATTCCTAAGATGATAGAAGAAGCAAAATAGCACATGGAAGAAGTTGAACAGAATAGGCACCTACAGCTGAAGTCTAGTCTCATCCTGATCCCAGAGGAATCTATGAAATGTGAAGAGTGCCAAGGAATTGCCCTCCCACTCCCCTGGGCTGGGGGATGCCCACGGAATTGGTAACGTTATTACTTGTGAGTGAGTCTCTGAGGGTGTTTTGGGAGAAAGGAGCATTTGAATCAGTAAGTAGAGCAAAGTAGAAGGCCCTGTTCATGCCAAGTGGGCATCACCCCATCTGCTGAGAACCTAAATAGAACATAAAGGCAGAAGACAGGTGCATTTTCTCTCTCTCATTAGCTGAGCCATTATCTTCTCCTGCCCTTGGATATCAGTCCTTCTGGTTCTCAGGCCTTTGGACTCAGACTGGGACTTACAGCATAGCCTTCTCTGGCTCTCGGGCCTTGAGCTTGGTTGGAAATATACCACTGGCTCTCCTGGCTCACCCATTTGCAGAAGGGAGACCACTGGGCTTTGCCTTTGCAGTAGAGTGAACCAATCCCTGTTGAAGCCACGCTCAACAGTTAGTTACATTAATTGTAGTTCCATTACTTTTTTCAGTTCTTAAAATAGTCATTTTTTGTTGTTATAATTTTTGAATTTTTTTAAATTTCAGAATATTATGCGGGTACAAATGTTTTGGTTACATGAGTTGCTTTTGTGCAGTTTGAGTCAAAATTGTAAGTGTGCCCATCACCCAGGTAGAGTGCACTGTACCTGTTAGATGTGGATTTACTCCTCCTGTCTTGCCTCCTCCCACCTGCTTGCTTTCGGTTGAGTTTTATTACCATATGTTCACATCGGTATTGATCAATTAGTTCTGATTTAATAGTGAGCAATTTTTGTGTATAACTCTTTAAGAAATATGAGAACTATATTTGTCATACTGAAATATGGTAGACTATGCATTGATCTTTTTTTGTGTGAGGGTGAAAATAAAAGGCTAAAGAAAACCCCAGATTAACCCCGTGATTTAGATGCAATTTATATTTTGCTTTTGCATTACTGCTTCAATGTGAACTATTTCAGGGGTTGCCAAAACATAGACTCTCAGGGTACCAACATGGGAGTAATTATCTTGGTTACAGCATAATAAAGCATCTAAGTAATTAATAGAGAACAAGGGAGAAATTTCAAAAATGTAAAACAAAAACTGAGATAGTCCTGATGGTCCACTTATGAGGTTAAAAATGGCAAAGAGAGATATAAATATGCTTCATGAATTAAACAAAGACGTCTAGTTACAGAGCGAAATATAACAGTGAATCGACTGACTAGTAATAATAAAAGCAGAGGCAGTCTGCGGTTGACATAAAAGCTCAGATAATGCTCCACTTCACTGAGGCATGAGCAAGGGCACTGGAGTAGCTGGGCATCCACATCTTTGTGGTTAACCATTTTGAGTAGCACACCATCTAGGAAATGCACTAGAGAAACAGGACAGGTAAGTATATTTTCTAGAATACAGTGAACATGAGGTTTAGCTCCAGGTCTATATCAACAAACATAATTTAATTGCATAATTAATCCTTCCTAGCTCACAGAAAACAGGAAGAAGCTTCCAGAATCTCCTCAAAAGAAAAAGTCAAATCTCTAGAAGCCTCCTAGGAAAACTTGAATTACCATGATAAGTTTACTCCTACCCACCATCCAACCTTCCAGCTTGTAGGCTCAGTGAGATGGCTCTGTCAGTACATTGAGAACACATCCGTTTCTCAGGGATTAACTATCATGAACAAGTCCTGGCGGACCATCTATAAAACATAATACCACTTCATTAATATACAATATGAAATCATTGTTGCAGGAACTATAACATTTGCGTTTGCTTGATTTTTGAATTATCCCTATAGTTAACCTACATGGAAATCCAAATTATAATCAGAACATTTTATTACTTTACAGTGACAAATTACTATCACAGGGAAATGGAAATGCTCAAAGCTTATTTTATCAGCACGTCATCTCTACTTTATATGGAAAATGAAATTGTAATCAGAGGACAATTTATTAATTTACCCCAAGAAATCATGTCAGAATGGTCAAAGGGCTTAAACTCAATATAATTAACTTACTCGTTTCCTGTAAGGAATAGTGAGACTCAGTAATCAGGAAGTTGTGTGCTGGGCAAAGAATCAGAAAATAGAACTGAATGCTTAAAGACCTCGGGAGAAGAAAACTTAATACAAGCATTAAACAATGTATTTAATTATCCTAATGTGGATAGGGGTGCTCGAAACTTCAAGTTAAGATTACCTTTGCCATGAAAAGCACTTAAGCCCTCAGTTTAACTCCAACATGCCAAAGCTCACTAAAGCCTTGGTGACCCCCTGCCAGTGAATATTTTGACTCTGCTAGATGAGCTGTCTGCAGTGTACACCTAGAAAACTGGGCACGAGTTTCTTACAAACCACAGAAGTTACTAGACTAAAACTCCAGTTCTAAGCTTATTAAATAATGAAGAAAAATGTCCTTTCTAATAATGATTTTTTCAAATGCAAATGTATATAGTCCTTTCTGGAAATAATTGAATAGCTCAAAAAGTTGATTTTTAAAATATGTATAAGAATGACCATCATAGTTTTGTCGATGGGAGAAGGAAAATTAATGTTATTTTGCTGTTTTAAAAAATCCTTCAATTTTTCAATATTCCAATAATTTCAATGTCCCACACTAGGCACCACGATGCTTGATCTATGAAGTCATCTAATTTCTCTGTGTCCATTCATATCTTGAGATTATATTTAAAATACTGTTCATATATACATTTTTCTGAGTATATGCATAATTTTCAATGCTTGGCTCACTAAATGGCATACAACCTCTAGGTCGTTGTGACACTACCTAAGTCTTCATTATATTATTTTTCTGAATATAATATTTATCTAATTGATAATCATTCCAGCCAATAATGTATTTTCTCATGCATTTAGATAATATTGCCACTAGGATTCAGTAGTAGTCAGCTGCTTTAAACACAAAAATATAGTTAAAAGAAAGGAAAAGATGGTTAAAGATGTAAAAGGCAAAAAAGAAAAAGTGCAGTACAAGTCTTATTAAAGAAAGTATAAATAAGACATGTTACATAGTTCAAACTACAACTATTATGACGACAAAGTCACAACAGCTCTTGTCAACTGTTAGAGCTAGAGCCAAAAATAGCTAGAAATAAATGGCAGGAAAATATTAGAAATGAGCAAATTTAAATTCAATTGGTGTTAGATAATTTATCACATAACTATAAATTTAGGGGAATTAATATATATAAATTAATTGACCTAGGTTAAGTAAAAAAAATACTGTTGATGCTGTAGAAAAACTGAAATGTACTCAAATATAGATATTTTTCAGAATATGTATGTTTAGAAAAATAACAAGCATATTTTATGTTCTAGAAAAAGCTGAATGATTTATAAAAATTGTGTCATCTAACCATGCTATATAACTACATTTAATAAAAATATATTGAAATATGTATTTTAATTAAGTAATCAATGGATGAAAAATCATGAATATGATAAGAAAATATTCATACAATAAAGAAGATGAGAACACTGCATTTGAAAATCTAGGTTTCAATCTCAACATATAAATGAAAGCATATCCAGAGTTTTTAAACATGTCCATCCTTTAACAGTATAACTGAAAGAGTGAAATTAAAGAGATATGTACTAATGTAGCTGACAGGTTAGAAGAAAGGCAGTTACCAAGGACATAGAAGGAGAAAAAAATAAAAATCAAACACTGAAATGTTAGAACAGAGGAAAGAACTGATAAATTGAGCAGTTGGTTGGAGGAATCGTGAAAATAAAAACAAATCCTGTGATGTAATTTGTATGTGTGATAAAATTAAATAGGAGCAAGAAGATAGAACAATGGCTACAGATATTTTTCCTCCATTATAAGATGTCATTCACATTTTATGCTAAGAAACTGAAAATATATGAATAAAAGTCATACCTCAACCTTCTAAACTCCCTTAAATATTTCAAGAAGGAAAGTAAAATTTAATTAGACCAGTAATTCTGAAAGTAAGCAAAACTATCTCCAGTAAATTCTCTGATGGTAAGTTTTTCTAGATGTTTCAAAGAAAAGATAGACCAACACGAAAATAGTGTTTTACAAAACTTAGCATTATTCTTGTACTTAAACTTACAAAGATAAAACAAAGATAACCAAAAATTTAAGTCCCTTGTGTATATTTGCAAAACTCCTGAATAAAATGCCATGATATAAACGATGACAAATTAGACTTTACATTGCATCCCAATAAACTGCTAATTCAAACATAGGTACTATGTTGTTTTACTGTATTATACTATCTGTGGATAGTGGAAAAATTAAGTTCTTTGTTTCAGATAAATATTAAGATAATGTTGTGAATTTATGAAAAATAACTCTGTAATGTTACTGGGATCCTATTATATTTATGAATTAGAATTGAAAAGATTGTAATCACTTCTGTATTTTATCTTCTCACATGATAAAATAGACTCTTCTTTGATTCGAGTTTTCGGCCTCCTTCTATTAAGTTTCTTCACTGGTGTCATGCACATTTCTCGTTAAATCCGTTGCTCTATTTAACAATATTACTGAAATTGGAATAAGCTATTATTCCATTACCTCTTCTTAAAGGCTGTTGTCAGTGTTACATAAAGGCTCTTAGCGGTCTACTTGTACACTTTTGTGACCCTCCCTGGCAGTTGATTTGGTTTTCTTGTGTTTTGCAAGTTTGTGACAATATCATCATTTTTATAGTGATATTTACATCCCACTGTTTCATCTCTAGGTCTGTTTTCTTTTACAGATGTATTGACATTCTCTGCTGAAAGATGATCAATAGCCGTGGTAATTGGGAAAATTTTTGCCTTATTTCGTTGTTCGTTGGAGATGTACATGCATGGGTTTTCACACTGATAAGACCCATGAAAAAGAATGTTAATACTTAACAAGATGCTTAAACTGCAGCTATCATCTTAGGCAAGGTAGAAATAAAGAATGGTTTAATTTTCCAGTAGCAAAATGTTTATAGAGTATTTAATAACAAAAAGGCATATCTTTACCTTTATCAATTATGATCACCATTGGATTTGCATCAAGAAAATGATGTAGAGATTTAATCTCAGATTTTGTTAAACCATAGAAAATTAATGTGTTTTGCCTTTAATCCATTTAATAAAGATTCTGATCCTTTCTAAGGTAAACAGATTTCCTACCATATCCTTTACCATCAGCAATAACTGGATAGAGATGGAATAATGTTTTATTAACAAAAATAACACTGTAACTGGATATTGTATATGGCAATGAAGAAACAATGTTAAGCTGTATAAAACACCTCTTGGACCATTTTGTCAGGTAGATCTCTTTAACAACGGAGCACTCAGTATTATTTCTGAATGTTTTTTTATCTCTAGTTTAGAACTTAACGTACTATTGACTCTTCCCATTGTATTATTGGTATTTCACATGATCTTTGCAGTATTGGATAAATATTATTGTGTCTTTTTTAAAAACCTAAAATATTATAGCTACTATTTAGAAAATTAATAAAGAGTGTTTGAGACATGATTAGCACAAAGGAAGACATATTTTAAGTATTAGTATACTAAACATACAACTCAAAATACACATTGCACTGTACACAACTGGAATACACGTCTGTGATGTGAAATATGACACACACAGAATAGATCATACACACAAAGATTATAAACAGACTTGTTTTTTGCTGGCAAACGTATTTTAGGCATCTTATATTTTAAAAAAGGTTGATGCCCATAAAACTGAACAGCATAAACCAGATGAAAACATGAATTAATGAAAATATGATACTATAAATTAGCTTTAAAACATTGTTTGGAATCAAATGCAAAAATCAATCCCACCAAAAATCCAAGGCAAAACAAAGAACAGTGTTCATCTGAATTTTGGGGACACAAACCAAACTACTAACAAAATTAGTACGAACACAGTAAGACCTTTAAATTTTGCCGATTGCAATATGGAATCTATGTTCAGCTGTGATTTAATTCTTAAAAAAAGTAATATTATTTTAAGGCAAACGTAAATAATCTGTGTGACTTCTGTGCTATGGAATCTCATGAAGCTTGGTTATAGAGATTTAAGTATGGCAGCAAATTTTTTAAACAAATTATTATTAAAGGCATATGATATAGCTTAAAGTATTTAGAGCCATCTGTAAAGGAATTTCAAAATTAATGGGTGTGAGAGCCTCTCCTCCAAATGCAAGCGATGTTTTCATGCATATTAACTGATAAAATCCGTGTTTGTTTGTGGTTTCCACACCCACTGCCACTCCGGAATATAAAAGGCCTGATGGAAGCAGAGAAGCTCACAGTCTACAAGCAAACGCTCGGCTCTCAACTGAGACCCCCGACTCTTGACACCATGAGCTATTACTACGGCAACTACTATGGAGGTCTGGGCTATGGCCTTGGAGTCCTGGGCTGCGGCTATGGCTGCTTTCAAGGTCGGGGCTGTGGCTGGGGCTCCGGCTATGGAGGCTGGGGGTACGGCTGCTACCGCCCGTGTTACTATGGAAGATCCTGGTGGTCTGGATTCTACTGAGAAACCTGCACAAACTCAGGGCGATGGGCTAACTTTCCTCTTTCTGACCACTTCATTCCAATAATGAGTAGCCAGTTCTAGGTTACTCTGGCAGACCTTCAGAGTTCAGCACATCCAAGCTGACTTGATTAAAAACTTATGTGAACTTGCAATTTTAATTTTGGGGTGGGAATTTATAGTTTAGGATACAATTTATTTTGGGGAGGCGGAGGAATACATATTTTGGCACAACTCCCATTCTAAATTGTCCTTGTGGGAAATGTAAAAATTCGCTTTATTAAACTTACTTTGTCTGGCATTTTAAATGTGGCACAGTCGTCTTTTGTACCTCTCAGAAGTAGCCTTTCCGTATGTGTAAGTGCTAGGTGTGAGTTTTTGAATGTCTCTGCTACTGCGTCTGTGCACTTGGTGAAAATTTCCTGATGCTGGTCTATGGCTAGATCCTGCGTAACCAGGAGGGTAGAGAGATGGCCAGCAGTTCTTTTTCACACCATTTGGAAAGGGTACTGATGGAAGTGCAGCTACCTTTCAGCAGTCTTTTCCACAGGGGATCCTCATGCCATGTTACTGCACCATTTATCACGCACACTCAAAGCCCTGCAGTCTTTTGCTGTTTCCAAGCAGGAGACAGCTCTGAGCTGTTGTTGGAAGCTATGTTCTTTTTTTTGAGACAGAGCCTCAAGCTATTCCCCTGGGTAGAGTGCTGTGGCATCATAGCTCACAGCAACCTCCAACTTCTGGGCTCAAGCTAGTCTCTTGCCTCAGCCTCCCAAGTAGCTGGGACTACAGGTGCCTGCCACAACACCCGGCTATTTTTTGGTTGCAGCCATTATTGTTGTTTGGTGGCCAGGACTGGATTCGAACCCTCCACCTTAGGTGTTATGTGGCTGGCGCCCTAGCCACTTGAGCCACAGGTGCCGAGCCCAACGCTATGTTCTTGATGGATTTCTTCTACTGCAGCTGCCCTTTCGGCCTCATTTAAATGCAATTAAAGGAACTCAACTAGGCTTCAGAAACATATAGCAAATGGTTAGCTAAGTTGCCATTCTCCTTTTCAGGAGCTCAGAGTTCTGCCTTACCATTTAGATACCTTGCTCAGTGTGTCCCTACGTGTCCCCAGATAGATATTTTCATACTGTAGGTAGTTGCACCTCAAGATATCCTAAGAAGCTAAAAAGACTTTTGTCTACCTTGTTTAGTTTTATCCCTTTGATAATCACACTAAGTATATTTATGTAATTCCGTATAGATTTTATTTGAAGACCACCCAAATCCCAGGCTATGTGTGTGTTTGAACTTCATTTCTGATACTTGGCTTCCAGAAGTACCTGAATTGTCCTTGTTTACTCTGCTTACTTATTGTTTTGACCTTCGCTTGGTGTCTTCACCTTTTATTAGATTTTTTTTTTAAACAAGACTTCACTGATGACAAAGCCAGAAGACTGAAGACAGAGACTGTATGGGACTCTACAGTCTTCTCTGAGGAACATTTTCTTTAAGTTGTCAGGGAAAAAATCCCATTAGAATGCTCTTAAATTGAATAGCAATTTTGAAAGGCAAAATTTTGAAAGGGAATTGCATTCAAGCCTTACCCACAAAATTGGACAACATTTAATCCACTATATATTGATTTATGGCAATGATGTTCATAGCATCAGATTCTAGACACCAAACTAATTAAAAACAGAAGCACCTGGAATCCAGGAAAAATGAGAAAAAACATTTCTGAAAGATGCTACATTTAATTTTACTCACAATCATAGGATACTCGTGACAAGCACAGTAGTATTGCTTCTTGTATTACTAAAAATATTGGCCATGAATGCCTTTAGCTTTTGATTCATTAAAAAGCAGAACAAGATGTCAATAACAAATAGTCATGAAATATAGCATGTCATTTTCATTACACATCCAAGAGACCAATGCCAATGTTTCTATGAACTTTACAAGATATTTATATAGCAGTCCACATTTTACAAAAAGTCATATTATTAGATCAACTGGATTTGGACAACATCTAAGGAAAGTAGTTGTACTATCTGCGTCAGTGAGAGTCTTGGCTTACTTTGTCTCATTTACTTGGTAATGCCGTGGTAGTTGATGGATTTAATCACACATTTATTCAGCCACCCACCCAAGAGTACTAGATCATCACATTGTGGCCATCTGTAATAAGCACCAGATGTAGAAGACACAAAAAGTTTCATGAGATTTTGATAAGTTTATAGGACAGATGGCAACTCAGATAATAAATAGAATTGCAATTTTCTTTGTCAACTTTTGAGAAACATGTAAGTCTTGGGTACAATGGGAACTTCTAAGCGCAGAATCTTATCAACTCTTACATGGTTAGTAAAAGTTCTCCCCAAAGATGCTGCCTGAACTTACTATCCAAGGAGAGTGCGGGAAGGGAGCACTGATTTAAAGTGTGTTGGGGTGTAGTGTTAATCTGGGTACTCTGCACAGACTGTTTCCCCACCACTAATAACTAGATGCAGGTTTCTTGAATAGAGATACAATAATTCAATGTTTTCCATAGAAATAAGTTAGAAACTACAGATTGTAAAGTGGAGCTCGACTTCCCAAAATAATGGTGACTGTTATCTAGCAATTAGTCAATGTGGAACGCGAATCAAAGAAAGATAATTATTAAGAATCAGTGCTGTAAAGGAAAATAAAGTTATAGAATCAATTGTATCAGAAAAAACTCATCATTTTGGTGGTCATTGATTTTAATGAGAAATATACTGCTGAAGGCTTTCACTGAATTCTTAAGTAAAACATTACTTAAGGATATTTTTATTTACTAAAAAAAATTATATTATCTTTTACCATTTTCAAAGCACTCACCTGTAGGTTTTTTCTTTAATATTTACAACAGATTTTTGAATTATCCTAGTTTTCAAAATGAGGTTACCAATGGTGATTTGTCTAATGTCACCTTCACTGACCCAATCAGAACTAAAAGTTAAATTGTTTAAATTTACTTTCCTGGTCTGATCCGCTTCTTTAGATAAAGCACAGCATGCTCCTTAGAAGATCTGCAAGTTTGGTATGGCACTAAAATAGCATCAGTCTTCCATTTGTGCTAAGGCAATCCCCAGAAACTCAACCTTTTGATTTTTAAGAGACATAAGTGGTCTCACATTTCATGTTTAATATTGAGATTATTTTCTCAATTATCTTTGGACCACTTCTAAATTGTAAATATGTGGCAATATTTACATGATGAAGTTTAGAAATATTATCAGTTATTTAAAGAATTTGAAGGTTAAGAGTATTCATAATTGAAAAGTTCAGAGACTGTGTTAGTTTTCTATTGCTGTATGACACATCATCACAAATGTTTATCCATAAACAACAGCCGTGTTTTAGCTCATACTCCTGTAGGTCAAAAATCTGTCAGGGCATCACCAGCTTCTAGGAGCAGCGTCTTCTAAGGTTGAACTCAAAGTATCTGTTGGGGTGTGTTTTTGTCTGGAAGAACTGGGGAAGAATCTGCTTCCAAGTGCATTCTGGTTGTTGGCAGAATCCACTTCCTTGGTTTTCGGACCACTACCATATCTCTTCTGGTTGTCAGCCAGGGCCGCTTTCAATAACTTGAGGCTACCATCATCCCTTGTCACGTAAACCTGTCTTTAAGCAGCAGCAGCATCTGAATCTTCCTCCCCGTCTTTAAGCAGTAGCAGCAGCGTCTGAATCTTTCTCATGCTCCGAGGCTCTGACTTCTTAGCAACAACTCTTCCTTTAAATGGCTTATGTGACTGAGTCAGGCTCACTCAAATGATCTCTTTTTCTTATAATCATCTGTGCCATATGACATTCCTCAGTTACAAAAGTGTAATCTGTCACATTCACAGTGTAGGCTAACGTGGCTCATGCTCACCCAGGAAGGGGGAGGTGTTAGGGGCCATCCTAGCACACTGCCTACCACAGAGACATATTTTTATAGTACTCTGAACTGCCACTTCCTATCTGACTCAGAGTAATCTCACAGAGCCCTTGCTATGACTTGACTAGGTAGATGTGTGACACTATTTGTATAAACAGTGCTGCTGAAAGTATAAATGTTCAGGACATGCCTACGTGATCTTACATAATATCACTTTCCTTCCTTATACGAAGGAAAAAGTAATAACCAGAGAGATATAATTTCTAAAGTTCTACTATTGACATTCCTTGAAGCAAGGAGCAAGAAAGTATTTTAGTCACTGATGAGTGACCACGGTGTATCCTAATGTTAGGACTATACTGGGCACCAAGTAAAGGGTTCTAGAAAAAACAGCTATAAGTTGATTAGACATAATACTAACAGGATGTGAGATGTGTGTATTTGGGTTGGCTATAACTGGCAAATCTAAGCCCCATTGATAATTTGAAAGGAAATCAAAATAGAAGAAAAAAGAATGAAAACTATTAAAATAGACAATATTGATAACAGAGAAAATAAGTGTTCAAATGGAGAAGGATGAGGGAAGTTTCTGATTAAACAAAAGTTATTTGAAAATATCAAGAAATGGCAATGGAAAAACAGCATGATTTTGAGGGAAGAGTAGATACTGTAGATATTTAGGTAAAGAACAGCCCAATCTTCCAGCTATTCAATATCCCATGACTATTGTATAGCTGATACCATGAGGGAGACAACTGACCAGACTTCTAAACCGCTTATTAACTTGTTTATTTATCTTTTTATTTTCAGTTCACTTTTTCATCTGTAATTTATAGTTAAATATTTCTGTATACAAGAATGTAGCCTTCACGAAGTTCATGGGCTACCCTTTTTTAGACTGAGTATATCAGTGCCTGAAATATAATAATTATTCAGAAAATATTTATTATATTAACAAATGAATGAAGGGAATGACCACTGAAACTATGTGTATGCTGCCCTCAGCAGGCTAATAACTCCCATAGACATTTACAATTGGTAGCACTATAATAGCATATGAATTGACACTTATGATTGGGTTCCTAAAGAGTCAGGAATCAGGAAAGGTTAAATTATTAGCAGCATGATTTGTTTTATTAAGGATTCTAACATACATGAACAAGTAATCATTAAAACATTTATTTTTAATTTCCTTTAAAAAGTAATTATATTTTTTTCTTAGATAGTCTATGTATTTTATTTTTCTTTTCTTCTTTATTTTCAAAGAGATGGTGTTGGGGGGGGTCACACTATGTTGCCCAGGCTGGACTCAAACTCCTGGGTTCCAGCAATCTCCTGCCTTTGTCTCACAAATAGCTAGGACTACAGGCCTGAACCATTGCATCTGACTTTTTTAAAAATCAAAATACTATTCTCTGAAGTCACATTCCTTCTAAAGATCAAGGTGCAGCAATCTTACTTGGAAGCAAAGACAGTATTTCATAGTATGTTAAAAAAAAGTCTCTTGAATCGTACAACTAGGTGTTTTTTAATTTATTTTTATTTGCCCATATTCATTGGGTGCAAGTTCAGTTTTGCTACACTGAAGGATTACACTGTGGTGACGTCAGAGCCTTCAGTGGATCAGCCACTGCAGTAATGCACATTATACCCATCAAGTGACATCCCATCATCCTCCTCCCCTTCAAAGCCCCACTGTCCAGCCTTCCACACTCTGGTTCCATATGTACACATTATTTAGCACATGCTTACATGTGGGTAACATGTGTTACTTATCTTTCTGTGTCTGAGTTGTTCGATTTAAAATAATGGCCTCTGGTTCCACCCATAATGCTGCAAAAGACATGATTTCATTTTTTCAAGCTGAAGAGCATTTCATCATGAATATATACCACATTTTCTTTATGTGAACTTTTATTGGTGGGCACCTACAATGTTGATATCTTTGCCATTGTGAATAGTGCTGCACTAAACATAGGAATGCTAGTCTCTTTTATACGTAATATATTGATTTCCTTTCCTTTGTGTAGATACCTAGTAGTGGGATTGCTGAATTGTATGGCAGTTATAGATTTAGATTAAAAAAAATCTTCATACTGTTTTCTGTAAAAGAATTTTCACCAATTTACACTCCCACCAACAGTGTATGCACTTAAGAGTTCCCTCTTCTTCACATCCTCCTCAATGTGCTATTTTTTCAAATAATAGCCATTTTGATAAATATGGTATTTCACTGTGGTTTTAATTTACGTTTCTCTGATGATTAATGATGTTGAAGTTTTCTTCATATTCCTCTTGGCCATTTGTATGTTTTCCATTGATTATCCTTGTGTGCTGATGATTATTATCTTTTATCTAGAAAACTCTAAAGACTCTCCCAAAATATCCTTAGATTTGACAAATGAATTTAATGAAGTTTAGGATACAAAATCAACATACAACAGTCAGCAGCATTTCTATAAAATAACAATAAGCTGAGAACCAAATGGAGAAGGCAATCTCATTTATAATAGCTACAAAAAAATACCTAGGAATATATTTAACCAAGGAGGTGAAAGATCCCCAAAGGAAAACTACAAAACACGGGTAAAAGAAATTGTAGATGAAACAAAGGGAAAAGCATCGTCTCATGTTCATGGAAGAGAAGAATTCATATCTTATCTTTAAGTGACCCTACTGCCCAAAGAAATCTACAGGTTTAATGCAATCCTTATCACAATATCAACATCATTTTTGTTGAATTGGTAAAAACGATTCTAAAATCCATGTGGAACTAAAAAAGAGCCCAAATAGCCAAGGCAATCTTGAGGAGTGGAAAAAGAAGCTGGGGCATTTTATTGCCCGACTTCAAATTACACTACAAGTTGATGGCGAGCAGAACGGCATGGTGCTGGTGTAAAAGCAGACACATAAATTAGGGGACCGGAAGAGAGAATCCAGAAATAAAGCAAAACACCTACCACCAACTGATCCTCAGCAAAGTAAACAAAAGCATGAACTGAGGAAAAGACAAGGGCACCCTATTTAGTAAACAAATGATGGTTGTGAGTTTGAGCTTAATACATAGCAAGGGCCTCAGATAGTGTCTGCCCTGTATTAATCACTCAGTAAATATGTGCTACCTTTGTTACTTTAAAAATAAAAAGTTGAAATTTTATAGACAAAGTCTATAATTACCCTCTCCAGCGCTTTGCTAATCCGTGTATCGTTTGTACGCATTCTCTCTACTGAGAATTATCCCTCAAATTTCTTTTGCTAGATTGCCCATGAAACCATTCTGGGCTAAGTTTTATATCGTTTTATAAGCTCTTTCATTTTGCAGTTATTGGGGGCACAGTAATGAGGAAAGTAAAGCTTGCCTATTATCAGCTCATCAAGTTGACTGATACCCACAGGGTTTTGAACTGAAAGACATTCTTAGGGAATTGGAACTTTTCCTTTACCCCTTGAAGTTTCTGTTCAATTGTTTTGATTTTTCCACAGTTATTAAGAACCACAGAATAAGAATGACTTTTCTGTGAGTACATTTGTAAAATACATACTGATTAAAGAAGAAAAGAACCATTACAAGAGTAAGTGTAGTTTCTAATACTGGTATTCGGTAAACTCTTAAAATATGAATATACTAGTGTCTCAGAAATGTAAAAGATTGCAAATGGGGACTTTTCGTCCTTCAGTGCTTAGGGAGGAGCCTAGTCTTTTCCCTATTGGTGGGAGGCTCTGTGGGGCAAATGACTTGATATTTCATGTACAGGCACAGCTTAGGGCTACAGATTGGCTTTGCTATTAGGAGTCAAATAAAGAAGAGATACGTAGCCTTCATGGCATTTTCTTAGTTATTATGTTAAGACATTTATATTCTACATTTAGTAAGTTTCACATGTACCTTGTAAGGTACATGTTAATCAGTTTGATGAAAATATTTCAAATTGTATATAAAACCAGCATATTGCACCCCATGACTGCATTAATGTGTACAGCTATGATTTATTTATTTTTTTAGAGAAAGAGTCTTACTCCATTGCTCTCGGTAGAGTGCCATGGTGTCACAGCTCACAGCAACCTCCAACTCCTGGGCTTAGGTGATTCTCTTGCCTCAGCCTCCCTCAGCTGAGACTGTCAGCACCTGCCACAATGCCTGGATATTTTTGTTGCAGTTTGGCCAGGGCAGGTTTGAACTTGCCACCTGCGGTATATGGGGCCTGTGCCCAACCCACTGAGCCACTGGCGCTGCCCATAAACGGCTATGATTTAAGAAGAAAAAAAAAGGAAAAAAGAAGAGATGCATAAAAGGAAATCCTTAGGTGAGATTTTGTGGGATCCCTTATTATTGACAATATATTTTCCTTATTGGGTAAAAACATTTGGCTTTTTCTGGATCATAAAAAGTGCTGAAGATAATAGTATTTTTATTTTTAATGTACTTTAAATTTTAATGAACCTACATTCTTATAACTCAAGCTGATCCAAATAAGGCACTCATTTTCCATTAATAATTCTCTTCAATTTGCAGATTGCGAAGCACCATCGCTATGGAAATTCATGAGTGCCTAATTACACTGCATTCTTAACTGGTAAGGGAAGCACGTTTAATAATATAAACAGTTTAAAGATCATCTATACTTTTTATAGCATTCAATTATTTTGACATTTTAAAAGCAGAAATAGATGAGTGTACATGTTAACTGGCTTCGTGCCTTTTGTATTTATTTATAATGATGGTATGAATAAACCATGGAATAAGAAATATAAGGTGGTTGAACACTGAGAGAAGAAACTCCCTAACCTGCAATCATTTCTTTAATTTCAAATTTACCTGCTGAACTGAGGCCAAGAATTAAGTACTTAGGTTGTAGTCCTAACCTGCCACTGAGGATCATCATTGAATAGTTCTGCTTGTCTTTCTGAATCGGTTTTCTCATTGGCAAAAGGGAGGACGTTAAAATAAGTTATGTCTTGAGTCTCTTTAATTCTATAATTATATGGTCCGGTGAGAGTAAGGACTTTAAAATCTGGAATAAGAAATAAATTTATGATCAAGGCTCTTTTATAAGGGATTAGCAGGACTTTCCCTGTTCAATCTTCAATGGTACACACCAAGCAGGCTGATGTTATATGACATATGATGCTTCAGAAATTCCTTTGACAGCGATACGTGGCTCTTTAAAAAATTAAATGTCATCATCTCACTACCCAATGTGGTTTTCATCGGACTTTAAAAGCTCACTGTATTAAGACATATATCAGAGCTGATTGCCATTTTTTATAGGCTTCCATTTCAGGGAACAATTATGGTTCAATTTATGTGAATTCTCGGCAGAATTAAGACAACACCCTTGGCCTAGAAAAGAGTCAGCAGTTGTGGGATGTCAAAGAAAAGGGTGCAATTAGAGGGTAAAGGCTGTGTCACGTGCTGCATTATGAAGAATACTTGAAGCTACAGAAATTTGTTTATGCAGTTTGAAACTCAAGAGCTCATGCACATGCAGGGATTATAACCACAGCAGCATTTTATTAGAGGCAAAATATTTCTGTAGGAATCTAAATGAAGCAGATAACAAAACACGTCACATAACTCTTACTACTTTTATATACTGGTGGGATACTTGGTTGGGTGTTATGAAACAAAATAGTTGGCATAGTTTTCAAGTAATATGTTTTAATGGATGGTATTTAGAGGTGTGGCCTTCCACGCCCGTCAGAGTGTATATAAATGTCCCTGTGCTGTCACACTCACAAAACTGACCAACAGCAGCAAATCAACTGACCTACAGCACCAAACCATCCCTGACACCATGAGCTACTACGGCGGCTACTACGGAGGCCTGGGCTATGGCTGCGGAGGCTTTGGGGGCCTGGGCTACGGCTACGGCTGTGGCTGTGGCAGCTTCCGCAGACTGGGCTATGGCTGTGGCTTTGGAGGCTACGGGTACGGGTCTGGGTACGGAGGCTACGGGT
>NW_003852506.1:5033186-5051362 GCF_000181295.1 Otolemur garnettii
TTCCATGCCATATTCTTCTAGAAAACTATTTAATGACCTTCCTTTGTCCTGTCTTGATAATTAAATGGCTACTTAGATCACCTGGTTCCTGAATTATGCGAAGAAAACTTGATGAACTAATAATGGAGGCGTCTGGTTAGTGGCGTTTCTCAGGAATCCGCTTCTTTGTTGGGTGGACTCACTAAGCTCTAAGACAATTTGTCTTTCAATTATTTGATATCTAATAATAAACTTTTTCTAAGGCAGTAAATGTGTCTTGAGCTTCCATCTTTTAATCAGAATACACGTGCTGTGATGTGTTAATATCACTGACTAGGGCAATATTTTCTTCTTGTATCTAAGAAATGTACCAATATATTTTGTCATAATGATCTTTTCATTCTCCTCCTTTTCTTCTTTTTTAAATCTTCTTTTCTTTATTCCCTTTTCCTTGAATTTTCTTGTCTTCGTCAACTACAAGGAGAAATATATCATGATTGTATATTGGAAGAATCTTAAATTATTTACAGTTCTGTCAAATTCTATCTATTGACTCAGTTAGATTATAATAAAAGAACTCCAGTAGAAACTTTTGTAGACATTAGCAAGGTGATTTTAAAATTTATATAGGAATACAAAGAAACTCCAATAACACAGACATTCCTGAGGAAGAAAAATATTAAGATTTTCTAAGCTCATATTTAACAAAAGACACCTTAAAAAATAGAAAAGGTCTATTGTATACAGGGAAAAGAAACTTGATGCAGTCAGGTGGATCTGACATAGGATGCTGATAAATTCTATAAAAATCTAATAATCCAATTTTTAAGATTTTCATAAGCTTGAAAAGTCATTTCATAAAAGATATCCAAATGCTCTGCTGGTGTGTATAAAGGTATTCAGCACCATTTGTCGTCAGAGGCATGTACTTTGGAATCTGAATGACAAATAGTACCATACACACACCAGAAAGGCAAAAATTGAAGGAACTAATAATATTTTGTTAAATGTAGGTGGGAACGTAGAGGAACAGGAACTTTTACACATTACTATTAAGATTATGTACAAGCACTTTAGGAAACTGACCATATTTACCAAAGCTGAACATACATATTTTATCTTACGTAGCAACTCCACTGCTGGGAATATATACCAGAAGTGAGTGCATGTGCCCACCAAAAATGTGTAATGACATTCACAATAGTTTTACTCACAGTATCCCCAAACTGGAAAGAAGCTAAATTTCCAGAATAAATATTGCAGAATATATAAATACCCCGGGCATATCCCTATACAGAAATAGTAAGGGACAAAATATTACTATCCTCAACAATATGGGGGAAACTCACAGACATAATAGTGAACTAAATAAGCCATACAGAAAAGACTATCCACCATATGATTATAAAGACACATTTTAAGAAAAAGCAAAGGAAAAAATCCATTGTGTCCGAGCTCAGAATCCATTCCTTTCCCCCATTATTATCTTCCTGTCTTTCCCCTGTCACTGCAGCCTTGAACTATTGGTGACCAATCTGATTGGGTTGTGGTTCATCCTTGCCCCTCACAAATCTAATAAATGTATATTTTCTTCGTTATCTTTGTATTTCTTATACATAAGGTAGCATACTATAGATATCTTATTGCATTTTGGGGGGTTTTTTTCACTTAAAAATATTTCCTGGAAATAATTTTATATCAATTTCAAAATATCTTCTTTCTTTATTTAAATTTTTAAATGCTTAAAGTTGGATAATTCTCCGTTTTGTGACTCTATTAGAGATGATTCATCAATTCTCTTACATATGGACACTGAGGATTCTTTACTCTTTGTGATGATAATTGATGCTGTAACGAAGAGCCTTGCACATATGCTAAAGGCATATGTTCATTGCTAAGGATACATCTTCCAGGTAAATTCCTGAAAAGCACTGGTGCATGAATAATCATTGCCAATTTATCTTATGCATTAGTTTTCTATTGCCATTGTAATATATTACTATAACCGTGTTGGCTTAAATAGTACAGACTTATCATCCCACAGGATAATCTGTAGGTCAGATGCCCAACGCAGGCTGGGGGTGGAGGGACTGCATCCCTTTCTATTGTGTATCAGAAAGCCTTTTACTGTATGTCCAATATATTGAAATTTACCCATGTTCCCTCTTAACATGGTTTATTATATCTACATTTTGAACTCTGATGGAATTAGAAATGGTTTCTTATTTTGACACAGAGTCTCACTTTGTCACCCTCAGTAGAGTGCTGTGGTGTCGTAGCTCATAGCAACCTCAAACTCTTGGGTTTATGTGATTTTCTTGCCTCAGCCTCCCAAGTAGCTGGGACTACAGGCACCTGCCACAGTGCCCAGCTAGTTTTAGAGATGGGGTCTTGCTCTGGCTCAGGCTGGTCTTAAAGCTGTGAGCTCAGATAATCCACCTGCCTCAGCCTCCCAGGTGCTGGGATTACAGGCGTCAGCCACTGCACCCGGCTAGGAAATGGTTATTTATGCTTCACAGGGAGGTATGAATCTACTTCACTATTTTATCCTTTAGATGTGGCTAGCTAGTTGCTAGGCATTAGTTACTAAAAATTCAGTTGTTGCCAAAAGAAGTGCCTATCTATCATATATTGAACTTTCATATTATTTGGCTTTATATCTGGATTTTCTTTTATTCTTATGTCTTTTTTATTTTATTTTTTCATGTATCAGTAACACATTGCATTAATTACAGAGGCCCTTATCACGATTTAGTCTCTGGTACAACTAAAATTTCCCTGGACCCTTTTAAGTTTGAATTTTCCTGGTTACTCTTATATAGCTTGTGTATTTATTTTTCCACATGGAGTGTGGTATTAAGCAACTCACCTATGTCCATAAAAAATAAGAAACTGATGAATGGATAAAGAAAATATGGCACATATACACAACGGAATATTATTCAGACATAAAAAGAAGGAGACCCTGCCATTTGCAACAACGTGGGTGGAACTGGAGAACATTATGTTGAGGGAGATGAGCCAAGCACAGAAAGCCACGTCCTGCAAGTTTTCACTCACACATGGGAGCTAAGTGTTAAAACAATTGATCCCACGGAGGCTGAGAGTACAACAGTGGTCACAGAGGCTAAGCAGCGTAGTGGCGAGGGGAAGATAAAGTGAAGATAATTAATGGGCACATAAACATAGATAGTTAGAAAGAACAATCTTTGATAGCATAACAAAATGACTTTCGTCAAAAGTGAGTTATAGTATACTTTAAAATAATATAAAAAGTGGAATTGGAATGTATCTAACACAAAGAAGTGACAAATGCTTGAGGCAGCGGGTAACCCAATTGCCCTAATTTGATTTACACACATTGTCTGCCTGTACCAAACATCACAGTACCCTATAAATACAGACAACTATTATGTACCCAGAATAAATAAAAATAAATAAGTAAATGCATAAAATCAGGTGGAGTAAAGAATAAAAGTAATTTTATTGACATTGAATTGAATTTATAAATTAACAATTAACTTGGGAGAAAACTTATGATAGAGGATAGTCCATTCCTGAAAAGAGGATTGTTTTCCAATTTGTTCCGTTCTACTTTTAAATCTTACTATAGGTTTTGCAGTTTTTTTTTAAAAGCATATTCTGGAGTATTTGGTATTTTGTTACTTTTAAAACAGGGGTTTCTGTACCATGACCTCTTTTACTTTTTTTGTATAAATGAAAACCTTAGATTTTTCTGTGGTCATGTCACATCCCATTGCTTAATGAATCATTTGGGTTTTTGAGTAAGATGTATTGTTGATTCTCGGGGGATTCAGGTGTCCTCAAACTATGGTCCGCGGGCCACATGTGGCCTGCCTAGGACATTTATCCAACCTGATGGGTGTTCTGCCGCTGCCTGTCCTGCTTAGCAGCCAACTTGTCCCAGGGCCTGCAGTCCGGCTCTCCAACAGTCTGAGGGACAGTGAACTGGTCCCCTCTTTAAAAAGTTTGAGGACCCCTGAGTTGTATGCTATTGTGTTGTCTGCATTAGACGTGTCTCACTTCCTTTTATTCTTTTCTAATTCTTACTTTTCTGATACGCGCATTTCTTGCTCAACTGCATTAGCTCCCATCTGTAGCGCCAGGTTCAGTAGGAGTGAATGCAGTCAGCCTCCTTGCCTCTCTCCGCATCTTTGTAGAAATGCCTCCAGGGTTTCACAGTTAATTAAGATACCGACTTTAAGACAATTTTATTATATTAAGAAATTATCCATCAATTCCTATTTACTTAAGTGCTTTTATCATGAATGAGTGTTGAAATTTGTCAAAAGTTATTCAGCATTTATAGAAATAGTAATATGATTATTTTTGACTCTACCAATATGATATATTAATCAACGTCCTCATCATGATACCACTTCTATTCTTAAAGTAAATCTCATTTCCTCACATTTAAAAAAAAAATGTTTTTTTAGCCTCACATCTGTTTGTCATAGTATTGCTTTCGATTTGCTAATGCTTTTAGTATTTTTGCCTCCATATTTATAAGTAATATAATATGTCTGTAATTTTCTTTTGGCATGTGTGCTATCCTTGTTGATTTAGATAAAAATGGTAAGCTCATTTTATAAAAGATGTTCGGCGGCTTCATTCATTTGTAATGCTCTGAAACAATTTATGTTGCATAAAGATAATGTCATTGAGTTTTTGGTAGATTAGACTTTGAAACTACTGGGGCTTGTGGATTTTGATTGGCGCTGGTATTTCTTATTGTCTTTCTCTGTTCCTTTGCAAAGAAGTATCAGAATTGTTAACCCGTGTGTGTGTGGGGGGTGGGTGGGTGTTATGTATCCTACAGTGTTAATTTTATCAACTACGGTACCTTTGCTTTTCCAGAATGTCATATAATTGAAACCATGTGCGGTGTGTTCCCTTTCCAAGTGGCTTCTTTCACTTAGTATGCACTTAAGATTTATTTTTGTATTTCTATCTTGATGGTTCAATTATTTTTAGTATTAAATACATTACATGGGGGCATGACAGTCTGCTTATCCATTCACATATTGAAGGACATTGTTTCCAATTGTTGGAGTTAAGAATAAAGCTTCTATAAATGTTCACTTGCAGGTTTTGAGTCAGAAATTTTCAAACTATTGTGTAAATATCAAAGAATGCAACTGTTGGTTCATATGTGTGTGGTCAGAGCATGTTTAGTTTTTTTTAAGGAAGTGCTAAACTGTCTTCTAAAGCAACTGAACCATTATGCATTCCTATCAGAAATGACTCATTGTCACTGCAGCCTGAGATCCAAAAAGGAAGTTCCCATTGATCTGCATCCTTGCCAGCAACTGATGTTGTCAGCTTTTCAAATTTTATCTGTTCTAATCGGTATATCAGAGCATCTCATTTTTATTTAGTTTGTATATACTTTTATTTTTAGATTTCCATAATCATTTGGTTTTAGATGTTTTTCTTGAATATAATGATTCTGTCTTTGTGAATCCTATTAATAATCATTTTATTTTAATAGAGAAGTTGTTTGTCCTCATTTATTTACTTGTTATTATGTTTTGTGTCAGCTCTGAAAATTAATGTATTATATTAGCTATGCTTCTTTATCTATATAGTGTGCTTTCTTTGTTCAATATTGTATGAATAATTTTGATATTGAGAAAGATTTTGATTGTTATTTTAGTGGTTATACTACATAACGATATATTTTCTTGTAAAAATGTCCATTTCCCTCATTTACTTAGTTAAACTTTTACTACCTGTTTTTTTCAGTTTTTAATAATAAACACTATCACCTCTTATTCAACCATTGAATACAATTTTCTACATTTCTACTCCTTTCTTTCATTTTTATTTGAATTATTTTTACTTTCTCATGCCATATATAATATGTTACATATTATTCTTTTATTCTTATCATTATCTCAGTCTAATCTTAGATCAAAAATTAAATATATTAGGTTGACCCTTGTAATCCTAGCACTTTGGGAGGCTAAGGAGGGAGGATCACTTGGGGACTGGAGTTCAAGACTAGCCTTGGCTTCATAATGAGCCCTAGCTCTATAAAAATAATTTTTAAAAATTCATCTGGGCATGGTGGTGCATGTATGCTGTGCCAGCTACTTGAGAGGCTGAGGCAGGAGTATTGTTTGTGTATTGGAGTTCAAGGCTGCACTGAGTTGTGAGTGCTCCATTACACTCCAGCCCAGGCAACAGAGTGAGACTTTGTCTTACAGAAAAAAATTAAATACATTAAATTTTCAATAGTAGTTCTTTGCCAAAGTTTCCTCATTTGTCTAAGTTGAATCCTCATTTGATTATCAAGAGGGGTTTGTGAGTTCCATATTTCCTGGGTTTTTGCTTTAACCATTTCTGATGAAATACAAGGATAGACTTTTGTCCAGGGCATTTGGCAGCACTCAGAAGGGTTTTCTGAATATGATGGCAGTAGAAGTAGCTGTGCATTTCCTTGAATTAACCTTTGGGAAGGCGATGCTTGATCTATGTTTTGAAAAATTGTTTAGAAGATGGGTGGAGAATTGCAAAAGAAGATTCGAGGACGAAGCACAGCTCCTATGAAAAGTCAGAAGCATACAGCAGGTTGATGTCATATGTTGCTCCTTGTGTGTGGAATAAAAGCTAATATATGGTAGGGGGAAGTAACTAGAATATGTAAATATAAATGCAGTGATGAAAAGCCTTGTTTGTGAATTCAAGGATTTTTTTTTTCACAGTAACAGAGAGATTTTATTTAGGAAGAACATAGAGAAAGCGTAGAGCATTTCCAAAGAGAGTTGGAAATGGAACCATCTAAGGAAGAGAGATTTTATTTAAGAATAAAGATAAAGTTTAGAGTGCTTGCAAAGAAAGTTGAAAATGGGTCCCTCTGATGAAGGAGCATAAGTGAGAGAGACTAAGAGTTTAATCTTCAATAGTATCTGGCTAAGAGCTGTAATGACTAGGAAATGAAGTGATCAGATTTGTTTATTAGAATGTTAATTTGTACTCAGTATGGAGAACAAATCTGATGAGGGCATTCCTTTGAGGCAGTGTGAACAGCAGAAAGCTCCTACATTAACCTAGGGTAAAGTGAAAAAGTACCAAATTAAACGGTAACGGGAGACAGGAGTAATGTTGATGGAAAAATCATTTATGTGGTTCAGTTATTGACCAACTGAGTGCAAACTGATGGTCAAGGTGGGGGGAAATAGTGATGAAAATATAAGAAAGGATTCCAATATCATATTAAGTAAGGGGCTTCACTGATACTCAGAGACCAGGCAGTTTTGTGTGAAAAGAAAAGAATGTGTTTGCTATAGCCACACATAGAATTTGAGAGTATCTGAAATAAGAGCTATTTAATAAGCAGCCGTATCACTGGAGCTGAAGTTTAGGGAGGCCTTTTGAAAGTTATGAGTGTAAGCACTGTTATTAAAACCAATATTAAATGAAATTCCAGGAGAAAGTATGCACAGTGAATATGGAGGAAAATATACACTTTTAGAGTTAATGGATAAACAAAAAATTGAGAATAAACTGACAGGGAATTGGCAGGGAAAGCTAATTGAATGTTTATCATAGAAATTATGGGGAAAAAGCTTTACAAATGAATACATGGATGGCGAGGGCAGTGATGCTAAACGCCAAGGCAAGTTCAAACGAGTCAAAACACCAAGGTTTCCTCTAAGTCTGACTATCTGGAAATCACTAAGGACTTTCAGATGGTGCCCTAACCACCCTGGAGAAAAGACCCTGGGTCTTTTCAGAAGGAAGGATCAGAAACCATGACAATGGAGTGCAAATTAAGAAGAAAAGCAGTCTGAGGTTATGCAATTACAAGGCTACTGGAAGCTATCAACTGGATTAAACCTTTTTAATTAGAACACCAGCCTGGCTTTTGAAGAGGCCATAATCATTTTTCATCTTGAGAAAATTTTATTCTTGGGCATGTACACTCATTAAAAACAATTATTACTAAATGTCTTTTAATAAAAGTTTGGACCTTTTATAAAGTAAGAAAAAGACAATTTTTAAAAAAATTATGAGACTTTAAATTATTCTATTGTGTGGAAATAAGATGACCTATCATTGCTGTCTCCCACACCCAAGACTGAGAGAATAAAATTATCCTGAGAAGCTAGAGACACCTACGCTGATGAAATCATCTTTATTATCAAACCTAAATTCTAATCTCTGACACTGAGCTACCACGGCAGCTCCCAGGGACACCTTGGCTGCAGGGACCTCTGTGGGTATGAGGCTATGGATTCTGCTGCTGTGCTTATCTTGCTATGGAGGATAAAGATCCTTTGTCTTCTACTAAAAATCTCATTGATTCATAGACTATTTTCTGTGCCTATATTCTTGGCTATCTGCTTCAGTAATGTGCCTGCATTTCTCAATACAGAGAAAATATCTATCACTTGTTGACTTCATGCTCCAGAAGGAACTAGCTGTCAATTCCTTGAGAACAATCTGAGCCTTTTGAATTGGGCTTCCCCATCTTTTAGTCACTAACATCTGTCAGGACCATGTGTGACCTATAGACTTGTATTTTAAAATAAACATATTTAACTGGCGTAGCAAATATGGCACTATCAGTTAGTTTCAGTACATTCCAAATGGGCATAGAGGTTTTCAATCAAGATGTTAGTCTCTGTTAAAAAATTGTTTTTATTTAATTTCCGATTGGACAGATAATATATTTTCATTGTCAGAAACATAAAAGACAATGGTATAATACCCATTATTGCATTGTTCAGTATTCATGAACAGGTATGATTAATAAAATTATATATACACAAAATGCTGCCGTATAGCCCACTTTGCCTCCTTAATAAGAAATTGAAAACATTGTCTTGATCTCATTAAATTATCTGAGACCATTTCCAATAGCTACATTGTGTCATAAAACTATTTAACCATTCCTCCCTTGTCACTTTTCTTCCATATGGTAAATAGTTTTGTTCTTGAATTTTTGATTACTTCTCTGATTTCTTTTTCTTTCTTGTATCAGCACACATTGGTGCCTGCTTCAACTACCCCTTGCCAAAAATGTTTTTGTTTTTTTTTTAGAGACAGAGTCTCACTTCATCACCCTCAGTAGAGTGTTATGGCAGCATCACACAGCTCACAGCAACCTCCAGCTCCTAGGCTTAGGTGATTCTCTTGCCTCAGCCTCCCAAATACCTGGGACTACAGGCACTCGCCACAACGCCTGGCTATTTTTTTTGTTGTTGTTGAGGTTTGGCCGGGGCCAGGTTTGAACCCACCACCCTGGGTATATGGGCCAGTGCCCTACTCACTGAGCCACAGGCGCCGCCCCCCCCAAGTAGTTTTTATCCTTGCCAAGTTTACATACGTAAAAAAGTTTGTCTTCTTTTAATTAGTATTTAATGATTGCTCTGGAAATCAGTATTTTAATTTTTAGTTTTATTTTTCAATTGATAAGTAATAATTGTACATATCTATGGATGTTTCAACACAAATAACATATGTGAATGTTTCAATGTGATGTTTCAACACAAATAACATATGGGAATCAAGTCAGCTTTGAATTGCTTTGTTTAAACAATGTTTTGATTCAACCTATATTTACCGTGTACCTTCATGTGCCTGGCATTATTCTATGTGTTGAGGGTATAAAAGAATGATATGGACAAAACCACTGTACACAGTCACGTGTTTTACTTTCCATTTATTTTCAGCAATTTTGTGTCTGATTTTGTTTTTATAATTTGATTCTATATTTTTTTACTTAATCCTAAATAATAATTAATTATAAACTTTATTCTAATAAATGTGTTTGTATTCTGAAGCTTATTATCAAAGTACAGCAAGCATAGGATTACACACAAAAATAAATTTTAAATAAAGAATTGAGTTGATACAAAATAATACTTACAATAAACGTGTAAGGAATAATGAATACTACCCAAACTCTCACAGACACAACACTAAGTTTGCAAATGTATAATATTCTTCATGGAGAATCAGTTCAATGTTAAACTATTGATATATGAGCAACCTTCTTGACAAGGTAATTTACTGAACTGACTTTCTATTTTCCTCCCTGTAGATTAGAAGTCATGTTTCCCAAAAGGTACTGTTTCTCTAAAGTAAGCATGAAGAATGTTTGAGTTAAAAACACCTGAGGATTACTTGCCAACTTTATTTTCTGGACCATACTTTTAGATAATTTCTTTTCAGGAGTTGTGCTATAGTTTCCCAGACTATTAGTCAAAACCTCCTTGAAAAAAATCACTATTTTAAATGATACCCAAGTTCTCTTTGATTTCTTAAATCATAGCAATGCTTAGTATTCATGTCTAACCCCGTCCTCTACAGTGGATAAGGTAGCTCTGAAGTGCCATCCACCTTCCAGAGAACGTAATCTAAAAGTTAGTACAAGGACTCTGAAATCCTGGAAGACGTTCTGGAGGAGATTTGATATGAGTATAATATCCGAAGACGAGATAATAAATTGAAATAGCACCATGTTCCTCTGGAGAGATCATGTGATGTTCATTTCAAATAAGTTTTCAGTAATGATGGGAAGGAGACTGCTTACTTTAAATGTTAGTCCCTTTTTTGCTTTATTTCTATAGTAATGATCATTTCATGGCCTTTTGAAGCATCTAACACTTAATTTTTAATTTTTTTAAAATTTTACTTTTGATTGATGAACATATATCTATGCATTGGGCACTGTATGACGTTTTGACATACATTTTCTTGTGGAATGATTAAATAAAGTTAATTATTAATAACGGATTCAACACCTCCTGTATCTGTAGGTTTTTTGTGATAAAAAACATTTAAAACGTACTCTCTGGTACTTAATTTTAACATACATACCCTTATCAGAAGAACTGAGCTGTAGGCAAACATACAGATCATTTGGTCTAAAAAGTTTTAATTGATAGGACTGAAGTTAAAACTGGCAAAAGAATTTCTTAACAGGTCTTCATGATACTGCTCATTATTTTTTTCAAATACAAAGGTAAGAAAATCACCGTGACTGAAAGAAACAATGCCTTCCCTAAACCTGTAAATTCTGAAGAGTGTGTGGGGTATAGTAGTTAAGTGTGTCAAATTGTTGTAAAATAAAATTAAAATTTTTATTAAGTATATTAATTTGAATCTATAATAAGCCATCCCAAGTATATTTGCCAGATTGGAAAAATATGGAGTAGACTAACATAACCATTAGGGTTAGCGTCTGCATCTTGGTGATGTGCAGTATTGGTTTCTATATCAGATTATATGAGCTCTGAGGTTAGAGTTTTTTTTTTTTAATTATTAAATCATAGCTGTGTACATTAATGCAATCATGGGATTCAATGTTCTCATTTTATATACAATTTGAAATGCTTTCATCAAACTGGTCAACATAGCCTTCCTGGCATTTTCTTAGTTATTGTGTTAAGACATTTATAGTCTACGCCTAGTAAACTTCACATGTACCCTTGTAAGATGCACCATCACTATCTGTTCCATTCATACAGAACACAGAACAGGTGCTCAATGAATATTTGTTCAAAGAAAAACAATAATTAATATTATAGAATTTTGTGACCCACAAAGTTATTGGTTATAACCGATTGAACCTCCGTTGACAGAATTAAAGTACTAGCCAAAAGACAATTCCTTGACAAGCTGATTTCTGAATACATTTCAGAAACCAAGATGTATTCTTAACTATTATCGTTCCTAATTCTTAGACATATTTTTGATATTCTCTCCTGAAAATCTGAATTAGGAGTAAAGCTGTATGAATCACACCAAACCCTCATTTACTAGATTACATGTCCTTAAGAAAATCACTTACCTTGTCGTAATTGGTTATGAAATTTCAAATTCTAATTCCAAATTCATTTTATAAATGAAATGTAGACTTGTAAAATAAAGAAAATAATACTTTCCAACAAAATCTCAGAGGGTTGTACAGAAGCCCGAGGACAATATGCATGTCAAAATGTTGTCAAATTACTGATTTTGTTGTAAATAAGTTATTTTGCAGAAGGGTTTTTGTATTTTCTCACTTAGAAAAATGTATAGCTGTTTTTTTTTTTTTAAACTTGTATTGAGTATAATTTCCAAATAAAACTTTGTTACCTTTAACAGTGAAAATTCAGATCTCTCTCTTGATTCCATAGAGGGTCAAAAAGGTTTTCTCTTTACAATACGACTGTTTCACTACAGGTTAATCCTGTGTCTGAAAGTTCTTGTAGGAAGTTATATAATTGGAATCTTTTTAGAGCACTTCTTTTTAAAGTCTCAAAAGGTCAGTGATGCTTGAGGGCTTGCTTATGAATATCTTAGAGAGGTAAAGCTTTATAACATGTATTGATAATTCTATAATTTAAGGAGCAATGAACATTCATTGCATTTATGAAAGAATTATGCATAATTAATTTTTTATTTTTACTTTGGTTATAAAAAGGGTTCTTGTTTGCCCATCAGCAATAAAACTGGTTTTGTGTTATCTTTCTAATACTAATGATTAATATCTCCTAAATAATTCAGGGCCTTATCTTCTTGATACCTTTATAAAATGACTCTTAAAGCTGAGGTGCTAACTGAAGATGGCTAACAGAGGAGACTATGTTATTTTTGGTGACACAGAATCTTTTTCATCAATTCCTATTTCTTTTCACTGATATACATCACGCAGGTCTCAGACAAATTCCACCCAGTGATAAATGGACACACCATTCCAACGACATTTTCCTAAAGAATCAAAACAGGAGTCTTGAGATAGGAAGAATTTTTGACCAATTTTTCTTTGCTGATGATTTTGAAAACTCAGGGTCAAGTGTCAAAAAGAGGAATTATGCTGAATTCTCATGTAATCCTGACAAGTCAAGTAAATTAAATATGGACTTTCAGTGCCAAGTTCAGTTTTTTGAGATGATATTAGTAAATTAAGTGTGTTCATATTATGAGAACAAGCACAATTTTATTTCTTTTCTTTTTTTTTTTAATAGGGATGGGGGTATAAGAGCAGTTTTGTTACATGGATATCGTGCACAGTGGTGGGGTCTGGGCTTTTAGTGTAGCCATCACCCAAATAGTGTCCATTGTACCCAGTAAGCACTCTTTCACCCCTCAGTCTCCTCCCACCCGCTCACCCTTCTGACTCTGGAAGGATTATTCCACTCTGTATATCCATATGTACCCAAGAATTTGGATTAGTTCCCACTTATAAATAAAAACATGTGATATTTTACTTTCTGAGCTATTTTACTTTAGAGAATTTCCTCTGCTTCCATCCATGTCAAAGACATTATTTCATTTCTCGTGATGGTCACATAGTATCTCGTGTATGTGTATATGTTACACACACACACACACGTATTTTCTTCATTCATTCATCTGTCTGTGAACGCTTGGTTTGACTCCATCTCTTTACTATTGTCAATAGTGGCACAGTACACACATAAGTGCGGATATCTTTTTGACGTAATGATTTTTTTCCCTTTCAGTTGATACTGAGTAGTAGGCTGCTGGACCAAATGGTAGTTCACATTTTAGTTGGTTTTTTTGTGTGTGAAATCTGCATACTATTTTCCATGGAGAGTGTAATCATTTACATTCCCACCAACACTGCAAACATGTTCCTCTTTCTGCACACGTGTTTTGGGTTTTGTTTGTTCTTTGTTTTACCTGTTAATAGCAGCCGTTCTGACTGGTGTGAGATGATAGCATTTTGTGGTTTTAATTTGCATTTCTCTGGTTATTAGTGATGCCAAGCAGTTTTTCTTATGCTTGCTGATCATTTGTTTGCCTTCTTTTGAAAAATATTTGTTGATGATCTTTGTCCATTTTTTTCACGGGGTTATTTGGGTCTTTTGGTGATTGCTAAACGAATTGAGTTTCACGTAGATTCTGGATATTAACCCTTTCTGGATGCAATAATTCTTTAGGTTGTCTATTCACTCTTATGGTTATTTAATTTCTTGTGCAGAAGAATTTTATTTTAATTAAGTCTTGTCTGCCTATTCTTGTTTTCATTGCATTTGCTGTTGAGGTCTTAGTGATAAATTTTTTTTTCCCCCTAAGCCACCATATTAAAGAACTTTCCCTAGATTTTCTTCTACACTTTTTATAGTTTCAGGTCTCATATTTAACTCTTTAACCCAGGGCTTTCCAACCTTTTTCCTTTTCTGTCTCACATTCAAAGAATAAAAGTAGTCTTGGCCCATATGTTAAATACACAAATACCAATCGAAGCTGATAATACCAACAGAAGCAAAGCAGTTCTCAGACAGTCTGCATGGGCCCCACAGGCCTCAGTGTGGACACCCCTCAAGTAATCTGTTTTGAGAGAGGTCACGATTCATTCTTCTGCATGTGCTATCCAATTTCCCAGCACTATTTATTGACTAGGTTATCTTTTCCACAGTGTACATTCTTATCAACTTTCTCAAAGATCAGTTGGCTGTAGGTATATGGCTTTACTTCTAAGTTTTCCGTTTTGTTTCATTGACCTATGTGTCTATTTTTATACTAGTACCATGATGTTTTGTTTACGACAGCCTCATAGTATAATTTGAAGTCAGGTACTATGATATCTCTCGCATTGCCCTTTTGCTTATGATTGCCGTGGTTATTTATGCTTTTTTTTCGCACATAGGAATTTTAGGATTGCTTTTTCTAATTCTGTGGAAAATAATGATGGCATTATAATAGGAATTAAATTGAATCTGTAGATAGATTTGGTACTGTGGTCATTTTAACAATATTAATTCTTGTGATTCATGATCTTGGCTTGTATTTCCATTTGTTTGTGGTGGTGTCTATGTTTTCTTTCATCAGTGTTGTACAGTTCTCCTTGTAGAGATAGTTCACCTCCTTTGTTAAATGTACGCTTAGGGGTTTATTTTTTTAAGCTACTGTAAATAGAATTGACTTCTTAATTTTGTTCTCAGCTAGATCATCATTGGTGTATAGAAATGCTGACAACTTTAATACGTTGACTTTGTAGCCTGACATTTCACTAAATTCACTCATAAAATCTAGGCATCTTTCAGCAGAATTTTTAGTATTTTCCAGATATGCAGTCACCATTGGCAAACACAGATAATTTCACTTCCTCTTTTCCAATTTGGTTGCCTTTTACTTGTTTCCTTTGCGTGATTGTTCTGTGTAGGCCTTCCAGTGCTCAATATGAGTGGTAAAAGTGGGTATCCTTGTCTTAAAAAAAAGCTTCTTAACAATAGAGTAGAAATATGATAATGGCCAAAGTTTTAAGTGGCTCAATTTCAGTATAAAAGAACAAATTTTTCAAAAACCTAACAGATTAGAATAAATCAGAAAAGTGGCCTATTTTAGGACTTTGAACAAGTGTCACCAAACCTTTTTGAACTTTAAAATAAACTAAATCCCATGATAGTGGCTTCATTCAGTGTAATATTTTGAATGGCAATGAGATGCTATGATGCCTGGATAGAGGATTTTATATAGATGGCAGTAATCACACATATGGTCTTGAAGATACCGTGATGTTTTTCAACATAGACACAGTGTGCCTCGTTGGGATTTCAGCAAATGTTCTCAAATTAGAATTCAAAAAGATTCATAAAATTGTCTTTCCTATAATTGTGGCCATGAAATGAAGATTATTTAAGTCTCCTTTTGTTGCCACATCTTTTTCTGAGGTGTGCAAGAGTCCCTGGGCAGATGATGACACTTGAAAAACATACCTTTGTGGGCGAACAAAATCCTCCACTCTTGACATACACCATGAGCTACTTCTCTGGGGACTGCTGTGGTGGCCTGGGCTGTAGATACAAAGCCTGGGTTATGCCTGTGGTTATAGAGGCTGCAGTCACAGCTGCCACTGCCCAGTATGCTGTGGGATATGGACTCTCCAGATTCTATTGAAAAGAAGAAAAAATACTAATACTTTGGGACTTTAGAATCCATATGTGACCTGGTTGTTAGTTTTTTCCATGATCAATAATAATACTTCTTTCCATGATATGATTGGCAATTTCACAGATCAGGTCATGTGGGACATTTCTTTTGGCAATTTTCTATAAAGCTATCCTCTTTGAATGATAAGGTTTGGTTCCTCTGATTTACTTCACATTAATGTTTACTAATTTTAATATTAAAACTCAGGCTGATTATTTTTTGCCTTAGCAATTGTTCTTTTAAGGATGCCCTTGTAAGAGGACTTAGTGTTATATTTATATTAAAGGTGTTTTTCCCTCCTTCTTTTTTTTTTTATTAAATCATTGCTATGTACATTAATGCAGTCATGGGGTACAATGTGCTGCTTTGTAATTTGAAATATTTTCATCAAACTGGTTAACATAGCCTTCATGGCATTTTCTTAGTTACTGTGTTAAGACATTTATATTCTACATTCAGTAAGTTTCACTTGTACCCTTGTAAGATGCATATTAAAGATATATTAACTTTGAAAGTGAAGTTATGCTCTGGTTTCTTAAACATTTCTACATCTATTTTTACAACAAAAGTCATTCTTACAGAGAAAAAAAGGGTTTTTTTTAAACTTATTTATGCTTAAAAAGGTAACTTTTCTTTACAGAGCTAATTAGAAAGCTCTAACTACCAGGCATCAGGTGGTAAGGTAAGTTGAAGGAACTAAGAGGTCAGCAAGAAGGGAGAACACTTATTTGGAAAAAAAAAAAAAAAAGTTGTTCTAGACCAGTGGTTCTCAACCTTCCTAATGCCATGACCCTTTAATACAGTTCCTCATGTTGTGGTGACCCCCAACCATTACTAGCAATAATAATAATTTTATGGCTTCACAACATGAAGAACTGTACTAAAGGGTCATGGGATTAGGAAGGTTGAGAACCACTGTTCTAAACTGCTTATCTAAGTCAGGATAATATCGTGCTGTGTTTGTTCTCCTTTCACTTTAGCCATAATGAAACATGGAGAAAAATGAGAGATATTCTTTATTTCTTTGAAGATTTAAACATCTTTAAGAGGTGGGTAATTGAACTTATGAAAGTAAAAGGAAAGAAAAAGAAAATCTTTCGAGTTAGAGCTGCCCTGAGCCCGAGGTGGATGGTCTCCTAGAACTGCTGAGCATACTACCTGATCTTGGTAAATATTTAAAAAAATTGTGGATCTAATCAGAGAGGGATGAGGTAATTAAAATTTCTGACCTACTATGTGTCAGATATTTTGCAAGGTGATCATATTCCTCAAAATGGGAACTTAAATGTTGTAATAGTTCATTTTGTCCTTCTATCAAGAACTATCTCAGGCCAGGAAATTTATAATTAAAAAAGTTTAATTTGGCTCATGATTCTACAGACCATATAAGAATTATAGTCCTAGCTTCTGCTTCTAGTGAGGGTGTCTGTGGGCTTCCAATTAGGTTGAAAGCAAGTGTGTGACAGGGTGACAGAAGGATCAAGAAGAGGAGGAGGTTACGGCTCTTTGAAACTACCAGCTCTTGCATGAACTAATAAAACAAGAACTTGCTGATTGTCACAGAAAGGGCAACAAGCTACTCCTGAGGGATCAGCCTGAATAGTCCAAACTCCTCTCACCAGGCCCCACCTCCAACACAGGGAATCAAACTTCAACATGAGATTTGTGGGGGCCACAACTCCTAACCACATCAAGCATGAAGAAATATTTTAAGTCCTCTAACATCTCTAAGAAATTAAAATAATTGGGAAAATAAAGAAGTTTGGAGTAAAAGAGAAATGGGATTGTATTCCCTCTTTGATATTAATTTTATGACATGAAGCCAACTTTTAAAATTTCATTAATTCTTTCTTTAAGTCAACGAAGTATGGTGATCATTATTATTTTCAAGAACTATTGTAAAATAAACCCACCAATTCACATACAAATGCAAATATTAATTTGTGAGTATCTGTCATGGTGTATGAAACACAGTAGGTGATTGTATTAATTTCCTAGGGCCAACTAAGTACTACTAAGTGCATGGCTTGAAACAATTCAATGTTTCACCTTTAAGGAGGCTAGAAGTCTGATGTGGCAGTGTCTATAATGTTCATGTTTCCTTTAAAATCTGTAGGGATATCCTTCCTTGCCTCTTCCTACCTTTTGGTAGTTTGGTATTCCTTGGTGTGTTGCTGTGGATCTCCCCTCTTTGTCTTGTAGTCATTATGGTGTTTTTATGTTCCCTTTCCTCTGTGAGTGTTTGTGTCCAAACTTCTCCTTTGGATAAGGACACCAGTCAC